>NC_060181.1:80550410-80567910 GCF_021184085.1 Oncorhynchus gorbuscha | reverse complement strand
ATTATAATATGATAATAATTCTTTTACCAGAATTTTTTACATTCTCCCGCGACCACATTTTCATATCAGGCGACGGCACATGGGGTCACAACCCCTAGTTTGGGAAACACTGCTGTATGTGAAAACAGAAACTCAATTTAAGATATAGCTCTCATTGTGGGGTTGTTGCTGAAAGTCAGAGGGTTGCATCAAAGCATCAGTAAACCAGCTCTATTTGTCCCCATTTTCAACACTAATGAGGCTTATTGCCGACAGACATTATTGCACTGATCTGTGTGTCTCTGTATCTGTCAGGTTTATTAGAAATGATGGTGGGATGATTTGCCAAACATGGTTTGACACACACACGTGTGCACACAATCAGAGCCATTCCAACACAAGGACAGACTTGATGCTCATTTACAGATGTTACGTGTGATGACCTTCTCATGATTCTTCCAACAGCCAGTACAAGAGGAGAGAATATAATCCCTTTTCCACACATTCATCATGTTGATTTTACACCCCTTGCCACACACAGCCTTAGCATTTGACGGTATATTTAGAACCATGACAACTGCACCGCACATCTGCCTGTCCTTTCATTCCCTATAGCCGGGAGCACGCACGCACACACACAGTTCAGACCATTAGAACACTAACACACACACACACATGCTCTCTCCTACGCTCTTTCTCTCTCTCTGACTCACTCACTCACTCACTCACTCACTCACTCACTCACTCACTCACTCACTCACTCACTCTCTCTGACTCTCTCTCTCGCTCACTCACTCTCTCTGACTCTCTCGCTCACTCTCTCTCTGACTCTCTCACTTGCTCTCTCTCTCTGACTCTCTCACTCTCTCTCTCTGACTCTCTGACTCTCTCTCACACTCTCTCTCTCTCTCTCTCTCTGACTCACTCTGTCTCTCTCTCTGACTCACTCTGTCTCTCTCTCTGACTCTCTCACTTGCTCTCTCTCTCTGACTCTCTCACTCTCTCTCTCTGACTCTCCGACTCTCTCTCACACTCTCTCTCTCTCTCTCTGACTCACTCTGTCTCTCTCTCTGACTTTCTCACTCACTCTCTTTCTCTCTCTGACTCTCTCACTCACTCTCTGTCTCTCTCTCACTCTCTCTCACTCTCTCTCTCCCAAACACTCTCTCCAAAGAGAAAGAAGAGAAAACCCCTCCACCATTCCACCAACATGATCTTAGAAAGAACTATTTACAGGAAAATGAAGAAAGAGAGGAAGAAAAAGATCCCTACCGGAGGAGCCCGTCCACGGAGAACAAGGGATGGAGGAATGAGAGAAAACGTGTCTATTCGCCAAGCGAACGGAACGCCGCCTCCCACACTCTTCCACCAAATCAATCACACTCGTTCACCTCCCTGTCACTGTGATGTCATTCATTTAGCCATTCCCCCGTTGCTATGGAATCTATGCCGCTTTGTTTTCCTCTTTCTCCCACCTCTCTGTTACTCCTCCCTCTCTCTCTCTCTGTCAGACCCCCACCGATCCTTTCTGAGAGGTGCAACCCCCCCCCCTTCCCAAAATCCCCGCTCCTCCCCCTTATAATTTCTGTCCTGTCCTAGAGCAGGGGTAGGAGAGATAGGGGGTGGGGGGGTGAGTCAGAACAGGGGAGGGGAAGTCAGCTTCAATTGAGGCTCAGCTAACTGTGCCTGCGCTTGTCATAGAGAAACGGAAAGCATTGTTGTTGTAGCACCAGACGAGCACACCTGACTCAACTTCCACAGCTTGGGACAATAAGGTCTATGTGCATTTTGGTCTAATTGTTGTGTTTGACATATTCTTGTCCTGTTCAATGATATCTAGCTAAATACCCAAATTCATGGAACAAAACACACAAAGCAAAAGAGATGATGTGGAAACCAGCCACTAGAGGCAACAGTGAGAACAGTGAGCACCTGCCTCTGGTAACAAAGGTTGCATATTCGAATCCAGCAATAAAAAGTAGTTTTTAAGATTTTTGTGTAAGTATTTTTTATATTTTTTATATTCCAAACCTTAACCATTACCATTCAGTAATGAGTTAATACCTAAAGTTAAGATTTAGGAGTTAATGCCTTAACTTAACCCTAACCTTCAAAACTTATTCGGGATGAGCTAATGTTGAGCTAACGTAGGCTAATGCGATTTTCATGAGGTTGTAAATAACAAGAACATTTCCCAGGACATAGACATATCTGATATTGGCAGAAAGATTACATTTTTGTTAATATAACTGCAATGTCTAATTTGCAGTAGCTATTATAGTGAAAGAATGCCATGCTATTGTTTGAGGAGAGCGCACAATTTTGAAAATGAAAGTTACCAATAAACAAATTAGGCACATTTGGGCAGAATTGATAAAGAAATGCAATGGTTCATTGGATTGGATCAGTCTAAAACATTGCACATACTGCTGCCATCTAGTGGCCAAAATATAAATTGCACCTGGGTTGGAATAATACATTATGGCCTTTCTCTTGCATTTCAAAGATGATGGTACAAAAAAATATGTTTTTTTTTTTTTCGTTGTATTATCTTTTACCAGACCTTTTGTGTTATATTCTCCTACATTCACATTTCCACAAACTTCAAAGTGTTTCCTTTCAAATGGTGCCAATAATCCGCATATCCTTGCTTCAGGTCCTGAGCTAAAGGCAGTTAGATTTTCATATTCTAATCTACATTTTAGGCAAAAAAACAACAAAAAATGGGCGGATCCTTAAGAGGTAAAAAATGTGGAGTTCACGCCTAAATTTAACCCTAACCTCAAAAATGTGGTGTTCACGCCTAAATTTAACCCTAACCTCAAAAATGTGGAGTTAACACCTAAATTGAACCCTAACCTCAAAAATGTGGAGTTAACACCTAAATTTAACCCTAACCTTAAAAATGTGGAGTTAACACCTAAATTTAACCCTAACCTCAAAAATGTGGAGTTAACACCTAAATTGAACCCTAACCTCAAAAATGTGGAGTTAACACCTAAATTTAACCCTAACCTTAAAAATGTGGAGTTAACGCATAATGTTAACACTAACCTAAGAAATCTGGAGTTAATGTCTAAAATGTGCCATTTGGAACAACTTCAAAATTTGATGTTTGAGAAAAATGTATGAGACTGTGAGAGCTGGTTGAAGAAAAAACCCATAGAACAAAACACATACAGGACAAAAACACAGGACAAAACACACACAGGACAAAATACACACACACAACAGAACACACACCCTGCAGCACTATCTGATCTGATTGGAACCCTGGGTCAGTCCAGCCCAGGTACATTATTAATATACTCCCCCCGTCGCGGACCAGGATGTCCCCGTCGCGTACCAGGATGTCCCCGTCACGTACCAGGATGTCCCCGTCACGTACCAGGATGTCCCCGTCACGCACCAGGATGTCTTGCTCCCAGACAGACTAAATAACTTTTTTTGCCCGCTTTGAGGGCAATACAGTTCCACTGACACGGCCCGCAACCAAAACCTGCGGACTCTCCTTCACTGCAGCCGACAAGAGTAAAACATTTAAATGTGTTAATCCTCGCAAGGCTGCCGGACCAGACGGCATCCCCAGCCACTTCCTCAGAGCATGACCAGCTGGCTGGTGTGTTTACGGATATATTCAATCAATCCTTATCCCAGCCGGCTGTTCCCACATGCTTCAAGAGGGCCACCATTGTCCCTGTTCCCAAGAAAGCTAAGGTAACTGAGCTAAACGACTACCGCCCTGTAGCACTCACTTCCGTCATCATGAAGTGCTTTGAGAGACTAGTCAAGGACCATATCCCCTCCACCCTACCTGACACCCTAGACCCACTCCAATTTGCTTACCGCCCCAATAGGTCCACATACGACGCAATCGCAACCACACTGCACACTGCCCTAACCCATCTGGACAAGAGGAATACCTATGTGAGAATGCTGTTCATCGACTACAGCTCAGCATTTAACACCATAGTACCCTCCAAACTCGTCATCAAGCTCGGGACCCTGGGTCTCGGGTTCTGAGCCCTCTCCTGTACTCCCTGTTAACCCACGACTGCGTGGCCATGCACGCCTCCAACTCAAACATCAAGTTTGCAGACGACACTACAGTGGTAGGCTTGATTACTAACAGAGACGAGACGGCCTACAGGGATGAGGTGAGGGCCCTCGGAGTGTGGTGTCAGGAAAATAACCTCACACTCAACGTCAACAAAAAAAGGAGATGATTGTGGACTTCCGGAAACAGCAGAGGGAGCACCCCCCTATCCACATCGACGGGACAGTAGCGGAGAGGGTAGTAAGTTTTAAGTTCCTCGGCGTACACATCACGGACAAACTGAATTGGTCCACCCACACAGACAGCGTCGTGAAGAAGGCGCAGTAGCGCCTCTTCAACCTCAGGAGGCTGAAGAAATTAGGCTTGCACCAAAAGCACTCACAAACGTCTACAGATGCACAATCGAGAGCATCCTGTCGGGCTGTACGGCAACTGCTCTGCCCACAACCGCAAGGTTCTCCAGAGGGTAGTGAGGTCTGCACAACGCATCACCGGGGGCAAACTACCTACTTTCCAGGACACCTACACCACCCGATGTCACAGGAAGGCCATAAAGATCATCAAGGACAACAACCACCCGAGCCACTGCCTGTTCACCACGCTATCATCCAGAAGGCGAGGTCAGTACAGGTGCATCAAAGTAGGGACCGAGGGACTGAAAAACAGCTTCTATCTCAAGGCCATCAGACTATGAAACAGCCACCACTATTATTGAGTGGCTGCTGCCAACACACTGACACTGACTCAACTCCAGGCACTTTAATAATGGGAATTGATGGGAATTGATGTAAAAATATATCACCAGCCACTTTAAACAATGCTACTTAATATAATGTTTACATACCCTACCTTACTCATCTCATATGTATATACTGTACTCGATACCATCTACTGCATCTTGCCTATGCCGTTCTGTACTATCAATCATTCATATATCTTTATGTACATATTCTTTATCCCTTTACACTTGTGTGTGTATAAGGTAGTCATTTTGGAATTGTTAGGATAGATTACTTGTTGGTTATTACTGCAATGTCGGAACTAGAAGCACAAGCATTTCGCTACACTCGCATAAACATCTGCTAACCATGTGTATGTGACAAATACAATTTGATTTGATTTGTGTTAATCCTCATGTTGACATTGGGGACATTAAAGAAAGGAGACCTTCCTCATTACCATTATGACTGTGGAAATGTTTATAATGACCTCTCAAACACACCCAGGTAATGGCTGAAATGGGATCGATGGAACACATTATCTTTCTGTTGAATCAATAATAACGCTGAATATTTGAGCGGGATTTAATGCATCGTCTCAACACGTACATCACAAGAAAGAGAAGTAAGAACTTTATTTTGATGGGTGTTCATTTTTTTGTGGAATTGAAAAAAGTAATAATTTTGTCGAAATGTTTACAAATGAGATGTGCTGAAATGAAAGCAACTTCGGAAAATTAACACTAAGTTCGTAATGGTATTATGTCTGATCTCACAAACAATGCAAAGTATGCATTGATGGGTGTAAATTGGAGTCAAGGTGTTGATTTTTAATCTGAGGGTCTCCTGCAACTGACACACTTGTTGAATTACTCAACAGAACGTGACCAAAAAAACAGTAATTAATGAGGCAGTCTAGAGAGCACAAGTGAATACAGGTCTGGACACAGCAGGTGAATACAGGTCTAGAGAGCACAAGTGAATACAGGTCTAGAGAGCACAAGTGAATACAGGTCTAGAGAGCACAAGTGAATACAGGTCTAGAGAGCACAAGTGAATACAGGTCTAGAGAGCACAAGTGAATACAGGTCTAGACACAAGTGAATACAGGTCTAGAGAGCACAAGTGAATACAGGTATGGACACAGCAGGTGAGTACAGGTATGGACACAGCAGGTGAGTACAGGTCTGGACACAGCAGGTGAATACAGGTATGGACACAGCAGGTGAGTACAGGTATGGACACAGCAGGTGAATACAGGTATGGACACAGCAGGTGAATACAGGTATGGACACAGCAGGTGAATACAGGTATGGACACAGCAGGTGAGTACAGGTATGGACACAGCAGGTGAATACAGGTATGGACACAGCAGGTGAATACAGGTATGGACACAGCAGGTGAATACAGGTATGGACACAGCAGGTGAGTACAGGTCTAGACCCAGCAGGTGAGTACAGGTCTAGACCCAGCAGGTGAGTACAGGTCTAGACACAGCAGGTGAGTACAGGTATGGACACAGCAGGTGAGTACAGGTCTAGACCCAGCAGGTGAGTACAGGTCTAGACCCAGCAGGTGAGTACAGGTATGGACACAGCAGGTGAGTACAGGTCTAGACCCAGCAGGTGAGTACAGGTCTAGACCCAGCAGGTGAGTACAGGTCTAGACCCAGCAGGTGAGTACAGGTCTAGACACAGCAGGTGAGTACAGGTATGGACACAGCAGGTGAGTACAGGTCTAGACACAGCAGGTGAGTACAGGTCTAGACCCAGCAGGTGAGTACAGGTATGGACACAGCAGGTGAGTACAGGTCTAGACCCAGCAGGTGAGTACAGGTCTAGACCCAGCAGGTGAGTACAGGTCTAGACACAGCAGGTGAGTACAGGTCTAGAACCAGCAGGTGAGTACAGGTCTAGACCCAGCAGGTGAGTACAGGTCTAGACCCAGCAGGTGAGTACAGGTCTAGAACCAGCAGGTGAGTACAGGTCTAGACACAGCAGGTGAGTACAAGTATGGACACAGCAGGTGAGTACAGGTCTAGACACAGCAGGTGAGTACAGGTCTAGACCCAGCAGGTGAGTACAGGTCTAGACCCAGCAGGTGAGTACAGGTCTAGACCCAGCAGGTGAGTACAGGTCTAGACCCAGCAGGTGAGTACAGGTCTAGACACAGCAGGTGAGTACAGGTCTAGACACAGCAGGTGAGTACAGGTCTAGACACAGCAGGTGAGTACAGGTCTAGACACAGCAGGTGAGTACAGGTCTAGACCCAGTAGGTGAGTACAGGTATGGACACAGCAGGTGAGTACAGGTCTAGACCCAGCAGGTGAGTACAGGTCTAGACCCAGCAGGTGAGTACAGGTCTAGACACAGCAGGTGAGTACAGGTCTAGACACAGCAGGTGAGTACAGGTCTAGACCCAGCAGGTGAGTACAGGTCTAGACACAGCAGGTGAGTACAGGTCTAGACCCAGCAGGTGAGTACAGGTCTAGACCCAGCAGGTGAGTACAGGTCTAGACCCAGCAGGTGAGTACAGGTCTAGACCCAGCAGGTGAGTACAGGTCTAGACCCAGCAGGTGAGTACAGGTCTAGACACAGCAGGTGAGTACAGGTCTAGACACAGCAGGTGAGTACAGGTCTAGACCCAGCAGGTGAGTACAGGTCTAGACCCAGCAGGTGAGTACAGGTCTAGACACAGCAGGTGAGTACAGGTCTAGACCCAGCAGGTGAGTACAGGTCTAGACCCAGCAGGTGAGTACAGGTCTAGACCCAGCAGGTGAGTACAGGTCTAGACCCAGCAGGTGAGTACAGGTATGGACACAGCAGGTGAGTACAGGTCTAGACCCAGCAGGTGAGTACAGGTCTAGACACAGCAGGTGAGTACAGGTCTAGACCCAGCAGGCGAGTACAGGTCTAGACACAGCAGGTGAGTACAGGTATGGACACAGCAGGCGAGTACAGGTCTAGACACAGCAGGTGAGTACAGGTATGGACACAGCAGGTGAGTACAGGTATGGACACAGCAGGTGAGTACAGGTATGGACACAGCAGGTGAGTACAGGTATGGACACAGCAGGTGAGTACAGGTATGGACACAGCAGGTGAGTACAGGTATGGACACAGCAGGTGAGTACAGGTCTAGACACAGCAGGTGAGTACAGGTATGGACACAGCAGGTGAGTACAGGTATGGACACAGCAGATGAGTACAGGTATGGACACAGCAGGTGAGTACAGGTATGGACACAGCAGGTGAGTACAGGTATGGACACAGCAGGTGAGTACAGGTATGGACACAGCAGGTGAGTACAGGTATGGAAACAGCAGGTGAGTACAGGTATGGACACAGCAGGTGAGTACAGGTATGGACACAGCAGGTGAGTACAGGTATGGACACAACAGGTGAGTACAGGTATGGACAAAGCAGGTGAGTACAGGTATGGACACAGCAGGTGAGTACAGGTATGGACACAGCAGGTGAGTACAGGTATGGACACAGCAGGTGAGTACAGGTATGGACACAGCAGGTGAGTACAGGTATGGACACAGCAGGTGAGTACAGGTATGGACACAGCAGGTGAGTACAAAAGAGGTTGTAGTATCTTCATCCAACGGTTGCATGTTTTAGAATTGTTTTTAAATCCTTTTAACAATTTTGATGACAGTTGCTAAATGGTCCATACTTTACTTAATCACTAACCATACCTTCTCCTCATCCAACCCTTCTCATCTAGCTTTTGATGGGTAATGATTTGATGGGTAATGATTAGACAGACAGACAGACAGACAGACAGACAGACAGACAGACAGACAGACAGACAGACAGACAGACAGACAGACAGACAGACAGACAGACAGACAGACAGACAGACAGACAGACAGACAGACAGACAGACAGACAGACAGACAGACAGACAGACAGACAGACAGACAGACAGACAGACAGACAGACAGACAGACAGACAGACAGACAGAGAGGGGGATACAGGGAGTGTACAGGGAAGGGGGCAGGGAGGAAGGGGAAAACAACTCCAGCTAAATAAGTATATACAAGTAAGTTCGATTGGAATCGCCCCTGCTACATCTTTATCTCACAAATAATAAGTACTGGAGGAAAGGGGAGATGGCGGACGGTGAGGAGAGGGAAGAAAAGTTATGTCTTTATTTTATTTTATTTCACCTTTATTCAACCAGGCAGGCCAGTTGAGAACAAGTTCTCATTTACAACTGCGACCTGGCCAAGATAAAGCAAAGCAGTGCGGCAAAAACAACAATGCAGAGTAACACATGGGATAAACAAATGTACAGTCAATTAACTTATTATGGTATAGGGGGCAGCATTTTCACTTTTGGATAAATAGCAAGCCCAATTTCAACTTCCTGCTACTCATGCCAAGAATATAAGATATACATATTATAGATTTGGATAGAAAACACTGAAGTTTCTAAAACTGTTTGAATCATGTCTGTGAGTATAACAGAACTTATGTAGCAGGCAAAACCCCGAGGACTAACCGTTCAGAATGTCTTTTTTTGAGGTCTCTGTCTGTTCAGTGAGTTCTCATTGGGAAACGATATTTCTTAGGAACTTGTTTTCAGTTCCTACCACTTCCACTGGATGTCTCCAGTCGTTGGTATTTGTTTGAGTTTATTCATTTGTGCAATGAAGAAGTCTGGCCATCTAGGAACTGCGTAACACTGTTGAGAGTTGCGCAAGACTTGAAAAGTAGCTTGGTTTGTTGTCTTCCTGTATTGAACACAGATAGACCCGTCTTCAATTTGATCGATTATTAACGTTTACAAATACCTAAAGTTGTATTACAAAAGTAGTTTGAAATGTTTTGGCAAAGTTTACAGGCAAATTTTGAAATATTTTGTAGTGACGTTGCGCAATTTGGAAGCTGTTTTTTTCTGGATCAAACGCGCCAAATAAATGGCCATTTTGGATATATATGGACGGAATTAATCGAACAAAAGGACCAATTGTGATGTTTATGGGACATATTGGAGTGCCAACAAAAGAAGCTTGTCAAAGGTAAGGCATGATTTATATTTTATTTCTGCATTTTGTATAGCGCCTGCAGGGTTGAAATACTACCATCTTTGTTCACTGCTGTGCGATCATCAGATAATAGCTTCTAATGCTTTCGCCAAAAACCCATTTTAAAATCTGACATGTTGGCTGGATTCACAACGAGTGTAGCTTTAATTTAGTATCTTACATGTGTGATTTAATGAAAGTTAGATTTTTATATAATTTTATTTGAATTTGCCGCGCTGCATTTTCTCTGGCTTTTGGCCAAGTGGGACGCAAGCGTCCCCTATACCATATTCAACAATAGAAAAATCTATGTACAGTGTGTGCAAATGTAGCAAGATTAGGGAGGTAAAGCAATAAATAGGCAATAGTGGCAAAATAATTACAATTTAGCATAATTACATTTCTACTTGATGTGCAAGTAGACATACTGGGGTGCAAAATAGCAAAAATAAATAACAATGTGGGGATGAGGTAGTTGGGTGGGCTATTTACAGATGGGCTGTGTACAGCTGCAGCGATTGGCAAGCTGCTCTGACAGCTGACACTTAAAGTTAGTGAGGGAGATATAAGTCTCCAACTTCAGTGATTTTTGCAATTTGTCCCAGTCATTGGCAGCAGAAAACTGGAAGGAAAGGTGGTCAAAGTAGGAATTTACTTTGAGGACGACCAGTGAAATATACCTGCTGGAGAGCGTGCTATGGGTGGATGTTGCTATGGTGACCAGTGAGCTGAGATAAGGCGGAGCTATACCTAGCAAAGACTTATAGATGACCTGGAGCCAGTGGGTTTGGCGACGTATATGGAGTGAGGGCCAGCCAACGAGAGCATACAGGTCGCAGTGGTGGGTAGTATATGGGGCTTCGGTGACAAAACTGATGGCACTGTGATAGGCTACATCCAATTTGCTGAGTAGGGTGTTGGAGGCTATTTTCTAAACGACATCGCCGAAGTCAAGGATCGGTAGGATGGTCAGTTTAAGAGGTTATGTTTGGCAGCATCAGTGAAGGAGGCTTTGGAGCGAAATAGGAAGCTGATTCTAGATTTAACTTTGGATTGGAGATGCTTAATGTGAGTCTGGGATGAGAGTTTACAGTCTAGTCAGACACCTAGGTATTTGTAGTTGTCCACATATTCTAAGTCAGAACTCTCCAGAGTAGTGATGCTAGTTGGGCAGGAGGGTGTGCGCAGCGATTGGTTGAAGAGCATGCATTTCGTTTTACTAGCAATTAAGAGCAGTTGGAGGCTACGGAAGGAGTGGGAGAAGTAGTTGGTGAAGTAGTTGGTGAACCAGGCAACTGCCTCTCTGAACCAGGCTTGGCAGTCATTTGAGAAACCAAGGCTGTTGAGTCTGCGGATATGAATGCTGTGATGGACAGAGTCGAAAGCCTTGGTATTGAGGTATGGAGAGGAGGAGGGGGAGAAGAAAAGAAAGGAGGAGAACAGTAGGAAAAGAGAGAGACGTTAAGATTGAGTGAGAACTTAACCTTACAAATATGGTCCATCAGAAGCATGAAATTACAGGAGTAGAGAGAGCAGAGAAAAGTCAGAGGTCAATTCCCTTAAAAATGGAGTCCTTTTTTATTTATTTTACCTTCATTTCAGACTGGTTTGTTGATTTACAGTACAAATATGGGATTGACTACAGCAGAGGAAAGCCACTGATATAACTGTGTCTGTAAATGAATGGAACAGCAGTGGAATCAAACCCATAATTTGGTAACTGGTGGGTTTCCAACAGACTCATGTTGTGACCTGAAAAATATTATGCAAATCTCTCTCCCTCCCTTCCCTCTCTCTCTCTCTACATGCTCCACATCACTATATATTTTCTTTTTTTTCTCTTGATCTCACTTTCTCCAAATTCCTTCCTTTTCATCATTGTCTCCCCTCTCCTATTTCTTCCATGTATTAGTGATGATGCTTCCATCTGGAGCTAAGGAGATAAAGCTTCCCTGTCTCAGCCCTGCACCCCCCCCAACACAGACAAACACACAAACACACACACAACCACACACTCACACACATTTCTCCATAATCCACACCTCCTCCTCACACCGCATCCTCCATCACCACTCACATCCCCTTCCCTCATCCCTCTCTCTCCCTCTGTCATTAACCATCCCTCATGTCTCTCTCTCCCTCTGTAATTAACCATCCCTCATCCCTCTCTCTCCCACTGTCATTAACCATCCCTCCTGTCTCTCTATCTCCCACTGTCCTTAACCATCCCTAATGTCTCTCTCTCTCTCCCTCTGTCATTAACCATCCCTCATGTCTCTCTCTCTCTCCCTCTGTCATTAACCATCCCTCATGTCTCTCTCTCTCCCTCTGTCATTAACCATCCCTAATGTCTCTCTCTCTCCCTCTGTCATTAACCATCCCTCCTGTCTCTCTATCTCCCACTGTCCTTAACCATCCCTAATGTCTCTCTCTCTCCCTCTGTCATTAACCATCCCTCATGTCTCTCTCTCCCTCTGTCATTAACCATCCCTAATGTCTCTCTCTCTCCCTCTGTCATTAACCATCCCTCATGTCTCTCTCTCTCTCTCCCTCTGTCATTAACCATCCCTCATGTCTCTCTCTCTCCCTCTGTCATTAACCATCCCTCATGTCTCTCTCTCTCCCTCTGTCATTAACCATCCCTCATGTCTCTCTCTCTCTCTCCCTCTGTCATTAACCATCCCTCATGTCTCTCTCTCTCCCTCTGTCATTAACCATCCCTCATGTCTCTCTCTCTCCCTCTGTCATTAACCATCCCTCATGTCTCTCTCTCTCTCCCTCTGTCATTAACCATCCCTCATGTCTCTCTCTCTCCCACTGTCATTAACCATCCATCATGTCCCTCTCTCTCCCTCTGTCATGAACCATCCCTCATGTCTCTCTCTCCCCTCTGTCATTAACCATCCCTCATGTCTCTCTCTCTCTCCCACTGCCATTAACCATCCCTCATGTCTCTCTCTCTCTCCCACTGTCATTAACCATCCCTCATGTCTCTCTCTCTCCCACTTTCATTAACCATCCCTCATGTCTCTCTCTCTCCCACTGTCATTAACCATCCCTCATGTCTCTCTCTCTCCCTCTGTCATTAACCATCCCTCATGTCTCTCTCTCTCCCACTGTCATTAACCATCCCTCATGTCTCTCTCTCCCTCTGTCATTAACCATCCCTCACTTCTCTCTCTCTCCCTCTGTAATTAACCATCCCCCATGTCTCTCTCTCCCCCTCTGTCATTAACCATCCCTCATGTCTCTCTCTCCCACTGTCATTAACCATCCCTCATGTCTCTCTCTCTCCCTCTGTCATTAACCATCCGTCATGTCTCTCTCTCCCTCTTTCATTAAAAATCCCTCATGTCTCTCTCTCCCTCTGTCATTAACCATCCCTCATGTCTCTCTCTCTCCCTCTGTCATTAACCATCCGTCATGTCTCTCTCTCCCTCTTTCATTAACCATCCCTCATGTCTCTCTCTCCCTCTTTCATTAACCATCCCTCATGTGTCTCTCTCTCCCTCTGTCATTAACCATCCCTCATGTCTCTCTCTCTCCCTCTGTCATTAACCATCCCTCATGTCTCTCTCTCTCTCCCTCTTCATTAACCATCCCTCATGTCTCTCTCTCCCTCTTTCATTAACCATCCCTCATGTCTCTCTCTCCCTCTGTCATTAACCATCCGTCATGTCTCTCTCTCCCTCTGTCATTAACCATCCGTCATGTCTCTCTCTCTCCCTCTGTCATTAACCATCCCTCATGTCTCTCTCTCTCCCTCTGTCATTAACCATCCCTCATGTCTCTCTCTCTCTCCCTCTGTCATTAACCATCCCTCATGTCTCTCTCTCCCTCTGTCATTAACCATCCCTCATGTCTCTCTCTCCCTCTGTCATTAACCATCCCTCATGTCTCTCTCTCTCCCACTGTCATTAACCATCCGTCATGTCCCTCTCTCTCCCTCTGTCATGAACGATCCCTCATGTCTCTCTCTCTCCCACTTTCATTAACCATCCCTCATGTCTCTCTCTCTCTCCCACTGTCATTAACCATCCGTCATGTCTCTCTCTCTCTCCCTCTGTCATTAACCATCCGTCATGTCTCTCTCTCTCCCTCTGTCATTAACCATCCCTCATGTCTCTCTCTCTCCCTCTGTCATTAACCATCCCTCATGTCTCTCTCTCTCTCTCTCTGTCATTAACCATCCCTCATGTCTCTCTCTCCCCCTCTGTCATTAACCATCCCTCATGTCTCTCTCTCCCACTGTCATTAACCATCCCTCATGTCTCTCTCTCTCCCTCTGTCATTAACCATCTGTCATGTCTCTCTCTCCCTCTTTCATTAAAAATCCCTCATGTCTCTCTCTCCCTCTGTCATTAACCATCCCTCATGTCTCTCTCTCTCTCTCCCTCTGTCATTAACCATCCATCATGTCTCTCTCTCCCTCTTTCATTAACCATCCCTCATGTCTCTCTCTCCCTCTTTCATTAACCATCCCTCATGTGTCTCTCTCCCTCTTTCATTAACCATCCCTCATGTGTCTCTCTCCCTCTTTCATTAACCATCCCTCATGTCTCTCTCTCCCTCTTTCATTAACCATCCCTCATGTCTCTCTCTCTCTCCCTCTGTCATTAACCATCCCTCATGTCTCTCTCTCTCTCTCCCTCTGTCATTAACCATCCATCATGTCTCTCTCTCCCTCTTTCATTAACCATCCCTCATGTCTCTCTCTCCCTCTTTCATTAACCATCCCTCATGTGTCTCTCTCTCCCTCTGTCATTAACCATCCCTCATGTCTCTCTCTCTCCCTCTGTCATTAACCATCCCTCATGTCTCTCTCTCCCTCTTTCATTAACCATCCCTCATGTCTCTCTCTCCCTCTTTCATTAACCATCCCTCATGTCTCTCTCTCCCTCTGTCATTAACCATCCGTCATGTCTCTCTCTCCCTCTGTCATTAACCATCCGTCATGTCTCTCTCTCTCTCCCTCTGTCATTAACCATCCGTCATGTCTCTCTCTCTCTCCCTCTGTCATTAACCATCCGTCATGTCTCTCTCTCTCTCCCTCTGTCATTAACCATCCGTCATGTCTCTCTCTCTCCCTCTGTCATTAACCATCCCTCATGTCTCTCTCTCTCCCTCTGTCATTAACCATCCCTCATGTCTCTCTCTCTCTCCCTCTGTCATTAACCATCCCTCATGTCTCTCTCTCTCCCACTGTCATTAACCATCCCTCATGTCCCTCTCTCTCCCTCTGTCATGAACGATCCCTCATGTCTCTCTCTCTCCCACTTTCATTAACCATCCCTCATGTCTCTCTCTCTCTCCCACTGTCATTAACCATCCCTCATGTCTCTCTCTCTCCCTCTGTCATTAACCATCCCTCATGTCTCTCTCTCTCCCTCTGTCATTAACCATCCGTCATGTCTCTCTCTCCCTCTTTCATTAACCATCCCTCATGTCTCTCTCTCCCTCTTTCATTAACCATCCCTCATGTCTCTCTCTCCCTCTGTCATTAACCATCCCTCATGTCTCTCTCTCTCCCTATGTCATTAACCATCCGTCATGTCTCTCTCTCTCTCCCTCTGTCATTAACCATCCGTCATGTCTCTCTCTCTCTCCCTCTGTCATTAACCATCCGTCATGTCTCTCTCTCTCTCCCTCTGTCATTAACCATCCGTCATGTCTCTCTCTCTCCCTCTGTCATTAACCATCCCTCATGTCTCTCTCTCTCCCTCTGTCATTAACCATCCCTCATGTCTCTCTCTCTCTCCCTCTGTCATTAACCATCCCTCATGTCTCTCTCTCTCCCACTGTCATTATCCATCCCTCATGTCCCTCTCTCTCCCTCTGTCATGAACGATCCCTCATGTCTCTCTCTCTCCCACTTTCATTAACCATCCCTCATGTCTCTCTCTCTCTCCCACTGTCATTAACCATCCCTCATGTCTCTCTCTCTCCCTCTGTCATTAACCATCCCTCATGTCTCTCTCTCTCCCTCTGTCATTAACCATCCGTCATGTCTCTCTCTCCCTCTTTCATTAACCATCCCTCATGTCTCTCTCTCCCTCTTTCATTAAGCATCCCTCATGTCTCTCTCTCCCTCTGTCATTAACCATCCCTCATGTCTCTCTCTCTCCCTATGTCATTAACCATCCGTCATGTCTCTCTCTCCCTCTTTCATTAACCATCCCTCATGTCTCTCTCTCCCTCTTTCATTAACCATCCCTCATGTCTCTCTCACCCTCTGTCATTAACCATCCCTCATGTCTCTCTCTCCCTCTTTCATTAACCATCCCTCATGTCTCTCTCTCCCTCTGTCATTAACCATCCCTCATGTCTCTCTCTCCCACTGTCATTAACCATCCCTCATGTCTCTCTCTCCCTCTGTCATTAACCATCCCTCATGTCTCTCTCTCTCCCACTGAGGTTTTGCTGGTGGGATTCCCAGTCCAAACACAGAGTAAGGAGCAGGTTTTCCTGGTGGGATTCCTCTTCTTTTTCTATCTTTCTCTCCTCAGCTGTCAGCTCTCTGACGTCAGACACATGAAATGGATCCATCTTTTTGGTATGAGTGTGTGTGTTTTGCAGAGATTCTAGTCAAGTCGCACAGGAAATCCAGTTAGCGTGGTAACCCAGCCTGCCATCTGATCTAAGAATAAACCTGTAGACTGGACAGGCTTGAGATACAGCAGACCGAGACTGGTTAGACCAGAGAAAGACCCAGAAAGAGTCACCGAGGCCAAATACTGTAGATCCATGCCACAGACAGATCAAGCCTAGATAGACCTGGGTGACGGACAGTATAAAGTGAGTGGCCATCCATCCATGTATCCATCTGTCCATCCGTCAATTTGTCCAACCATTTCTCCATCCATCCATCCTTCCATGTGTCGTGACGTTGTATTAGTTCATGTGACGACTGTTGCTCATTGAATGATTAAATGTTTTTAATTAAGTGATTAAATGAATCAAGCAATTATTAACTCATTAACCTGGGGCACCATGGGAAAATTAGTTTCATTGAGTTTCTATTTCCCAAATTTACTCAAAAAGTATAAGAATATCGATTTTACAACAGTCGCTAATTAATCAGTTAATCAGTCCTCTACAATCTCATTATGAACATCGCATAATCCGGGAATCTGCACGGACCCGGGTCTCACCAATGAGTTCGTACCACACCAATCTTAGTTGAGTATTTATTTACTAGAAAGCTAAAATGATGATAAAAGATACACAGTCAAGGCTATTGATTAGAACTTAGTATAACAGGCCAACACACTATGGTGCGTGTAAGAAATTACACAAGAGAAATATACATTTGGGTGCATTTGTCAGCTATGCTTATTTTAACCCTGTCACGAGTCCGACCGAGGGTGGCTCCCCTTCCCATTCGGGTGATGCTCGGCGGTGGTCGTCGCCAGCCTATTAGCTGCCACTGATTTTCTTTTCCTCCCCCTCCCTGTAATGTTTATTGTTAGCACCTGTTAGTTAGTAATTAGTTGGGCTTTATTAGACAGCCGGCCCACCTGTTTCTTTGTGCGGGATTAATTATTGTAACCTTCGTGTATGAAGTAGACGAACGTGTTTGTTCCTGGTCGTGTATTCTGCTGTACTGTTTTCCTCCCCCGTGTTTGTTCCTGGTCGTGTATTCTGCTGTACTGTTTTCGTCCCCCGTGTTTGTCCCTGGTCGTGTATTCTGCTGGACTGTTTTCGTC
>NC_060181.1:80452910-80545410 GCF_021184085.1 Oncorhynchus gorbuscha | reverse complement strand
TCTGCAGCACCCGGCCTCACCATACTAGAGTCCAAAGTCAAATTTCTACTGTGTGCTTCTGTCGCCAGCCGAGGAGGGCTTGCAGCAGCACCTAGATCTTCCTCACAGTTCTGTCAGACCTGGGCCCTGACATTAAATGATGGTGTTCCAATAAAGGCTAATTTACCTGGATCACGAATACAAATTCCATCCGAGCAGAATCAGGCCGATACCCGCTAATGATCCAAATCCAGAACAGAGCTGTTACATTCCAAAAGGAAGTGATTTCGAAACGTTTAATTAAAAAGCCATCACCTGCAGAGAGATGAACCTGGAGAAGAGGTCCCTAAGCAAGCTGGTCATGGGGCTCTGTTCACAAACACAAAGAGACCCCACAGAGCCCCAGGACAGCAACACAATTAAACCCAACCAAATCATGAGAAAACAAAAAGATAATTACTTGACACTTTGGAAATAATTAACAAAAAAACAGAGCAAACTAGAATGCTACAAGGCCCTAAACAGAGAGTACACAGTCGCAGAATACCTGACCACTGTGACTGACCCAAAATAAAGGAATTATTTGACTATGTACAGACTCAGTGAGCATAGACTTGCTATTGAGAAAGGCCGCCGTAGGTAAACCTGTCTCTCAAGAGAAGACATGCTATGTGCTCACTGCCCACAAAATGAGGTAGAAACTGAGCTGCACTTCCTAACCTCCTACCCAATGTATAACCATATTAGAGAGACATATTTCCCTCAGATTACACAGACCCACAAAGAATTCAAAAACAAATCCAATTTTGATAACTCCCATATCTACTGGTTGAAAAACCATTGTGTGCCATCACAGCAGCAAGTCTTGTGACCTGTTGCCACAAGAAAAGGGCAACCAGTGAAGAACAAATTGTAAGTATAACCCATATTTCTGTTTATTTATTTCCCAATTTGAACAGCATTACAACACAGTATATAGACATAATATGACATTTGCAATGTCTTTATTATTTTGGAACTTTTGTGAGTGTAATATTTACTGTACATTTTTTATTGTTTGTTTCACTTTTGTTTACTATCTATTTCACTTGCTTTGGCAATGTCAACATATGTTTCCCATGCCAATGAAGCCCCTTAAAAACTTATTATGGCTTGGGGGCAGTATTGAGTAGCTTGGATGAATAAGGTGTCCAGAGTAAACTGCCTGCAACTCAGGCCCAGAAGCTAAGATATGCATATTATTAGTATTTGGATAGACAGCACTCTGACATTTCTAAAACTGTTTGACTGATGTCTGTAAGTATAACAGAACTCATATGGCAGGCAAAAACCTGAGAAAAAATCCAAACAGGAAGTGTGAAATCTGAGGTTTGTAGTTGTTCAACTCATTGCCTATCAAACATACAGTGTCTATGGGGTCATATTACACTTCCTAATGTCATGTTTGTCATTTATTATCATGTCTTGTCCCTGTGCTCCCCATTCTATTCGTTTCCCTCTGCTGGTCTTATTAGGTTCTTTCCCTCTTTCTATCCCTCTCTCTCCCCCTCCCTCTCTCACTCTCTCGCTCTCTCTTCTCTCTATCGTTCCGTTCCTGCTCCCAGCTGTTCCTATTCCCCTAATCATCATTTAGTCTTCCCACACCTGTTCCCGATCCTTTCCCCTGATTGGAGTCCCTATTTATTCCTTTGTGTTCCGTTCCTGTCCTGTCGGTTCCTTGTTTAGAATTCACCGTGCTGTGATTGTGTATCGCCCTGTCCTGTCGTGTTTTTTGCCTTCATCAGATGCTGCGTGTGAGCAGGTGTCTCTGTCAACTACGGCCTGCGCCTACCCGGCGACCTGCAGTCTGTGGCCGCTTCTCCTGTTATTCTACAGACTAGAGGATTTCTGTTATTCCCTGTTTGGACATTTCCTGTTAAGGATTCAGGATTTGTCGTTTTCTGTTTGGACTTGAATAAACTCTGTTTCTGTTAAGTCGCTTTTGGGTCCTCTTTCACCTGCATGACAGAAGGAACCGACCAAGGAATCAGCGACTTCAGACGCTCGTTACACTGCCGTCAAGATCCAAGGAGCCATGCTCGGCAGACACGAGCAGGAATTGTCTGCTGCTCGCCATGCCGTGGAGAACCTGGCCGCTCAGGACCTCTCTGGACAGTTCCAGAGACGTCTCGTGCCACCTGTTACTTCCTGGCCTGCCGAGCCTCCAGAACCTAGGGTTAATAACCCACCTTGCTACTCCGGGCAGCCCACTGAATGCCGCTCCTTTCTCACGCAGTGTGAGATTATGTTCTCTCTCCAACCCAACACATACTCTAAAGATTGTCATTTCACTCCTTACTGGCCGGGCTCGAGAATGGGGCACAGCTATCTGGGAGGCAAGGGCTGATTGCTCTAACAAGTTCCAGAACTTTAAAGAGGAGATGACGGGTTTTTGACCGTTCAGTTTTTGGTAGGGAGGCTTCTAGGGCCCTGGCTTCCTTATGCCAAGGTGAACGGTCCATAACGGATTATTCTATTGAGTTTCGCACTCTTGCTGCCTCTAGTGAGTGAGCCGGCGCTGCTCGCTCGTTTTCTGGAGGGACTCCACGAGTGGTTAAGGATGAGATTCTCTCCCGGGAGGTTCCTTCAGATGTGGACTCTTTGATTGCTCTCGCCATCCGCATAGAACGGGTAGATCTTCGTCACCGGGCTCGTGGAAGAGAGCTCGCATACGGTGTTTCCCTGCTGCATCGCAACCATCTCCCTCCTCTGGCTTTGAGACTGAGCCCATGCAGCTGGGAGGGATTCGCATCTCGACTAAGGAGAGGGAACGGAGGATCACCAACCGCCTGTGCCTCTAAGTTGCTGGACATTTTGTTAATTCATGTCCAGTAAGAGGCCAGAGCCCATCAGTAAGCGGAGGGCTACTGGTGAGCGCTAACTCAGGTCTCTTCATCTAGATCTTGTACTACTATGTCGGTCCATCTACGCTGGATACATGCAGTGCCTTGATTGACTCTGGGGCTGAGGGTTGTTTCATGAAATGGGTTCGGAAACATAACATTCCTTTCAGACCGTTAGACAAGCCTACGCCCATGTTTGCCTTAGATGGTAGTCATCTTCCCAGTATCAAATTTGAGACACTACCTTTAACTCTCACAGTATCTGGTAACCACAGTGAGACTATTTCTTTTTTGATTTTCCGTTCACCGTTTACACCTGTTGTTTTGGGTCATCCCTGGCTAGTATGTCATAATCCTTCTATTAATTGGTCTAGTAATTCTATCCTATCCTGGAACGTTTCTTGTCATGTGAAGTGTTTAATGTCTGCCATCCCTCCCGTTTCTTCTGTCCCTACTTCTCAGGAGGAACCTGGCGATTTGACAGGAGTGCCGGAGGAATATCATGATCTGCGCACGGTCTTCAGTCGGTGAGCCAACTCCCTTCCTCCTCACCGGTCGTATGATTGTAGTATTGATCTCCTTGGGAATCGAGGTAGACTATACTCTCTGTCGGCTGAACATTATTATTTGTCTGTGTCTCTTGAGTACCAAGTGCCTTCTTCTTCTCCGGCCGGGGGGGTTCTTTTTGTTAAGAAGAAGGAACTCTGCGCCCCTGCGTGGATTATCGAGGGCTGAATGACATAACGGTTAAGAATCGTTATCCGCTTCCCCTTATGTCATCAGCCTTCGAGATTCTGCAGGGAGCCAGGTGCTTTACTAAGTTGGACCTTCGTAACGCTTACCATCTCGTGCGCATCAGAGAGGGGACGAGTGAAATTCCGTTAGGGCATTTTGAGTACCGGGTTCTGCCGTTCGGTCTCGCCAATGCGCCAGCTGTTTTTCATTAGTTAATGATGTTCTGAGAGACATGCTGAACATCTTTGTTTTTGTCTATCTTGACGATATCCTGATTTTTTCTCCGTCACTCGAGATTCATGTTCAGCACGTTCGACGTGTTCTACAAGAATTGTCTCTACGTAAAGGCTGAGAAGTGCTCTTTTCATGTCTCCTCCGTTACTTTTCTCGGTTCCGTTATTTCCGCTGAAGGCATTCAGATGGATTCCGCTAAGGTCCAAGCTGTCAGTGATTGGCCCGTTCCAAGGTCACGTGTCGAGTTGCAGCGCTTTTACGCTAATTTCTATCGGCGTTTCATTGTATTTCGGTCAAGTTGCTGCCCCTCTCACAGCTCTTACTTCTGTCAAGACGTGTTTTAAGTGGTCCGGTTCCGCCCAGGGAGCTTTTGATCTTCTAAAAGAACGTTTTACGTCCGCTCCTATCCTCGTTACTCTGACGTCACTAGACAATTCAAGGTTGGCCTTCAATATGGGAGCCATTCTATCCCAGCGTTCCAGATGTTCATCCTTCATTTTCGCCATCTGAGCGCAACTATGATGTGGGTCTGAACTCTCGCCATGCTTTTTGGTGACGTTCCTTTGTCGTTTGGACAGACCATAAGAACCTTGAGTACATCCGTTCTGCCAAACGACTTAATGCCCGTCAAGCTCGTTGGGCGTTGTTTTTCGCTTTTCGAGTTTGTGATTTCTTACCGTCCGGGTAGCAAGAACACCAAGCCTGATGCCTTATCCCGTCTGTTTAGTTCTTCTGTGGCTTCTACTGATCCCGAGGGGATTCTTCCTTATGGGCGTGTTGTCGGGTTAACAGTCTGGGGGATTGAAAGACAGGTTAAGCAAGCACTCACGCACACTTGGCGCTTGTCCTAGTAACCTCCTTTTCGTTCCTGTTTCCACTCGTCTGGCTGTTCTTCAGTGGGCTCACTCTGCCAAGTTAGCTGGTCATCCCGGTGTTCGAGGCACTCTTGCGTCTATTCGACAGCGCTTTTGGTGGCCGACTCAGGAGCGTGACACGCGCCGTTTCGTGGCTGCTTGTTCGGACTGCGCGCAGACTTTGAGTAACTCTCCTCCTGCCGGTCGTCTCAGACCGCTCCCCATTCCTTCTCGACCATGGTCTCACATCGCCTTAGACTTCATTACCGGTCTGCCTTTGTCTGCGGGGAAGACTGTGAGAGCCGCCAATAAACGCAGGATTAAGAGTCCAAGGTATTGTTGCGGCCAGAGAGTGTGGCTTTCCACTCGCAACCTTCCTCTTACGACAGCTTCTCGTAAGTTGACTCCGCGGTTCATTGGTCCGTTCCGTGTCTCCCAGGTCGTCAATCCTGTCGCACTGGCTGCTTCTTCCGCGACATCTTCCCAGGCGTCCATCCTGTCTTCCATGTCTCCTGTGTTAAGCCCTTTCTTCGCACCCCGTTCGTCTTCCCTCCCCCCTCCCGTCCTTGTCGAGAGCGCACCTATTTACAAGGTACATAAGATCATGGACATGCGTTCTGGGGACGGGGTCACCAATACTTAGTGGATTGGGAGGTTACGGTCCTGAGGAGAGGAGTTGGGTTCCGTCTCGGGACGTGCTGGACCGTTCACTCATCGATGATTTCCTCCGTTGCCGCCAGGATTCCTCTCCGGTGAGTGGGGGGTACTGTCATGTTTGTCATTTATTATCATGTCTTGTCCCTGTGCTCCCCATTCTATTCGTTTCCCTCTGCTGGTCTTATTAGGTTCTTTCCCTCTTTCTATCCCTCTCTCTCCCCCTCCCTCTCTCACTCTCTCGCTCTCTCTTCTCTCTATCGTTCCGTTCCTGCTCCCAGCTGTTCCTATTCCCCTAATCATCATTTAGTCTTCCCACACCTGTTCCCGATCCTTTCCCCTGATTGGAGTCCCTATTTATTCCTTTGTGTTCCGTTCCTGTCCTGTCGGTTCCTTGTTTAGAATTCACATCGCCCTGTCCTGTCGTGTTTTTTTGCCTTCATCAGATGCTGCGTGTGAGCAGGTGTCTCTGTCAACTACGGAACCGACCTGCAGTCTGTGGCCGCTTCTCCTGTTATTCCCCTCTACAGACTAGAGGATTTCTGTTATTCCCTGTTTGGACATTTCCTGTTAAGGATTCAGGATTTGTCGTTTTCTGTTTGGACTTGAATAAACTCTGTTTCTGTTAAGTCGCTTTTGGGTCCTCTTTCACCTGCATGACACCTAAGGCTTCCGCTAGATGTCAACAGTCTTTAGAACCTTGTTTCAGGCTTCTACTGTGAAGGAGGAGGGAATGAGAGCTCTTTGAATCCGGTGTCTGCCATGAGCTGATCACGCGCGCTCCCGTGAGAGGTAGCTGCGTTCCTTTTCATTTCTAAAGACAACGGAATTCTTTGGTTGGAACATTATTGAAGCTTTATGTTAAAAACATCCTAAAGATTGATTCTATACATCATTTGACATGTTTCTACGGACTGTAACGGAACTTTTTGACTTTTCGTCTGGACCTAGTGATCGCGCCTCATGAATTTGGATTTGTGAACTAAATGTGCGAACAACAAGGAGGTATTTGGACATAAATGATGGACTTTATCAAACAAAACAAACATTTATTGTGGAAATGGGATTCCTGGGATTACATTCTGATGAAGGTCATCAAAGGTAAGTGAATATTTACAATTTTATTTCTGACTGTTGACTCCACAACATGGCGGGTATCTGTATGGCTTGTTTTGTTGTCTGAGCGCTGTACTCTGATTATTGCATGGTGTGCTTTTTCCGTAAAGTTTTTTTGAAATCTGACACAGCGGCTGCATTAAGGAGAAGTGGATCTAAAATTCCATGTATAACGCTTGTATCTTATAGTAATGTTTATTATGAGTATTTCTGTAAATTGTTGTGGCTCTCTGCAAAATTATCGGATGTTTTGGAACTACTGAACATAGCGCGCCAATGTAAACTGAGATTTTTGGATATAAATATGAACTTTATCGAACAAAACATACATGTATTGTGTAACATGAAGTCCTATGAGTGTTATCTGATGAAGAATATCAAAGGTTAGTGATTCATTTTATCTCTATCTCTGCTTTTTGTGACTCCTCTCTTTTGCTGAAAAAATGGCTGTGTTTTTCTGTGACTAGGCACTCATCTAACATAATCGTTTGGTGTGCTTTCGTCGTAAAGCCTTTTTGAAATTGGACACTGTGCTGGGATTTACAACAAGTTTATCTTTAAAATGGTGTTAAATACTTGTATGTTTGAGGAATTTTAATTCTGAGATTTCTGTTGTTTGAATTTGGCGCCCTGCACTTTCACTGGCTGTTGTCATATCGATCCCAGGAGCAGGATCTAAGCCATAAGAAGTTCAATTGAAATTGATTTGAGATTGAGAGAGAGGGGGTGAGACTAAACTAGAGCCAATGTCTAAATCTGTAATTACAACTGCTTAACACAAGCCCATAAGCAGCTGGTGGGAGTGAGTGACACAGAACCTCCAGATATTCTGCTTGTAGTGTGTGTGTAAGTGAGTGTTTTGTACGAGTGTGCATATGTGTGGGTGTGTGTGTATGCTTAAGTACGGCTGGGGGCTCAGGGTGTCATTAATATAGTGTCTCTGTTCTGCCTCTCTAACACACACTAACAGAACACATTAACACAAAGTAAAAGACACACAGCCTTATACAGGAGCTGAGGCAGACTGAACATCAGAGAACAAAAAGTCTGTTAAAAAGAGACAATGAGCCAAATGAACCTTCATTATGCTCTCCCCCCTCCTGTTCTCCCCCCGTCCTGTTCTCCCCCGTGCTGCTATTCCCCCTCCTGCTCTCCCCCTCCTGCTCTCCCCATCCTGCTCTCCCCCGTCCTGCTCTCCCCCTCCTGATATCCCCCTCCTGCTCTCCCCGTCCTGCTCTCCCCTCTCCTGCTCTCCCCTCTCCTGCTCTCCCCCTCCTGCTATCCCCTCTTCTGCTCTCCCCATCCTGCTCTCCCCCGTCCTGCTCTCCCCCGTCCTGCTCTCCCCTCTCCTGCTCTCCCCTGTCCTGCTCTCCCCCGTCCTGCTCTCCCCCGTCCTGCTCTCCCCTCTCCTGCTCTCCCCTCTCCTGCTCTCCCCCGTCCTGCTCTCCCCCGTCCTGCTCTCCCCCGTCCTGCTCTCCCCTCTCCTGCTCTCCCCCGTCCTGCTCTCCCCTGTCCTGCTCTCCCCCGTCCTGCTCTCCCCTGTCCTGCTCTCCCCCGTCCTGCTCTCCCCCGTCCTGCTCTCCCCGTCCTGCTCTCCCCCTCCTGCTCTCCCCGTCCTGCTCTCCCCGTCCTGCTCTCCCCCTCCTGCTCTCCCCCTCCTGCTCTCCCCTCCTCTTTTCACTCCCTCCTTTCAGGGGCCTTGACTGTTTCTCCTCTTCTCTCTGTTGGTTCTGCTTGCTTTGGTTCATATCATGACAAAGACTTATGTAACAGAGACAGAGAGAGAGAGAGAGAGAGAGAGAGAGAGAGAGAGAGAGAGAGAGAGAGAGAGAGAGAGAGAGAGAGAGAGAGAGAGAGAGAGAGAGAGAGAGAGAGAGAGAGAGAGAGAGAGAGATGAGTTGAGAGACAAGGAAAGAAGGGCCTTCTATGCCATCAAAAGGAATGCCCTTTATGGTTGTGAGGTCTGGGGTCTGCTCACCAACCAATAATTCAACCTCAGTACCAAACATCAGCTCAACCTCAGTACCAAACGTCAGCTCAACCTCAGTACCAAACATCAGCTCAACCTCAGTACCAAACGTCACCAAACATCAGCTCAACCTCAGTACCAAACATCAGCTCAACCTCAGTACCAAACATCAGCTCAACCTCAGTACCAAACATCAGCTCAACCTCAGTACCAAACGTCAGCTCAACCTCAGTACCAAACGTCAGCTCAACCTCAGTACCAAACGTCAGCTCAACCTCAGTACCAAACGTCAGCTCAACCTCAGTACCAAACGTCAGCTCAACCTCAGTACCAAAAGTCAGCTCAACCTCAGTACCAAACGTCAGCTCAACCTCAGTACCAAACGTCACCAAATATCAGCTCAACCTCAGTACCAAACATCAGCTCAACCTCAGTACCAAACATCAGCTCAACCTCAGTACCAAACATCAGCTCGACCTCAGTACCAAACATCAGCTGGTCAGACACTATTCTGTTCTAATTTCCATTCCTACAGGAAGAATACAACACTAACTCCACTCAGGGGGACCCATTTCACTGTGACCCCAGCAGAGGGCTGTTCGTATTACCGCCACACCAGCAGTCATAAGTCATGACCACAGTAAAATTCCACGCAACCGTTGAGTCATGGTAATCTCCTCTTATGCAGTCTGTTGATGGTTTGGTGGTACCCAACTTGCTAAGTACCATAAGGTCCTAATAACCTGGTACTCAGGGCCTATTGTTTCTCCATCAGGTCCTAATGGCCTGGTACTCAGGGCTCCAATGTTTCTCCATCAGGTCCTAATGGCCTGGTACTCAGGGCCCTGTTGTACCTCGATCAGGTGCTAATGGCCTGGTACTCAGGGCTCCATTGTTTCTCCGTCAGGTTCTAATGGCCTGGTACTCAGGGCCTATTGTTTCTCCATCAGGTCCTAATGGCCTGGTACTCAGGGCTCTGTCCCTCGATCAGGTCCTAATGGCCTGGTACTCAGGGCTCTATTGTTTCTCTATCAGGTCCTAATGGCCTGGAACTCAGGGCTCTGTTGTACCTCGATCAGGTTCTAATGGCCTGGTACTCAGGGCTCTGTTGTCCCTCGATCAGGTTCTAATGGCCTGGTACTCAGGGCTCTGTTGTACCTTGATCAGGTTCTAATGGCCTGGTACTCAGGGCTCTGTTGTACCTCGATCAGGTTCTAATGGCTTGGCACTCAGGGCTCTATTGTTTCTCCATCAGGTTCTAATGGCCTGGTACTCAGGGCTCTGTTGTCCCTCCATCAGGTCCTAAGGGCCACGTCATGACCCCAGGCCATTTCTCGGTATAGATCGTGGCATCTCTCTCTCGCTCTCTCTCTCTCACCCAGGTTCCGTTATCTCAGGTCATAGATTCCTGGAGGAGACTCTCTCCCCCTTGCCTAAATCCCCAAAATGGGGATTTGTGAAGGTGGGAATGGTCCGTGGACCCTTGAGTATGACAAGTGTGTTTCATTTGGTGACCTCAGAGAGGACAGGAAACACAACTACATCTCTGAATACGTACATTTCTCAATTATTGTGTTTGCATCTATTTCGTGTATAAAATGAACGAGTAAAGAATGAACTATTTGTGAAATGATGTAAGGTGATGTTAAAACCATACCAGCAACAGTCAGTCCACCCACAATCAGTAAGAATTACCCTTGACAACAGTCAGTCCACCCACAATCAGTAAGAATTACCCTTGACAACAGCGACATAGTAGTCATTCAGAGTGCAACACGGGGAAGGGAATCTCCATTTCACTCTTCCAATGGTTAACACACATGCAACTAATAAATAGAACCCTTCATTCAGGAGGAAAGTTATTACAAGTCATGAACCATGATCACTCAACGCACGACTGGTCCAATACTTAAAGAGTACTTCTGTCGTGAGGTTAGCTCCTCCGTGGATAACATAGCTATGAAATATACTTCTTCATACCCATTGCCACTACAATAGTGGAAGACACAGTGACTTGTAGTAAATCCACTACAGACTGCCTCGACACCAATTCTGACTGACCTCCAGGCATTGACCTGAAAATTACCTGATTATGTCAGACTCATTCTGAACAAGTTGTAATCTGCGAGGATACTTGACATGTATGCTTGCGTAAGCATAAATACACATGTACACGGAACATCCAATTAGGATGTATGCTCGGATCACTTAAGGGTCCGAGCAAAATACCAGCCTTAGTAAAGTTGAACATTTACATTGAGGCCTTTGACTCTACAGCTACAGTACTCACCAGTTTTCCTCCCAGAAGTCCATAGGTCATCCCTGTAGACTGCCCAAAACTAGTGCCTTACATATAAGCTAAGGTTGTAATGGTTGTTGAATTCCTAACCATACCAAAAGAGAGGAAGAGGGGGAAGAGAGATGGAGAGAGAGGAAGAGAAGGGGGAGTGATGGAACGAGGAAAATAGGGGGAGATAGGAAGAGAGAAGAAGAGAGGACAGGGATAGGAAGAGAGGGGGAGGGGAGAGAGGAGAGAGGAAGAGATAGGAATTGAGGAAAAGAGGTGTGATAGGAAGAGATGGGAGAGAGGAGGGTAGAGAGGGATGAGAGAGGGGGAAGAGAGATGGAAGACAGGGGGAGGGGAGAGAGGAAGAGGGGGAAAGGAAGAAGGGGGGGGGTAGGGAAAAGAGGGGAGAGAAGATTAGACACTGGGAAAGAGATGGGGAGTGTGGAAGAAAAGGGGGAGAGGAAAGAGCAGGGGGAGAGGAAGAGAGCAGGGTGGAGAGGAAGAGAGCAGGGTGGAGAGGAAGAGAGCAGGGTGGAGTGGAAGAGAGCAGGGTGGAGAGGAAGAGAGCATGGTGGAGAGGAATAGAGGAGGGAGAGGAAGAGAGGGGGGAGAGGAAGAGAGCAGGGTGGAGAGGAAGAGAGCAGGGTGGAGAGGAAGAGAGCAGGGTGGAGAGGAAGAGAGCAGGGTGGAGTGGAAGAGAGCAGGGTGGAGAGGAAGAGAGCAGGGTGGAGAGGAAGAGAGCAGGGTGGAGAGGAAGAGAGCAGGGTGGAGAGGAAGAGAGCAGGGTGGAGAGGAAGAGAGCAGGGTGGAGAGGAAGAGCGCAGGGTGGAGAGGAAGAGAGCAGGGTGGAGTGGAAGAGAGCAGGGTGGAGTGGGAGAGAGCAGGGTGGAGTGGGAGAGAGCAGGGTGGAGTGGGAGAGAGCAGGGTGGAGTGGGAGAGAGCAGGGTGGAGAGGGAGAGAGCAGGGTGGAGTGGGAGAGAGCAGGGTGGAGTGGGAGAGAGCAGGGTGGAGTGGGAGAGAGCAGGGTGGAGTGGGAGAGAGCAGGGTGGAGAGGAAGAGAGCAGGGTAGAGAGGAAGAGAGCAGGGTGGAGAGGAAGAGAGCAGGGTGGAGAGGAAGAGAGCAGGGTGGAGAGGAAGAGAGCAGGGTGGAGAGGAAGAGAGCAGGGTGGAGAGGTAGAGAGCAGGGTGGAGTGGAAGAGAGCAGGGTGGAGAGGAAGAGAGCAGGGTGGAGAGGAAGAGAGCAGGGTGGAGAGGAAGAGAGCAGGGTGGAGAGGAAGAGAGCAGGGTGGAGAGGAAGAGAGCAGTGTGGAGAGGAAGAGAGCAGGGTGGAGAGGAAGCAGGGTGGAGTGGGAGAGAGCAGGGTGGAGAGGAAGAGAGCAGGGTGGAGAGGAAGAGAGCAGGGTGGAGTGGGAGAGAGCAGGGTGGAGTGGAAGACAGCAGGGTGGAAACGAAGAGAGCAGGGTGGAGAGGGAGAGAGCAGGGTGGAGTGGGAGACAGCAGGGTGGAGTGGGAGAGAGCAGGGTGGAGAGGAAGAGAGCAGGGTTGAGAGGAAGAGAGGGGGGAGAGGAAGACAGCAGGGTGGAGAGGAAGAGAGCAGGGTGGAGAGGAAGAGAGCAGGGTGGAGAGGAAGAGAGCAGGGTGGAGAGGAAGAGAGCAGGGTGGAGAGGAAGAGAGCAGGGTGGAGTGGGAGAGAGCAGGGTGGAGTGGAAGACAGCAGGGTGGAAACGAAGAGAGCAGGGTGGAGAGGGAGAGAGCAGGGTGGAGTGGGAGACAGCAGGGTGGAGTGGGAGAGAGCAGGGTGGAGAGGAAGAGAGCAGGGTTGAGAGGAAGAGAGGGGGAGAGGAAGACAGCAGGGTGGAGAGGAAGAGAGCAGGGTTGAGAGGAAGAGAGGGGGAGAGGAAGAGAGCAGGGTGGAGAGGAAGAGAGGGGAGAGGAAGAGAGCAGGGTGGAGAGGAAGAGAGGGGGAGAGGAAGAGAGGGGGAGAGGAAGACAGCAGGGAGGAGAGGAAGAGAGGGGGAGAGGAAGACAGCAGGGAGGAGAGGAAGAGAGGGGGAGAGGAAGACAGCAGGGAGGAGAGGAAGAGAGCATGGTGGAGAGGAAGAGAGGGGGGAGAGGAAGACAGCAGGGTGGAGAGGAAGAGAACATGGTGGAGAGGAAGAGAGGGGGGAGAGGAAGAGAGCAGGGTGGAGAGGAAGAGAGCAGGGTGGAGAGGAAGAGAGCAGGGTGGAGTGGAAGAGAGCAGGGTGGAGAGGAAGAGAGCAGGGTGGAGAGGAAGAGAGCAGGGTGGAGAGGAAGAGAGCAGGGTGGAGAGGAAGAGAGCAGGGTGGAGAGGAAGAGAGCAGGGTGGAGAGGAAGAGAGCAGGGTGGAGAGGAAGAGAGCATGGTGGAGAGGAAGAGAGGGGGAGAGGAAGACAGCAGGGTGGAGAGGAAGAGAGCATGGTGGAGAGGAAGAGAGGGGGGAGAGGAAGACAGCAGGGTGGAGAGGAAGAGAGCAGCGTGGAGAGGAAGAGAGGGGGAGAGAGGAAGAGAGGAAGGAGAGGAAGAGAGGATGAGAGGGGAAGAGAGGGGGAGAGAGGAAGAGTAAGAAAGGGGTGAGAGAGGATGAAGGGGGTAGAATGGAAGAGAGAAGAGAGAGGAAGAGAGGGAGGATAGAGAGGATAGAGAGGGGAGAGAAGAAAAGAGAAGGGAGGGAGGAAGATTTCTCCATTTCCACAGTAGGATTCCAGGCAGAGGCAGCTCGTGCCATATGAATTATAGATCACCTTATTTGAACAGATCCCATCATGCAGGTAGTCTGGAGAAAAACCGACCTTATGAAATGATAATGTTACAAATAGCTCATAAATAAACCAACTAGTTACATCCTGTTGAGAGTATGAAGTAGTATCCAATCTATCAAATGAGATCATGACAGAAGAAGCTTTGTTAATGACGATGGAAAGAGTTGCAGTACAGTACCATAGTATTTGGATTGACAGTCAGACTAGTTATAATCAGTGTGGTCAGTAACCAGCCAAAGCCCCACATACATCAAACATCCCTGCTCCACTGTGCCAGTTCTGCTAGAGGCTCTTTGCATCAAAGTAAAGCTGCCCAAATATAAGTGCAGGGCAGCTTGATTGTGTGTGCGTGGTGAGGCAGGAAGGGTGTGTGTGTAGTTGTGTATGTGTGAGATGCGTGAATGTGCATTAGTGTGTGTGTATGCTTGCATGCCATGCATGACGCATGGTGGAGTGTGTGTGTGATAGCGTGACACTAAGAGAGCGTGCTGTGTGGTACAATCCATATTCAGGGATCACCTTTGGCCCCTATCAACAGTCAGGCCTATCAACAGTCAGGCCTATCAACAGTCAGGCCTATCAACAGTCAGGCCTATCAACAGTCAGGCCTATCAACAGTCAGGCCTATCAACAGTCAGGCCTATCAACAGTCAGGCCTATCAACAGTCAGGCCTATCAACAGTCAGGCCTATCAACAGTCAGGCCTATCAAAAGTTAGGCCTATCAATAGTCAGACCTATCAACAGTCAGACCTATCAAATCAAAGTTTATTTGTCACGTGCGCCAAATACAACAGGTCCTTACAGTGAAATGCTTACCTACAGGCTCTAACCAATAGGGTGAAAAAAGGTACGTGTGTGTGTGTGTGTGTGTGTGTGTGTGTGTGTGTGTGTGTGTGTGTGTGTGTGTGTGTGTGTGTGTGTGTGTGTGTGTGTGTGTGTGTGTGTGTGTGTGTGTGTGTGTGTGTGTGTGTGTGTGTGTGTGTGTGTGTGTGTGTGTGTGTGTGTGTGTGTGTGTGTGTGTAGGTAAGTAAAGAAATAAAACAACAGTAAAAATACATTTGAAAATAAGAGTAGCAAGGCTATATACAGACACCTGTTAGTCAGGCTTATTGAGGTAGTATGTGCATGTAGGTATGATTAAAGTGACTATGCATATGATGAACAGATAGTAGCAGTAGTGTAAAAAGAGGGGTTGGTGGGTGGTGGGACACATTGCAGAAAGCCCGGTTAGCCAATGTGCAGGAGCACTGGTTGGTCGGGCCAATTGAGGTAGTATGTACATGAATGTATAGTTAAAGTGACTATGCGTATAAGATAAACAGAGAGTAGCAGCAGCGTAAAAAGAGGGGTTGGGGGGGCATACAATGCAAATAGTCCGGGTAACCATTTGGTTGCCTGTTCAGGAGTCTTATGGCTTGTGGGTAAAAACTGTTGAGAAGCCTTTTTGTCCTAGACTTGGCATTCCAGCACCGCTTGCCATGCGGTAGGAGAGAGAACAGTCTATGACTGGGGTGGCTGGGGTCTTTGACAGTTTTCAAGGCCTTCCTCTGACACCGCCTGGTGTAGAGGTCCTGGATGGCAGGCAGCTTTGAGCCAGTGATGTACTGGGCCGTACGCACTACCCTCTGAAGTGCCTTGCGGTCGGAGGCCGAGCAATTACCGTACCAGGCAGTGATGCAACCGGTCAGGATGCTCTCAATGTTGCAGCTGTAGAACCTTTTGAGGATCTCAGGACCCATGCAAAATCTTTTTAGTTTCCTGAGGAGGAATAGGCTTTGTCATGCCCTCTTCACGACTGTCTTGGTGTGTTTGGACCATTCTAGTTTGTTGGTGATGTGGACACCAAGGAATTTGGAGATCTCAACCTGGAGATCCTGTCGTCCACAATCCTCTCCTTTGTCTCGGTTACGTTGAGGGATAGGTTGTTATTCTGGCACCACCCGGTCAGGTATCTGACCTCCTCCCTATAGGCTGTCTCGTCGTTGTCGGTGATCAGGCCTATCACTGTTGTGTCGTCAGCAAACGTAATGATGGTGTTGGAGTCGTGCCTGGCCATGCAGTCGTGGGTGAACAGGGAGTACAGATGGGGACTGAGCACGCACCCCTGGGGAGCTCCAGTGTTGAGGATCAGCGTGGCAGATGTGTTGCTACCCACCCTTACCACCTGGGGGCGGCCCATCAGTAAGTCCAGGATCCAGTTGCAGAGGGAGGTGTTTAGTCCCAGGTTCCTTAGCTTAGTGATGAGCTTTGAGGGTACTATGGTGTTGAACGCTGACCTGTAGTCAATGAATAGCATTCTCACATAGGTGTTCCTTTTATCCAGGTGGGAAAGGGCAGTGTGGAGTGCAATAGAGATTGCATCATCTGTGGATCTGTTTGGGCGGTATGCAAATTGGATTGGGTCTAGGGTTTCTGGGATAATGGTGTTGATGTGAGCCATTACCAGCCTTTCAAAGCACTTCATGGTTACGGACGTGAGTACCACGGGTCTCTAGTCATTTAGGCAGGTTGCCTTTGTGTTCTTGGGAACAGGGACTACGGTGGTCTTCTTGAAGCATGTTGGTATTACAGACCTGCCAGTTGGTCAGCACATGCCCAGAGCACACATCCTGGTAATCCATCTGGCCCCGCAGCCTTGTAAATGTTGACCTGTTTAAAGGTCTTACTCATGTCGGCTACGGAGAGCATGATCACACAGTCATCTGAAACAGCTGATGCTCTCATGCATGCCTCAATGTTGCTTGCCTCGAAGCGAGCATTGAAGTGATTTTGCTCGTCTGGTGGCTCGTGTCACTGGGCAGCTCGCGGCTGTGCTTCCCTTTGTAGTGTGTAATAGTTTGCAAGCTCTGCCACATCCGAAGAGCGTTGGAACCGGTGTAGTATGATTCAATCTTAGCCCTGCATTGACACTTTGCCTGTTTGATGGTTCGTCGCAGGGCAGAGCGGGATTTCTTGTAAGCTTCCGGGTTAGAGTCCTGCACCTTGAAAGCGGCAGTCTACCCTTTAGTTCAGTGCAAATGTTGCCTGTAATCAATGGCTTCTGGTTGGGGTATGTACGTACAGTCACTGTGGGATGACGTCCTCAATGCACTTATTGATAAAGCCAGTGACTGATGTGGTGTACTCCTCAAAGTCATTTTTTATAGAACAAGTCACTGGTGCTTCCTGCTTTAATTTTTGCTTGTAAGCAGGAATCAGGAGGATAGAGTTGTGGTTGGATTTACCAAATGGAGGGCGGGGGAGAGCTTTGTACGCATCTCTGTGTGTGGAGTACAGGTGATCTAGAATGTTTTTCCCTCTGGTTGCACATGTAACATGTTGATAGAGTTTTGTAGAACTGATTTAAAATCTCTTAGAGCAAGGTGAGACGCTAGCAAAGAGACGAAATGCAAATGCGCAACGCCAAATGCTAATAGTACTCGCTAAAACTCAAACTTTCATTAAAACACACATGCAGGGTACTAAATTAAAGCTACACTCGTTGTGAATCTAGCCAACAAGTCAGATTTTTAAAATGCTTTTCGGCGAAAGCATGAGAAGCTATTATCTGATAGCATGCAACACCCTGAAATACCTGAAGGGGACGTAAACAAAAGAATTAGCGTAGCCGGCGCTACACAAAACGCAGAAATAAAATATAAAACATTCATTACCTTTGACGAGCTTCTTTGTTGGCACTCCTATATGTCCCATAAACATCACAATTGGGTCTTTTTTTATTAAATCCATCCATGTATACCCAAAATGTCCATTTATGAAGCCCGTCTGATACAGGAAAAAACTTCTTTACAAAACGCAACGTCATTTTTTTTTTATTAAAAAAGTTGCCTATAAACTTTGACAAAACACTTCAAACTACTTTTGTAACCCAACTTTAGGTATTAGTAAACGTTAATAATCGATCAAATTGATCACGGGGCGATGTGTATTCAATAGCTCCACCTCTTGAAATGATGGTCGATATTCTCCCTTTCAAAACTTCCTGTCGTGTACCGGATGACATGAAGTGCCTCTTCTTCATTTCACCAACTTCAAGCCAATTGCCAAGACATGCGACATCGTGTGGAAGCTGTATGACTTGTAAACTGGGAGCTATCTATTTTCCCTTGCCATAGACAATACAGCCAACTGGCGGATTTATATATATATTTTTTTTGGTGAACAGTTTTCCTTGGGGTTTTGCCTGTTAAACACGTTCTGTTATAGTCACAGACATGGTTTAACCAGTTCTAGAAACATCCGAGTGTTTTCTATCCACATAATACTAATAATATGCATATACTATATTCCTGGCATGAGTAGCAGGACGTTGAAATTTTGCACGATTTTTAACAAAATGTTGAAAAAAAACCTTGCTATCTTTAAGAGGTTTTAAGTTTCCCTAAATTAAAGTCTCCGGCCACTAGGAGCGCCACCTCTGGGTGAGTGGTTTCCTGTTTTCTCATTTCCATATACAGCTGACTGAGTGCGGTCTTAGTGCCAGCATCTGTCTGTGGTGGTAAATAAACAGCCACAAACAGTATAGCTGAGAACTCTCTAGGCATGTAGTGTGGCCTGCAGTTTATCACAATATACTCAACTTCAGGCGAGAAAAATCTAGAGACTTCCTTAGATTTAGTGCACAAGCTGTTGTTTACAAATATGCACCGACTGCCACCCCTCGTCTTTCCGGAGGGGGCTGTTCCATCCTGCCGGTGCAGTGTGTATCCCGCTAGCTGAATATCCATGTCGTCAATTCAGCCACGATTCCGTGAAACATAGGATATTACAGTTTTTGATGTCCCGTTGGTAGGATATTATTGATCGTACCTCGTCTAGTTTATTGTCCAATGATTGCACGTTGGCGAGTAAAATTTACGGTAATGGCAGCTTTCCTAGTTGCCTTCTGCGGGTCCGGACGAGGCATCCGGCTCTTCTTCCTCTGTGTCGCTTCCTTTTGTGAATAATTGGGATGTCTGCCCTGTGGGGTGTTTGGACAATATTGTGTGAGTCCTACTTGCTGCTGTTGTTGTTGTTGTTGAAAAAACCTGAGGTGAGTGATCACTTTCCTGATATCTAGAAGCTCTTTGTCTAATCCGAGGTGAGTGATCTCTGTCCTCATATCCAGAAGCTCTTTGTCTAATCCGAAGTGAGTGATCACTGTCCTAATATCCAAAAGTTCTTTGTCTAATCCGAAGTGAGTGATCGCTGTCCTGATATCTAGAAGTTCTTGGTCTAATCCGAGGTGAGTGATCACTGTCCTGATATCTAGAAGCTCTTTGTCTAATCCGAAGTGAGTGATCGCTGTCCTGATATCCAGAAGTTCTTTGTCTAATCCAAAGTGAGTGATCGCTGTCCTGATATCCAGAAGTTCTTTGTCTAATCCGAAGTGAGTGATCGCTGTCCTGATATCTAGAAGCTTTGTCTAATCCGGAGTGATCACTGTCCTGATATCTAGAAGCTCTTTGTCTAATCCGAAGTGAGTGATCGCTGTCCTGATATCCAGAAGTTCTTTGTCTAATCCAAAGTGAGTGATCGCTGTCCTGATATCCAGAAGTTCTTTGTCTAATCCGAAGTGAGTGATCGCTGTCCTGATATCTAGAAGCTTTGTCTAATCCGGAGTGATCACTGTCCTGATATCTAGAAGCTCTTTTCTGCTGTAAAATACAGTTGCAGAAACATTATGTACCAAATAATTTACAAATATCACCAACAAAAAAAACACATAATAGCACAATTGGTTAGGAGACCGTAAAACGGAGGCCATCTCCTCCGGCGCCATTTTAATCAGTCTTATTCCGTTTACAGTCAGGCCTATCAACAGTCAGGCCTATCAACAGCCAGGCCTATCAACAGCCAGGCCTATCAACAGTCAGGCCTATCAACAGCCAGGCCTATCAACAGCCAGGCCTATCAACAGCCAGGCCTATCAACAGGCATGCCTATCAACAGGCAGGCCTATCAACAGGCAGGCCTATCAACAACCAGGCCTATCCAAGTGGACAGAGAGGGGGAATGAGAGGGGGGGAGGTGAGGGATGAAAGGGGAGAACAGGGGTTCAGGGAAATAGAAGAAGGCAAGATGGGGGTGGGAGATGTGGAAATGATGGTGGAATGTGGAAGAAAATATGAGAGTTCTAATGCGCTTGTGTAACTGTGTACAGCTTGAGTGTTTGTATGTCTGGACAATGTGTGTGTGTGTGTGTGTGTGTGTGTGTGTGTGTGTGTGTGTGTGTGTGTGTGTGTGTGTGTGTGTGTGTGCGTGCGTGCGTGCGTGCGTGCGTGTGTCTGTGTGTGTGTGTGTGTGCACGTGTGTGTGTGTGCACGTGTGTGCGTGTGCGTGTGCGCGTGCGGGTGCGGGTGTGCGTGTGCGGGTGCGGGTGCGTGTGCGTGTGTGTACACAGCAGGTTTCATTTCCTGATCTCCACACTGCCGCTCATTTCTCTTTGAGAGCTGAGCTGCAGTGACATCAGTTTCCGCCAACACACCAGCCATTGCCATGGCACCACACAAAGACATTTGGGGAGGAGAGGGAGAAGGAGAGGAGGGGAGGTGAGAGGGGAGGGGGAGAATCTGACATATTCACCCAATTGGGGGACAGATCCCACTGTCTCCTTCTCCTCCCCTCCTCCCTTCCTCTCCCCTATCCTATCCTTCCCTTCTCCCCTCCCCCCTCCTCCGCTCTCCCCTCCTCATCAATTGGCGTCTGCACAGCCGGATAGTGAGGGGGAGGGGAGAGGGAGAATCTTGTTTAACATATTCACCCAGTAGGGGGACAGATCACACTCTCTCCTCCTCCTCCCCTCTTCCCTCCTCCTCCTCCCATCTTTCTCCCCTCTCCACTCTCCCCTCCTCCTCCCTTCAATTCAATTCAATTCAAGGGGCTTTATTGGCATGGGAAATATGAATTAACATTGCCAAAGCAAGTGAGGTAGATAATATACAAAAGTGAAATAAACAATAACAATTAACAGCAAACATTACACATACAGAAGTTTCAAAACAATAAAGACATTGCAAATGTCATATTATATATATATATACATATATACAGTTTTGTAACAATGTACAAATGGTTAAAGTACACAAGGGAAAATAAATAAGCATAAATATGGGTTGTATTTACTCTTCTCCCCTCCCCTCTCCATTCCTCTCCCATCTCCCCTAATCTCCTATTTTCTGTCCCATCTCCTCCCCTTTCCTCTCTCCCCTCCTCATCTATTGGCGTTTGCACAGCCGGTTAGTGTGTTTGCAGAGCCATCAACAAGCTTTAGCCAACTCCCATGGTCGCCCCTGCTTGGCCTGTCTTCCTTATTTGTTTGAGCTTTGCCTCCACCACTCTCTCTCTCTCTCTCTCTAGAGCTCCCGTTGTAAGCTCAATATTTTGTCACGAAAAGATGCTTGACTATGCATGAAATTGACAGCCTTGGAAAGACAAAACTCTGACCTCTCCAAAACTGCAAAGATATTATCTGTGAGTGCCCCAGAACTAATGCAACAGGCGAAACCAAGATGAAGTTTCATACAGGAAATTCCCCAGATTCTGAAGGCGCTGTGTTCCAATGTCTCCTTATATGGCTGTGAATGCGCCAGGAATGAGCCTGCGGCAGCATTGTGACGTCTTTGTAGGCATATCATTGGAAGATTGACCATAAGAGACTACATTTACCTGGTGTCCCGCCCGGTGTCCTGTGTGCGTAATCTGTAGGTCCATGTGCGTTCCATTTCTTCAGAAGAGAAAGTAAAAATCCATCGTGGCAGTTATCGTTGATAGATATGTGAAAAACACCTTGAGGGTTGATTCTAAACATCGGTTTGCCATGTTTCTGTCAATATTATGGAGTTAATTTGGAAAAAAGTTTGCATTTTAATGACTTAATTTAAATAAATAAAAAATCCTTCCCCAAATGTGATGAACAAAACGGAGCGATTAGTTGACACAAATAATATTTTTTGTAAAAACGGAACATTTGCTATCTAACAGAGTCTCCTCATTGAAAACATCTGAAGTTCTTCAAAGGTAAATTATTTTATTTGAATTCTTTTCTGTTTTTTGTGGAAAATGTTGCATGCTGAATGCTAACGCTAAATGGTACGTTAGCCATCAATACTGTTACACAAATGCTTGTTTTGCAATGGTTGAGAAGCATATTTTGAAAATCTGAGATGACAGTGTTGTTAACAAAAGGCTAAGCTTGAGAGGAAATAGATTAATTTCATTTCATTTGCGATTTTCATGAATAGTTAACATTGTGTTATGCTAATGAGCGTGCGGATAGATTTAAACAATCCTGGATACAGGGTTTTTTTCGTAGCTAAACGTGACGCAGAAAATGGAGCGATTTGTCCTAAACAAATAATCTTTCAGGAAAAACTGAACATTTGCTATCTGAGAGTCTCCTCATTGAAAACATCTGAAGTTCTTCAAAAGTAAATGATTTTATTTGAATGCTTTTCTGTTTTTTTTGTGTAAATGTTGCCTGCTGAATGCTAATGCTAAATGCTACGCTAAATGCTACGTTAGCTATCAATACTGTTACACAAATGCTTGTTTTGCAATGGTTGAGAAGCATATTTTGAAAATCTGAGATGACAGTGTTGTTAACAAAAGGCTAAGCTTGAGAGAATATAGATTTTTTTCATTTCATTTGCGATTTTCATGAATAGTTAACGTTGCGTTATGGTAATGAGCTTGAGGCTGTAAACACGATACCGGATCCGGGATGGCTCGACGCAAGAAGTTAAGAACAAATTCTTATTTTCAATGACGGCCTAGGAACAGTGGGTTAACTGCCTGTTCAGGGGCAGAATGACAGATTTCTACCTTGTCAAGTCGGGGATTTGAATTTACAACCTTTCGGTTACTAGTCCAATGCTCTAACCGCTAGGCTACCCTGCAACCCCAGTGTGCCCATGTCCAATCCCTCTACCTTCTAAATGGTGTACCCATTTCCATCCCTCTAAATGGTGTACCCATTTTCATCTCTCTAACTCTCTAAATGGTGTACCCATTCCCATCCTTCTACCTCTCTAAATGGTGTACTCATTTCCATCCCTCTAACTATCTAAATGGTGTACCCATTCCATCCCTCTAACTCTCTAAATGGTGTACCCATTCCCATCATTCTACCTCTCTAAATGGTGTACTCATTTCCATCCCTCTAACTCTCTAAATGGTGTACCCATTCCATCTCTCTACCTCTCTAAATGGTGTACCCTTTTCCATCCCTCTAACTATCTAAATGGTGTACCCATTTCCATCCCTCTAACTCTCTAAATGGTGTACCCATTTCCAATCCTTCTACCTCTCTAAATGGTGTACCCATTTCCATCTCTCTACCTCTCTAAATGGTGTACCCATTTCCATCCCTCTAACTCTCTAAATGGTGTACCCATTTCCAATCCTTCTACCTCTCTAAATGGTGTACCCATTTCCATCCCTCTAACTCTCTAAATGGTGTACCCATTTCCATCCCTCTAACTCTCTAAATGGTGTACCCATTTCCATCCCTCTAACTCTCTAAATTGTGTACCCATTTCCAATCCTTCTACCTCTCCAAATGGTGTACCCATTTCCATCTCTCTACCCCTCTAAATGGTGTACCCATTTATATCTCTCTAAATGGTGTACCCATTTCCATCCCTCTAACTCTCTAAATGGTGTACCCATTTCCAATCCTTCTACCTCTCTAAATGGTGTACCCATTTCCAATCCTTCTACCTCTCTAAATGGTGTACCCATTTCCAATCCTTCTACCTCTCTAAATGGTATTTGCATTTACAATCCTTCTACCTCTCTAAATGGTGCACCCATTTCCATCCCTCTAAGTCTCTAAATGGTGTACCCATTTCCAATCCTTCTACCTCTCTAAATGGTGTATCCATTTCTATCCCTCTAACTCTCTAAATGGTGTACCCATTTCCATCCCTCTAACTCTCTAAATGGTGTACCCATTTCCATCCCTCTAACTCTCTAAATGGTGTACCCATTTCCATCTCTCTAACTCTCTAAATGGTGTACCCATTCCCATCCCTCTAACTCTCTAATTTGTGTACCCATTTCCAATCCTTCTACCTCTCTAAATGGTGTACCCATTTGCATCCCTCTAACTCTCTAAATGGTGTACCCATTTCCAATCCTTCTACCTCTCTAAATGGTGTACCCATTTCCATCTCTCTACCTCTCTAAATGGTGTACCCATTTCCATCCATCTAACTCTCTAAATGGTGTATCCATTTCCATCCCTCTAACTCTAAATTGTGTACCCATTTCCAATCCTGCAAATACCTAAATGTTATTTGCATTTCCAATCCTTCTACCTCTCTAATTTGTGTACCCATTTCCAATCCTTCTACCTCTCTAAATGGTGTACCCATTTGCATCCCTCTAACTCTCTAAATGGTGTACCCATTTCCAATCCTTCTACCTCTCTAAATGGTGTACCCATTTCCATCTCTCTACCTCTCTAAATGGTGTACCCATTTCCATCCCTCTAACTCTCTAAATGGTGTATCCATTTCCATCCCTCTAACTCTAAATTGTGTACCCATTTCCAATCCTGCAAATACCTAAATGGTATTTGCATTTCCAATCCCTCTACCTCTCTAAATGGTGTACTCATTTCCATCCCTCTAACTCTAAATTGTGTACCCATTTCCAATCCTTCTACCTCTCTAAATGGTATTTGCATTTCCATTCCCTCTACCTCTCTAAATGGTGTACCCATTTCCATCCCTTTAACTCCCTAAATGGTGTACCCATTTCCATCTCTCTAACCCTCTAAATGGTGTACCCATTTCCATCCTTCTACCTCTCTGAATGGTGTACCCATTTCCATCCCTCTAACTCTCTAAATGGTGTACCCATTTCCATCCCTCTAACTCTCTAAATGGTGTACCCATTTCCATCCCTCTAACTCTCTAAATTGTGTACCCATTTCCAATCCTTCTACCTCTCCAAATGGTGTACCCATTTCCATCCTCTAACTCTCTACCCCTCTAAAATGGTGTACCCATTTATATATCTCTAAATGGTGTACCCATTTCCATCCCTCTAACTCTCTAAATGGTGTACCCATTTCCAATCCTTCTACCTCTCTAAATGGTGTACCCATTTCCAATCCTTCTACCTCTCTAAATGGTGTACCCATTTCCAATCCTTCTACCTCTCTAAATGGTATTTGCATTTACAATCCTTCTACCTCTCTAAATGGTGCACCCATTTCCATCCCTCTAAGTCTCTAAATGGTGTATCCATTTCCATCCCTCTAACTCTAAATTGTGTACCCATTTCCAATCCTGCAAATACCTAAATGGTATTTGCATTTCCAATCCCTCTACCTCTCTAAATGGTGTACTCATTTCCATCCCTCTAACTCTAAATTGTGTACCCATTTCCAATCCTTCTACCTCTCTAAATGGTATTTGCATTTCCATTCCCTCTACCTCTCTAAATGGTGTACCCATTTCCATCCCTTTAACTCCCTAAATGGTGTACCCATTTCCATCTCTCTAACCCTCTAAATGGTGTACCCATTTCCATCCTTCTACCTCTCTGAATGGTGTACCCATTTCCATCCCTCTAACTCTCTAAATGGTGTACCCATTTCCATCTCTCTAACCCTCTAAATGGTGTACCCATTTCCATCCTTCTACCTCTCTGAATGGTGTACCCATTTCCATCCCTCTAACTCTCTAAATGGTGTACCCATTTTCATCTCTCTACCCCTCTAAATGGTGTACTCATTTCCATCCCTCTAACTCTCTAAATGGTGTACCCATTTCCATCCGTAAACTCTCTAAATGGTGTACCCACTTCCATCTCTCTACCCCTCTAAATGGTGTACCCATTTCCATCCATTTAACTCTCTAAATGGTGTACCCATTTCCATCCTTCTACCTCTCTAAATGGTATTTGCATTCCCAATCCCGCTACCTCTCTAAATGGTGTACGCATTTCCATCACTCTACCTCAGCTTGCCATCCTTACTGTCCTAATTCTTTACCTCTCCATCGCTCTATTCCACTTTGAATCTCTCTCTCTCGCTCTTGCAGGAAGGGAATTGGATGCATCTGTCTCCTCTCTACCTGTAATATCCCAATTATCCTCTCCTCTCCCTGGGGGTCTGGCTCCTCTCTCTCAGACACTGAGTAAAATAATTTTCCAGGGAGGGAGGCAGCACATCTCTCTCCATATCCAGACAGTCCGTGAAAGTGAAAAATAATGGCTCTGAGAAACTTTATAATCGCAAAAAGATGGCCAAGTACAATGATGAAACTACTCTGCTTACAGGGGAACCAGATGTGGTCAGTTAGATGCATCCAAACCAGTTCAAGGACTTACTCTACAACAACCATAGCAATTACCACTATAACTACATTTTTTTAATGGAGCCGAAGGAGATGGATGCCGTTTTACGATCCTGTATGTTTTTATACATTATTTGTAAGTTATTTTCTACATAATGTTTCTGCCACTGTGTTTTATGACCGAAATGAGCTTGTAGATATCAGGACAGTGATGACTCACCCCGTACTGGAGGAATACCTTTTCTTCAACGAGTCGGACGCAAAGGATTTACTTCAGACGCCCGACAAGGTCCTCATCCCCGTCATTCTCGGGAGAAAGAGATGGATGTATCGTGGATGAAGCTCCATAGAGGCAAAAATAATTCGAATTTAACATTAATACTGGAGTGATATTTGTCCAGATGATGATGTGCAAGTAGAGACAATGTGGTACAAAAGGAAAGGAGGCCAAAGGAAGTGTTGGCTTTGGGAATGACCAGTGAAATATACCTGCTGGAGCGCGTGCTATGGGTGTTGCTATGGTGACCAGTGACCTGCGATAAGGTGGTGCTTTACCTAGCAAAGACTTATAGATGACCTGGAGCCAGTGGGTTTGGTGACGGATATGTAGTGAGGGCCAGCCGATGAGAGCATAGTGGTGGCAGTGGTGGGTGGTTGTTACGTTCCCCAGTTTCTGTGTTGTAGTTTGTGTATTTGAGTGTGTTTCAGGAGATGGCTTCCTGAAATCCCCCAGCAGCTGATTGGTCGACTCCACGATTAATTGGAGAGCTGACCCCACCCCCTCGTCAGGACGCAGCTGTCTCCAATATCCAATGCCTTCTGAAGCTATAAAAGCCAGTGTTCTGTTTTTCAGGGGAGAGATTGATTGTGATATAAGTAGATCATTGCTGAGAGGAGGTTGATGGCTGAGGGGTATAGCATGTTGGTCGTTGGTATGTACTATGATAGTTGTTGTTGTTAGCAGCTTTGGTATGTTCTGTGTTTGTTGCTTTGTCAGAGCTTCTTTAACCTGTTGCGACGAGCAATCCCATATCCGGGAGCATAATTATACCCTCAAGCTCATTACCATAACGCAACGTTAACTTTTCCTGAAAATCGCAAATGAAATTAAATAAATATATTGGCTCACAAGCTTAGCCTTTTGTTAACAACACTGTCACCTCAGATTTTCAAAAAATGCTTTTCAACCATAGCTACACAAGTATTTGTGTAAGAGTATTGATAGCGAGCATAGCATTAAGAAGCCTAGCATTCAGCAGGCAACATTTTCACAAAAACAAGAAAAGCATTCAAATAAAATAATTTACCTTTGAAGAACTTCAGATGTTTTCAATGAGGAGACTATCAGTTAGATAGCAAATGTTCAGTTTTTCCAAAAATATTATTTGTGTAGGAGAAATCGCTCCGTTTTGTTCATCACGTTAGGCTAAGAAAAAACCCCGAAAATTCAGTCATTACAACGCTAACTTTTTTCCAAATGAACTCCATAATATCGACAGAAACATGTCAAACGTTGTTTTGAATCAATCCTCAAGGTGTTTTTCATATATCTATTCGATGATAAATCAGAGATGGCAGTTTGTTTTCTCCTCTGTTCAAAATGGAAAAATGCACACACCTGGAGATTACGCAATAGTTTCGACGGAGGACACCGAGCGGACACCTGGTAAATGTAGTCTCTTATGGTCAATTGTCCAATGATATGCCTACAAATACGTCACAATGCTGCAAACACCTTGGGGAAACGACAGAAAGTGTAGGCTCATTCCTTGCACAATTCACAGCCATATAAGGAGAAATCTGGCTCACTTCCTGTATGAAATTTCATCTTGGTTTCGCCTGTAGCATTAGTTCTGTGGCACTCACAGACAATATCTTTGCAGTTTTGGAAACGTTAGAGTGTTTTCTTTCCAAAGCTGTCAATTATATGCATAGTCGAGCATCTTTTCGTGACAAAATATCTTGTTTAAAACAGGAACGTTTTTCATCCAAAAATTAAATACTGCCCCCAGAGGTTCAAGAGGTTTGAACCTCTGGTTTGGTGAATTGGATTGTTTGTTATTCTGTTTCATTTGTTCCCAGGGGGGAAGGAGAAGGCACCTAGGGAGTGCTTAGGCAAGAGGCCCGCGGGCATACATATACCCATAGTATATTCACTGTCTAGGCACACTAGGTAAGACCTGGGCTGACCACCCCCTGTATTTTGGGTAGGAGAGAGGCTTTGAGATGTACTTTCTTTAAAACGGATGGCACTGTGATAGACTGCATCCAATTTGTTGAGTAGGGTATTGGAGGCTATTTTGTAAATGACATCGCCAAAGTCGAGGATTGGTAGGATGGTCAGTTTTACAAGGGTATGTTTGGCAGCATGAGTGAAGGATGCTTTGTTGTGAAATAGGAAGCCAATTCTAGATTTAACTTTAGATTGGAGATGTTTGATGTGGGTCTGGAAGGAGAGTTTACAGTCTAACCAGACACCTAGGTATTTTTAATTGTCCACGTATTCTAAGTCAGAGCCGTCCAGAGTAGTGATGTTGGACAGGCGGGCAGGTGCAGGCAGCGATCGGTTGAAGATCATGCATTTAGTTTTACTAGTATTTAAAAGCAATTGGAGGCCACGGAAGGAGAGTTGTATGGCATTTAAGCTTGCCTGGAGGGTTGTTAACAGTGTCCAAAGAAGGGCCAGAAGTATACAGAATGGTGTCGTCTGCGTAGAGGTGGATCAGAGACTCACCAGCAGTAAGAGCGACATCATTGATGTATACAGAGAAGAGAGTCGGTCCAAGAATTGAACCCTGTGGCACCTCCATAGAGACTGCCAGGGGTCCGGACAGCAGACCCTCCGATTTGACACACTGAACTCTATCAGAGAAGTAGTTGGTGAACCAGGCGAGACAATCATTTGAGAAACCAAGGCTGTCGAGTCTGCCGATGAGGATGTGGTGATTCTCCCTTACCTCACCTCGCTCATCAACTTATCCCTGACCGCTGGCTACGTCCCTTCCGTCTTCAAGAGAGCGAGAGTTGCACCCCTTCTGAAAAAACCTACACTCGATCCCTCCGATGTCAACAACTACAGACCAGTATCCCTTCTTTCTTTTCTCTCCAAAACTCTTGAACGTGCCGTCCTTGGTCAGCTCTCCCGCTATCTCTCTCAGAATGACCTTCTTGATCCAAATCAGTCAGGTTTCAAGACTAGTCATTCAACTGAGACTGCTCTTCTCTGTATCACGGAGGCGCTCCGCACCGCTAAAGCTAACTCTCTCTCCTCTGCTCTCATCCTTCTAGACCTATCGGCTGCCTTCGATACTGTGAACCATCAGATCCTCCTCTCCACCCTCTCCGAGTTGGGCATCTCCGGCGCGGCCCACGCTTGGATTGCGTCCTACCTGACAGGTCGCTCCTACCAGGTGGCGTGGCGAGAATCTGTCTCCTCACCACGCGCTCTCACCACTGGTGTCCCCCAGGGCTCTGTTCTAGGCCCTCTCCTATTCTCGCTATACACCAAGTCACTTGGCTCTGTCATAACCTCACATGGTCTCTCCTATCATTGCTATGCAGACGACACACAATTAATCTTCTCCTTTCCCCCTTCTGATGACCAGGTGGCGAATCGCATCTCTGCATGTCTGGCAGACATATCAGTGTGGATGACGGATCACCACCTCAAGCTGAACTTCGGCAAGACGGAGCTGCTCTTCCTCCCGGGGAAGGACTGCCCGTTCCATGATCTCGCCATCACGGTTGACAACTCCATTGTGTCCTCCTCCCAGAGCGCTAAGAACCTTGGCATGATCCTGGACAACACCCTGTCGTTCTCAACTAACATCAAGGCGGTGGCCCGTTCCTGTAGGTTCATGCTCTACAACATCCGCAGAGTACGACCCTGCCTCACACAGGAAGCGGCGCAGGTCCTAATCCAGGCACTTGTCATCTCCCGTCTGGATTACTGCAACTCGCTGTTGGCTGGGCTCCCTGCCTGTGCCATTAAAACCCTACAACTCATCCAGAACGCCGCAGTCCGTCTAGTGTTCAACCTTCCCAAGTTCTCTCATGTCACCCCGCTCCTCCGCTCTCTCCACTGGCTTCCAGTTGAAGCTCGCATCCGCTACAAGACCATGGTGCTTGCCTACGGAGCTGTGAGGGGAACGGCACCTCAGTACCTTCAGGCTCTGATCAGGCCCTACACCCAAATAAGGGCACTGCGTTCATCCACCTCTGGCCTGCTCGCTTCCCTACCACTGAGGAAGTACAGTTCCCGCTCAGCCCAGTCAAAACTGTTCGCTGCTCTGGCCCCCCAATGGTGGAACAAACTCCCTCACGACGCCAGGACAGCGGAGTCAATCACCACCTTCCGGAGACACCTGAAACCCCACCTCTTTAAGGAATACCTAGGATAGGATAAAGTAATCCTTCTCACCCCCCCCCTTAAAATATTTAGATGCACTATTGTAAAGTGGCTGTTCCACTGGATGTCATAAGGTGAATGCACCAATTTGTAAGTCGCTCTGGATAAGAGCGTCTGCTAAATGACTTAAATGTAAAATGTAAATGAAAGAGTCGAAAACATCAGCCAGGTCGTTAAAGACAGCTGCACAGTACTGTCTTTTATCGATGGAGGTTATGATATCGTTTAATGCCTTAAGCGTGGCTGAGGTGCACCCGTGACCAGCTCGGAAACCAGATTGCACTGCGGAGACGGTACGGTGGGATTCGAAAATGGTCAGTGATCTGTTTATTAACTTGGCTTTCGAAGACTTTAGAAAGGCAGGGCAGGATGGATATAGGTCTTTTGGAATCTCGGACGATATGAAAGAGAGGTTGAACAGACTAGTAATAGGGGTTGTAACAATGGTGGTGGCTAATTTTAGAAAGAGAGGGTCCAGATTGTCTAGCCCAGCTGATTTGTATGGGTCCAGATTTTACAGCTCTTTCAGAACACCAGCTATCTGGATTTGGGTGAAGGAGAATCTGGGGAGGCTTGGGCAAGTAGTTGCAGGGGGTGTGGAGCTGTTGGTAGGGGTAGCCAGGAGAAAAGCATGGCTAGCCGTAGAGAAATGCTTTTTGAAATTCTCAATTATCGTGGATGTATTGGTGGTGACAGTGTTTCCTAGCCTCAGTGCATTGGGCAGCTGGGAAGATGTGCTCTTATTTTCCATTGACTTCACAGTGTCCCAAAGCCTTTTGGAGTTAGAGCTGCAGGATGCAAATTTCTGTTTGAAAAAGCTAGTCTTTGCTTTCCTAACTGACTGTGTGTATTGGTTCCAAACTTCCCTGAAAAGTTGCATAGCGGGGACTATTCGATGCTAGTGCTGTACTCCACAGGATGTTTTGTACTGGTCGAGGGCAGTCAGGTCTGGAGTGAACTTAAATCTGCATTAAGTAGCAATGATATCCTTCACCACCGTCGTCTTGCGACAGATATTTTGAACCAGTCATGATTATTCAATAAAACAATATATCATTTTTAAAAATCTTTCCAAAGAATTTCTTAGTCACATGATTGCATATCTAGCAAAGGAATTTTGAAGTTGAGGATGCAATAAGGACAAAAACTAGCATAGTTCAGCTAACCAGCTAGTTTAACTGGGGAAAACAGGGAAAAACAAGCTCAGGGCTAGTGGCTAATTCAGGAGACAGATGTAGTTTTTATGCCCTGATATCTGGAGCTGGCAGTGAAAAGTTTGATAAACAATTCAGAGACTGAAACAAATAAATTGGATGACTTACATTTAATTATTAAGGAGAGCAAATCGGTATACAATCCCAAAATCAGCTTTAACTGTCAACACTAAAACAAAGCTAAATTAAAATGTTGTGAACCATGAATACAGACAATTAATGATAAAGTTGCTTCTGGACATGGTGGACTCCTCCTCCTCTCTCTCAGAATAAAAGACTACAACTCCTCTATGCTGCCTTGGGATTTCCCAGGGGGAATTTCTAGGGCCCTATAAAATCCATGTTGCAGAGAACATGGACAGAATCCAGACAGTGGCTATGTTGCCATGTCGATTTTTTTGTCGGCATTTCGAAAGTTTGAATAGAAAATAGATGCGACAATTGCCTGCTAGCGTGTGTTTCCATTGAACCAGTATTGTGTCAATAAAAACATCTGGACGTAATGCCGTCACAAAAAAATAATAATAATAAATCTGCAAAAATCTACAGTGTGTCAAGAGTTACTAAATGCACCCCGCAACATTAAATATTTCCACTTGGCCCTCCCCTTGTACAGTAAAAATAAAAGGGTACATTCTCCCCTCATATAATGAATTCTAAGTCATGTTTAGGACAACAAATAACAATAACTGTAGCGACTCTGTGTATGAACGTGGATATTGGCTTTCCCACTACAGCATGTTTTTGTGGCACAGTCGATGCCATGCAGGGCTTCGGACCAGAATGTTGAGGGTTCGCAGACCACCACAGACGACCTTACTCTCCCTGCCTGTTTCACTAGGCCTAGACAACAATCAGAGCCTGCTGCAGACAATATTCAGCTAGGGGGAAGTCAGATGTTGAACATTTTGATGCCATATTTATAATAATCTAAAATATATGCAACAAATTTTCCACCAAAAGGTTTCTGTGCCAATGAACCACACAACCAATAAACAAAGCACGTAGGAAAGACACACCCTGTCTGTGACGCACAGACCCCGTGGATCTTCTTTGGGGAGGTAGGGGAGGAGTGAAAGGGCTGCGGTGACCTTCAGACCTTCAGTTGGAGGGTGTGTCATAAAACATCTGGATTAGAACCAATAGAATTAGAACGACTGCAAACTGTACAGGGTACATGACAAATGTAATGACAGATTATTGGGACCGAGGTCAGAGGAGCAGACTTAGTCAATTACATACGGCAACTAGCGATTGTCTCATTATGCTGCTGAAAATGTGATGGAATAAATAAGGTGAGAAGAACATATCCAAGCCAGCACATTATGGTCTGGGTAGCACAATGTGGCGCAACAAGGTTATTAGCTTGTGAATAATGTGAGTAGGAATATTGAATAATTCTTACATATCCCTTCCCTGTGTGGTCTCTCAACGAGGAGTACTTCTGAATGAGCGCTGTGGACACAACCATGTATTTCTGGGTAGTGGGGTACCTACAGCAAAATAGAAACATACTACATTACAGTTAGATTGTTCAGAATACAAATTTGATTGATTGATGGTGTTGATTATCATCAAGTAAAAGTTGAGTACTTGAAATGCTATCAGCTGCCGTGATTATGACAAGACAGTATGGAGAGGGAGAGTATGGAGGACAAAGACAGGAAGAACAGAACACACAACAACTACACTGTAAATACATTCATTCGCCATTAAGTTGGTATTGGTAAAGACAAAGAAATAACACAGAACACACTATAATCACACTTCAAATACATCCAAAGACTGTATAGAGGCTAACCTGTTCGTAGCTCCATTGTGAGCTTTATACCTGGTCTTGCTTTTGTCGAAGATACAGATGACAGAACAGGCCAATACACCAACCTGAAAGACATCAATTACAAACACAAAATAAAAACATGAGTGTTTAATATCAAATGCATCTACCTAACCTGATCATAGTCTCAGTTTTGTCCCGCACATTGAATATAGTTGCAGAGAGTCCCTGTAGTCCTAGATTCAGATCATTCAGGCAAAGAAACAAACATCACCCAGACAGGCCAGTCATGTGAGAAACTCGTCATCATGGAAGCGGTCAGACAAGTGAAAAGACGGTCAGTAAAGAAAACTTTAAGCTCGTCTCTCAATTTAAAAAACTTGTCAATGCTTTGCCCCTTGATAACCAGCACACTTCTTTCTGTATGTTGTAAAAGCATTACATGGTCGCTGCCCATATCATTGCATAGTGCAGAAAATACACGAGAGTTCAGGGGCCTTGCTTTAACAAAGTTAACCATTTTCACTGTAGTGTCCAAAATGTCTTTCAAGCTGTCAGGCATTCCCTTGGCAGCACGAGCCTCTCGGTGGATGCTGCCGTGTACCCAGGTGGCGTCGGGAGCTACTTCTTGCACTCGAGTTACCACTCCACTATGGCTTTTTCGAGTTACCACTCTGTGATGGCTTTTGCGCCATCACTACATATACCAACACATCCTGACTACCAAAGTTCATTTGATGTCACAAAGCGGTCCAGTACTTTAAAATGATCCTCTCCGGTTGTTCTGGTTTCCGGTGGTTTGCAGTAGAGGATGTCTTCCTTAATTGACCCCCCATAAACGTAACGGACATATACCAGGAGCTGTGCCAGGCCCTCCACATCTGTTGACTCATCCAGCTGTAACGCATAAAATTCACTGGCTTGTATGCGAAACAGTAATTGTTTCAAAACATGTCCTGCCATGCAACTGATACGTCATGAAACAGTGTTGTTTGATGGTGTTGTCTGTATACCTCTTCGATGGTCCAACGTCCCTGTCTGTTGTTTGGTGCTTTCCCAGGTAAGGGGAGAGTGGCTGCGTCAGATTCACAATTGTCAGTGTCCATGCTAGCTTGGCTAACAACAAATGTAGAATTACTGATACTAGCATTGGATGTGCTCCTGGAAGCAGAACAACTTGTGTCATCGACAGGTACAGGTGTAGTACTGCCGGTAGTAGCAGTAGAGCTGGTATGTGTCTCTATGGACGCGGGCCTTACTTTTTAAAAACTATTCATCAATATTCGAGCAAAGTGATGATGCTGTTTTTATATGGCTGCTATGAAAGAGAACAGTGTTTGCGTGTGATCAGGGGTGTATTCATTTAGCCAATTCTGTTGAAAAACATTTCTTAAACGGAATGAAATGGGGATAAAAATATCTGAATTTGTCCAAAGGAAACTCTCATTTGCAACTGTTGGACTAGTGACTAATGAAGAGTGTGCAAGTCTGCCACCTTGATTACTCAAAACTCTCTCGACCTGTGCACCTACGTTGTAAAATTTAATTCATAGATAGTTGTAGCAACACATGATGGGTACAGGGAAAATTAGAGTATCATGTAGTAGCCTAAACCTATCAATGTTACATTAAGCTGGGTGAATGGAATATGAATGACAGTCAAAATGTTAATCAAATAATTGTTTTATATATTTATACTTCTAGGGGTCTTAAAATCAAATAGCTAAATCATTCTAGGTATGACCTTAAAACAATTCCATATAGCTTAGTAGAATCCCCTCCCTGGTTTAGACATTTGAGGATGCTAAAATTATATTTTGGAAGAAAGTGTGCATGCCTACAGGAGACTTTTGAAGTAGCCTAATCAGATTAAAACATTGTTACTAGTTATGTTTATGCCACATGTCGAATGTAAAACATATTAAAAGTGAAATGATAAATGTTTTTGTCTTTATTGAGGCGTTAGGCTCTATAGAGATGAGGCAGAGCTCACATGAAGCTTTCCTGAATAACTGGGCCTGCCAGGAGCATTTGTGGCCACATTATTATAGGACGACTTGGGAGAATGATGATCCGCCACAGACAGCGCATCCCAGTAAAACAATAAAAAAGAGATGGAAATATAGGCAGACTGGCCTGCTACTGTGCCTTTATGGACCTTATAAACTGTAGAACCCACAACTGATCCAAATTACAGAGCTTTTGCACCGTTATTCAAATGACATTTTCACTGCAGCCTGGAGTAGAATGTTGTACTCACTTGAAAACAATAACGCAATTATTCATTGCATTGTGGTGTTGTAGGCTAGTCTACGTAGGACAATTGTATTGTACCTAAAAATATCAATATGGGAGATTTGTGAGCTGCATGTCTGGCGTTTTCACTGTCCTTTCTTGCACAATGATGCACCTGGGCTCTCTGCTGCTTATCAGCTATTCCTATCTGTTTTTGTGGATCCATAGAAAAAACATATGCAGCTTCGAATGAATTTATGTGTGGTATGATTGCTAGTTAGCCTATTGAGGATCTGGACAAGTTATCCACCTACCACTATTGTCACTATGGTGGATAGGTGTTGGGATAGACAGTTAGACTGGAATACTATATTGACCTGTGGTATAGTAAAAGTTTGTACAAGAAAAAGTGTAGTGCATAATGGAAGTACCAAAACACCTTGTAATATGGAAGTCACTTAATGTAACCTCTCTCCATTACAATAACAGGGGAGGTTGGCATTTTAAATAATTCCCCCAAGTCATGCTAACCTCCTACCATTACAATAACAGGGGAGGTTGGAATTTATGTAATTCCCCTAAATCATGCTAACCTGTTACCATTACAATAACAGGGGAAGTTAGCATCTTAAATAATTCCCTCAAGTCATGCTAACCTCTTACCATTACAATAACAGGGGAAGTTAGCATTTTAAATAATTCCCCCAAGTCATGCTAACCTCCTACCATTACAATAACAGGGGAGGTTGGAATTTTATGTAATTCCCCTAAATGATGCTAACCTCTTACCATTACAATAACAGGGGAAGTTAGCATTTTAAATAATTCCCCCAAGTCATGCTAACCTCCTACCATTACAATAACGAGGGAAGTTAGCATTTTATATAACTCCCCCAAGTCATGCTAACCTCTTACCATTACAATAACGGGGGAAGTTAGCATTTTATATAACTCCCCCAAGTCATGCTAACGTCTTACCCTTATAATAACGGGGGAGTTTAGCATTTTATATCATTCCAACCAAGACATGCTAACCTCTCACCATTACAATAACAGTGGAGGTTAGCATTTTTGAGGGGTATGATATTTATGCACCTGTAACTATATTGATATTTATGCTCATGTGGCAGAGAGAAGATTTAGCAATTGTACTCATTTTGCCATGGGGTGGAAGCAAATGTTTGCAGTTTTTAATATGATAACCGATGATCAATTGGCCGTTGATGCACAACCAAATTTCGAAACTGCACCTTGTGTATTCTACTATTCTAACCCTCAACAGTAAGTTGAGACCCCGACTGAGTTCCAAAAAATGTAAATAATTGTATTTATTATTGTTCTGAGCGCCCATGCCTGATTTAGAGGTTATAACCTTGCCCCAGTCCTTTTCTATACTGATCTGATAGCTATTTCCAAGGGTCATCTCTTCATCTGTGTCCTGTCATTGCAGTTGAGGAAATGTTTTTTTGGAGTGTGATGGCGTACTCTCCCAAATCTACATCTATATTCATGGTTATTGACGAGTTGAAGACAATTTAGAACTCTGAAACGCAGAAATCAACGACTTGGAAAATTGTAGAAAAATGAGGTCTGAGTTTCCCATTTGAAAGAATCAGAATCAACAAATAGGAAGCTCTATGCACAATAAAGCTTGCCAGTTTATAGTCACCCCAAAAATTCAGCCATTCCTATGGGGGAAATGAATAGGGAAAGAATGGGGCTTGGGGATAAATGCTGAAAATAAGGTCTGAGGTCAACCCAGGATTAGGAGATCTTAACCTTCTTGTTCTATGAGATAATATCAGTCAGCAAACATGTTTATTATGAAGCCTTTTCGTTCTTATTTTGATTACATAAATGCTTCCAAATTCACGTTTGTGTTCACCACAACTTATTTTCGGTGTTTATCCCCAAAAAACATGAATTTCCCCATAGGCTTTGGCCAATGAGTAGTGGCGGAGAAAGCCTCTGTTAGTGCCTACAAAATGACTCCATTAGTATTGCTCTCTCTATAACGACTCTGTTTCTCCTTGCACCTCATCACAATATAGTGGACTAACATCTTTGGCAGAAACACATGCAGGTAAACTGAGCTAAACGACTACCGCCCCGTAGCACTCACTTCCGTCAGCATGAAGTGCTTTGAGAGACTAGTCAAGGACCATATCACCTCCACCCTACCTGACAACCTAGACCCACTCCAATTTGCTTACCGCCCAAATAGGTCCACAGACGATGCAATCTCAACCACACTGCACACTGCCCTAACCCATCTGGACAAGAGGAATACCTATGTGAGAATGCTGTTCATCGACTACAGCTCGGCATTCAACACCATAGTACCCTCCAAGCTCGTCATCAAGCTCGAGACCCTGGGTCTCGACCCCGCCCTGTGAAACTGGGTACTGGACTTCCTGACGGGCCGCCCCCAGGTGGTGAGGGTAGGCAACAACCTCTCCTCCCCGCTGATCCTCAACACTGGGGCCCCACAAGGGTGCGTTCTGAGCCCTCTCCTGTACTCCCTGTTCACCCACGACTGCGTGGCCATGCACACCTCCAACTCAATCATCAAGTTTGCGGACGACACAAGTGGTAGGCTTGATTACCAACAACGACGAGACGGCCTACAGGGAGGAGGTGAGGGCCCTCGGAGTGTGGTGTCAGGAAAATAACCTCACATTCAACGTCAACAAAACTAAGGAGATGATTGTGGACTTCAGGAAACAGCAGAGGGAACACCCGCCTATCCACATCAATGGAACAGGAGGCTGAAGAAATTTGGCTTGTCACCAAAAGTACTCACAAACTTCTACAGATGCACAATCGAGAGCATCCTGGTGGGCTGTATCACCGCCTGGTACGGCAACTGCTCCGCCCTCAACCGTAAGGCTCTCCAGAGGGTAGTGAGGTCTGCACAACGCATCACCGGGGGCAAACTACCTGCCCTCCAGGACACCTACACCACCCGATGTTACAGGAAGGCCATAAAGATCATCAAGGACATCAACCACCCGAGCCACTGCCTGTTCACCCCGCTATCATCCAGAAGGCGAGGTCAGTACAGGTGCATCAAAGCTGGGACCGAGAGACTGAAAAACAGCTTCTATCTCAAGGCCATCAGACTGTTAAACAGCCACCACTAACATTGAGTGGCTGCTGCCAACACACTGACACTGACTCAACTCCAGCCACTTTAATAATGGGAATTGATGGGAAATGATGTAAATATATCACTAGCCACTTTAAACAATGCTACCTTATATAATGTTACTTACCCTGCATTATTCATCTCATATGCATACGTACATACTGTACTCTATATCATCGACTGCATCCTTATGCCACTTTAACTATGCCACTTTGTTTACATACTCATATACTGTACTCGATACCATCTACTGTATCTTGCCTATGCTGCTCTGTACCATCACTCATTCATATAGCCTTATGTACATATTCTTTATCTCTTTACACTGTGTATAAGACAGTAGTTTTGGAATTGTTAGTTAGATTACTTGTTGGTTATTACTGCATTGTCGGAACTAGAAGCACAAGCATTTCGCTACACTCGCATTAACATCTGCTAACCATGTGTATGTGTGACAAATACAATTTGATTTGATTTGATTTAATGGCCAGTCATGTCCATTCTAGTGTGTGCATGTGTACATTAGTTTTACTCCAACTAACCACAGTACATACAGCACTACTTTTGGGAGTGTTATGTTAGTGACTTTCAGTAAAACAGACGGATACAGACCTGCATTCTGGCTGCCTCCATGTGTCAAGAAGAGAAGCACCATGGAAGCACCAGTGTACCATACCGTACTTCACTGTAGTTTCCTGTGGGAAGGCTTCCCTCTGTTGGATACAAGTGGTAGGCTACAACTAAACCCCTCTCAGGAAGGGATGACATCACTATCAGCACCACCAGCCATAGTGATTGGGTGCATTTGAGCGAATCATTGTCACCAGCTTTTAAAGTGTCCCTCATCATGAGGATAACAATTGCCCCACAGGACCCTACTGTACATGTCGACTGCATGAACATTACAAATATCACGTGATCAAAGGTCATGAAGTTTTGACTGCAGTCTACTGCAAGTTTCTGCAGTTCCTCACAGGAACCATCGCCTGCAGCCATCATCCTGCAGCCATCATCTGCACTGTGGGAGGCTCTATAGTCAACCAATGCTTTTGTTTGACCCACGCGAACATGACCAAAAACGTGACTGAAACAGGAACCAACTTTGCTGCAACACATGTATACAGTGGATAGTTACAAATGAATGTCACCAATTCATTGTACACAGAACAAAAAATATAAGCACAACATGTAAAATGTTGGTCCCATGTTTCATAAGCTGAAATAAAAGATCCCAGAAATGTTTCAAACGCACAAAAAGATTGTTTCTATCAAATGTTCTTCACAAATTTGTTTACATCCCTCTTAGTAAGCATTTCTCCTTTGCCAAGATAATCCATCCACCTGACAGGTGTGGCATATCAAGAAGCTGATTAAACAGCATGATCATTACACAGGTGCACCTTGTGCTGGGGACAATAAAAGGCCACTCTAAAATGTACAGTTTTGTCACACAACACAATGCCACAGATGTCTCAAGTTTTGAGGGAACGTCCAGTTGGCATGCTGACAGCAGGAATGTCCACCAGAGCGGTTGCCAGATAATTGAATGTTAATTTCTCTACCTTAAGCCACCTCCAATGTTGTTTTAGATTTGTCAGTACTTCCAACCGGACTAAAAAACGCAGACCATGTGTAATCACACCAGCCGAGGACCTCCACATCCTGCTTCTTCACCTGCGGGATCATCTGACACCAGCCACACGGACAGCTGATAACACCGAGGAGTATTTCTGTCTGTAATAAAGCCTTTTATTGGGGAAAAAAATATTCTGATTAGCTAGGCCTGGCTCCCAAGTGTGTGGGCCTATGCCCTCCCAGGCTCACCCATGGCTGCACCCTTGCCCAGTCATGTGAAATCCATAGATTAGGGCCTAATGAATTCATTTCAATTGGCTGATTTCCTTATATGAACTGTCATTCAGTAAAATCTTGAAGTTGTTGCATGTTGCATTTCTATTTTTGTTCAGTATAGATGGTACAATGATTCCCAACACTATTCAGTGCTTGTTTTCTCACAGAAACTGAAATTGAGGTAACAGTGTAGACTTTTTGCAACCAGAAATTGAGAGCGATTTCCACTAGATAACACAGCCACAGAACAGCCGCTCCGGCATCACAGCCAATCACAACCTTGGCAGGTAAGTAATACTGTGAAACACTATCATTCCACTATAACTGCAGATATATTATGGATATTTTCTGAAATTACAATGCAAAAATTCCTAAATAAATTTTATGTGAGGCACCTTTTAAGGGCCAAAGGAGTTTGGTCTGCTTTGTGTTTTCATTTTTGCCATGGAAAAAATATTGCAATACTGGTATCGTAACAGTCCTAAACAACATGTGTATTGACAATGTATATGACCATAACAACATGTGTATTGACAATGTATATGACCATAACAACATGTGTATTGACAATGTATATATGACCATAACAACATGTGTATTGACAATGTATATGACCATAACAACATGTGTATTGACAATGTATATATGACCATAACAACATGTGTATTGACAATGTATATGACCATAACAACATGTGTATTGACAATGTATATGACCATAACAACATGTGTATTGACAATGTATATATGACCATAACAACATGTGTATTGACAATGTATATATGACCATAACAACATGTGTATTGACAATGTATATATGACCATAACAACATGTGTATTGACAATGTATATGACCATAACAACATGTGTATTGACAATGTATATATGACCATAACAACATGTGTATTGACAATGTATATGACCATAACAACATGTGTATTGACAATGTATATGACCATAACAACATGTGTAAAGGAGTCTACATGAATGAACGTTGAGCCACCTGCCAAAATAAGCCTCAAATATTTCAGATCACGCATTGTGATGACACTGGTGTCACATAAGGCATCAGCCAGTCATAGGCCGTGAATCTGTCCGTCCATCCCTCAGTCACACTGTGAAGCAGTTGACATCATAGTAGAAAAGATGATGTAGCTACCAGACCCACAAGCCATTAGTTATTTTACATTTAAAACCATTAGGGGTCAGGGGGGTGTGGATGGGACTGGGGGTCAGGGGAGTGTGGAGGGGGCTGGGGGTCAGGGGGTGTGGAGGGGCTGATCTGCTCCTGGTTCTGTAGCTGCTGCTCATCTGTTGCAGTGTCTGGGTAACACATCGAAAACAACTCCATCTCATATCATACATATTTTACAGAGCACATCACAGAATAGCAGTGAATATGTAAACATCTTACCTCCTCCCTCCTGCGAAATACTTCTGCCCGGGGCCCGTCCACTTCGGCCCTGAGGGCCAGCAGATGGAACAGAGATAAAGCCGAGAGAGACGATGAGGTGACCGCCGCCACGGTCAGCAGCAGGACTGGCCAGGAGAGCCTCCGACCCCCAGACTCCTGCCCAGGCACATGGCCAACAGCCTCAGGACTTGGACCTGCAGACACCATCACAGGAACCAGACAGCCTCCTCCGTGGTCACACTGGCTGCACGATCTGCCTTCCAAAGGGCTCTCCTCTTGGGATAGTAATGCTGGATCTTCAGTCTTTAGTCAATGTTTTTTGGTATGTTCTGGGACATTCTAGGCTGCCTTCTGCTCTCTTAACTGTCCCTTGTCTCTCCAGACACCCTGTCGTCTTTCCTTCTTAGCTTTTTCTGGACTTACTTTCTATGTACGACTACTGTGTCAGCCCTTCCCTTACTTTCTGCTCAGGACTCTGTTAGTTCTTCCCTTACTTCCTCTTCTGTTTCTCCCAGGTATTTCTTTCTCTGTCTGAACATGATGGTTGAATGGTGTATTAGGCTGGGTAGAGCTGCACTCCCTCCCTCTCCTCTGTTCCGCTCAGTTAACCAAACTCAGAACTTCCTGCACTGATGACGGCCAAGTCAAACCACCCTCTCTTTTCACCCATCTACGCTCTGTCCATCCTCCCCGCTCTAAACGGCAAACTCTGCTTTCTCTTCAACCACTTTAGTCTGAAAGGGCACAGCAGAGGAGACACATCTGATCCTGATTAAAGTCACAGCTGATGCAAATACGACAAGCTATAAAACATATGTTAAATCATAATTAGTGTTGTGGAAGAGTAATGGAGTGTAGAAATATGATGACTCATATTTTGGTCTGAATAGACAGGATGGCCAACTAGAAAAGGAAGTGCAAAAATCACCCCTTGCCTCTTTACATCAGCATAGCAACAAAATAACAAGTGAAGTAGAGAATGTTTTTCTCTATTCGTAGCCAACATACTTCTGTGAATGTGGAACCAGACTCTTCACAGACTAATGCTAAACATGCTAAACATCACAGAAGAGAGAGATAATAAGAACTTTGGGTTTATTCAGTTATTGCATGTTACTGTACAAAGAACAGAAAATTAGATTGTGTACTTAGTGTTTTTATATTCATTTTTCTTTTCTAACACATCAACACTAGAGTAGTAAAATGACTGCAGTGGTTGTTTTCCTAAACAGAATGGATGCACAATTTAAGTTCAGTTCATGAGGGTACAGAGCTCTCAACTACAATACCCATAGGCCTCCAGCTCAGAGAACACCCATCATCATCATCGCATGTTTAGTCCTTCAACAAATCAGTGTATCAGCATGTTAACATTCTCTCCTGCATATCAACGCCAGCTTTCATTCCATTTCACTGTAAGGTCTACACCTGTTGTATTCGGCGCATGTGACAAATACAATTTGATTTGATATCCTTAGAAATAGTATTTTACACAATGCTAATGCAACATTATGTAGAATAGCAATTGCTTTGAGTTCAATATAACATTTATTTCACAATAGGACTTGGTCGGACCAGGTCGGTGGCCAGACTCTAGCAGCAACATGTCCCACATGTATCACTCTAACAGCTCTGGTGGGAGTGAGGACCAATTCGGTCAAGTGAGGAATTGAATTGCAAAATTCCAGAAACGATGGATAGAGGGACTATTCTTTGCAAATTTTGACGGCGAGGAAATAGAACACATTTTCAGTGCGGCCCTCCGGACCTGGTTGAAGACCAACACACGCCTCAGAAGTCCTTAACTGGCAGCTTCATTAAATAGTACCAGCAAAACACCCGTCTCAACATCATCAGTGAAAAGGCGACTCCGGGATGCTGGAATTCTAGGCAGAGTTGCAAAGAAAAAGCCATATCTCAGACTTGCCAATAAAAATAAAAGATTAAGATGGGCAAAAGAACACAAGACACTTGACAGAGGAACTCTGCCTAGAAGGCCAGCATCCCAGAGTCGCCTCTTCACTGTTGAAGTTGAGACTGGTGTTTGTGGGTACTATTTAATGAAGCTGCCAGTTGAGGACTTGTGAGGCGTGTTTCTCAAACGAGACACTCTAATGTACTTGTCCTCTTGCTCAGTTGTGTACTGGGGCCTCCCACTCCTCATTCTATTCTGGTAAGAGCCAGGTTGCGCTGTTCTGTGAAGGGAGTAGGAGATCTTCAGTTTCTTGGCAATTTCTCACATGGAGTAGCCTTCTTTTCTCAGAACAAGAATAGACTGATGAGTTTCAGAAGAAAGTTATTTGCATCTGGACATTTTGAGCCTGTAATCAAACCCACAAATGCTGATGCTCCAGATACTCAACAAGTTTAAAGAAGGCCAGTTTTATTGCTTCTTTAATCAGTACAACAGTTTTCAGCTGTGCTAACAAAAGGGTTTTCTAATGATCAATTAGCTTTATAAAATTATACATTTGGAATAACTAACACAACATTCCATTGGAATGACGTTTGCTGATAATGAGACTGCACGCCTATGTAGATATTCAATAAAAATCCAGTCTTTTCTGATGGGTGGTCAAATGTTTGTGGGCAAGGAATAATTAACTACATCATCTCCACCCCTCAACCAGTATTCTAAAAGAGCACAGATACAAGGGACAACAGACACACCGGTCTGTACATTGTAGATGAGCTGAAGACAGTCATCAATAACCTTGGACCCCAGAAGGTATTTGCACTGGTGACAGACAATGCTGCGAACATGAAGGCTGCTTGGTCTAAAGTAGAGGAGTTGTACCCTCACATCACACCCATTGGCTTTGCTGCTCATGCATTGAATCTGCTCCTCAGGGACATCGTGGCACTGTAAACAATGGATACACTACACGAAAACCAAGGAAATGGTTAAGTATGTGAAGGGTCATCAAGTTATAGCAGCAATCTACCTCACCAAGCAAAGTGAGAAGAATAAGAGCACCACATTGAAGCTGCCCAGCAACACCAGTTGGGGTGGTGTTGTCATCATGTTAGACAGTCTTTGGGATGGATATACAATATGGCAGTAGTGCCAACATATCCCAGCAGCCACCTGGTGGAAGGGACTTTGTGGATCTGAGGTTCTTTCCCATTGCCTTCATCATCCTCCAAATCCCACCAAATCCCACCCTCAGAGTGCAACTGGTCCTTGTTTGGGAACACAACCAAAGCACGCAACAGGCTGACCAATACAAGGGTTGAAAAATTGGTGGCCATTCGGGGCAAATTTGAGGCTTTTTGAGCCTGACAACAAGCCATCCTCAACAAGGTTGGAAAGTGACAGTGAAGATGAGGCCTCAGTCTGATGTTCAAGAGGTGGACATTGAGGAGGTCCAGGGAGAAGACATGGAAGCCTGAGAGGAAGACACCCAAAGCTTTAGTTTCTAGACTATCATTTTACAGATGTATGTTGAAAACGTTTCTCAGAGACGCGATGGATCTTTGGGAATCATTCAATATTCCCTTTCTTTTGTTGATCAGTGAAATCATCCCATGTGAAGAGTCAACACTTCATTGAAATTAAATTCGTAAACAATTTTTTAAAATTATTTCTATTTGGAAGGATGTAATCATTTGCAATTATGTCTACTTATGATGTTTATGTTTGTCTCCATATATGGTAAATACATCCAATGCAAAAAACATTTACATTTAAAAATGGTATTAATATTAATTTGCATATATTTCCGTTAATTCCCACAGCACGTTTCCACCTCTGAATATTTCCCAAAATGTGCCACCCCAATTAGCACACAATGTAGCAATAGATTTTGTAACTAAAAAACAAAATTGAGCATTCCTTATTGGACAGGTATTCCCTCCCTGTTATAATGTGTTAATGATTGAGTTTGTCCACCTCAGCTCCAGTCCCTGGAAGACATGCAGGAAAGGTTCCTTAGCTCATTAAAAGCACTCCAAGCAGGTAAAGGGGTGGAATGAGACACTAAGCCTACTTGACGGAACAATCATTACATTGAGAAGAATAGAATAACACAAATAATACAACTTAGTAACACAAGTCTCATGGTACAAACACAGAGATGAAAATGTAACCTTCACATACATAACACACACTCTATCCCACAAAGTGTCCTTCACTTTCACAGGAAGCTAACAGAGCTAGGTTTTTCCCAGGCCATGGTATTTGGGTGAGGGTCTTCTGGTTTTTAATAGTGTGCAGAATTCAGAACAATGCAGATAAAAATGTATTGTACAGACAGACAAGCCTTGCATGTCGAAATTCAGAACATATGTCTGTTCTTTATAGTACAGTTCTATCAGTAACAATCTAATGGTCACATCCGTCTGAAAGCCCTGGTGTTGGCAACCGGGTAAACTATGCAAAGAGTTGACCACAGCTCCAGCCACATAGACGTTTACATTTATTATCAGAGAATATACAGTGTAGAATGGGATTTATGCAACATTGGAATATCATCTGGCCATTTACAACAACAAAATAGTTTGGGAGTGAAACATTCAGGTTGTGCATGCTCCTTTTCAGAGTGCCATATACATAGTGCCTTATGGGCTGTATCATATTGTCTCTCTCTCGGCTGATATGAACAGGATTTTCTGTAATACAATATGAATCTAGAAGGACACTATGATGCCTATAAGATCCTCACGCATGTAACTTTAAACAGCGTGTCATGAAATAACAGATTACACAATTAAAATAAACACACTTTTTAATTGATTGAATTACTGAAACACTATCATATTAGTCAGAAATGTCTTATTGATTTACTGAAATGCTATTATGTCAGCTAAACATTGTCATTGAGTTCTGGCAGTTCAGGTGCAGCTTTGCCTCCTGTAGTTTATTTTCTTTTTAAAGTGTTTTTAAAAGTGTGGTTGTGTTTGACAGGATGATCAAAGTTGTGTATGGTTTGTAAATGATTCAAAAAAGGCCATAACAAGTACATGTCCACCCACTGCAGTCATATTTCACACACAAATAGACTTATGAAGACATTTCCATGTTAATCGCCCCCCCCATTAACCCCAAACACCCCCCACACCTAAAGTACTCCCCAATTGTTTTATATGGTACAGTTACTATGGGAAAAGACCATGATGAAACCAAAACAAAAGTGTAGAAATGAACATTCTCTCCAACCTGACCCTAGTAGCTCAGCCTAGTTACTGCTACCCTACCATAGACACCAAGTAGATCAGAAACAACTAGACAGGTATAAGCAATATGGCAGTGGTTGGCTTCACATGTCCTGAGCCATATTGCTGCTTATTACACCTATTCAATGGTTTTGGATCTACACACGTACGTAGGGAGTATGGACTGTAGGGTTTTCTCTAGACTCTTCTTCTCTCTAGACTAGATGATTGTAGGGTTTTCTCTAGACTCTTCCTCTCTCTACACTAGATGATTGTGACACTGGCTGTGGACTGGACGCTCTCCTCGCGGGTGTGGCTATTCATCAGGTCCTTGACAAACTGTTCCAGTGCGGCGAAGTAGCCCTGGCACTGCCATGTGTCGTTGTGCGTGCCCTCAGAGAAGATGGCCAGACGTTTAGTCCGTGCCGGCGACAGCTCGTAAAGTTGCTTCATCATGACGGGCGGGATGAGCTGGTCTGACAGGCCCGACACGAACAGCGAGGGCATCCGGCACAGCGCCACCTGTCTGTAGGACAGGAACTGGTTCCGGTAGAACCACAGGGGCAGCAGCCTCATGGGCAGGAAGGAGAACAGTGTGGCGGCCATGTGGGGGATGCTGAGGAAGGTGTTCTCCACCACGATGGCCGCCACACGGTGAGGGTTGGCCGAGGCCAGGCGAACCGCCACTGCACCACCTAGAGAGCGGCCAAACACCATCACCTTGGTCTTGTCCAGGTCAGGCCGGGTCATCACATAGTCCAGCGTGGCCTGGGCATCCAGGTACAGGCCGTCCTCACTGGGCTCGCCCTCGCTCTTCCCATACCCCCGGTAGTCCACCAGCACCACGTTGGCCTTCAGGTTCACCAGCATCAGCAGAGCGTTGGGCACCCGGTGCCCGATGTTGCCTGCGTTGCCGTGGAAATAAAGGATTGTGGGTGGGGCCGTGGAGGCAGGGTTAGATTCGTTGACAGGGGCGACCCCGGGGTTATCAAGGCTGTCTCCGCCAGTGTAGCGGAGCAGGATAAGGTTGAGGCGCACGCCGTCCTTGGTGCGGATGTAGACGTTCTCATGGGGGATGCCTGTTGGCATGGCCACATAGAGCCGGGAGGACGAGGGCTGGTCGGGGAAGTAGAGCAGCACGTCCTGGAACTTGTAGAGGATGGCGGCCACTGAGGCCAGGATGAGAGCCAGGAGAAAGAAGCCTCCGTAGAGGTGGAAGGTGAGGATGAGGGCCAGGAGGGAGATGCGACAGGCACCCCAGGACCAGGAGGCCAAGGCCAGGGCACAGCGCTCCACCGAGCCCCACAGCCTCCACGGCTTCTCCATGGCACAGAGACACACAGGATCACACCACCATTACACACACTCTTTGCAAAGAGAGAGAGAGGGGATTGGGGGAGGAGGGGAGAAGGAGAGAGCGAGAAAGAGAGAGAAGATTGGGGGAGAAGAGGAGAGATAATCATGACTCATGCACTAGAGACAAGACCACTCAAGAGATTGTTCATCTCCTCTCACAATTTACAGCTCAGCAAGCCTTCCACAGATGGTAATAACAATACTCTAAAATAAACCATTTACACTTTAGAGATGAAACAGAAACCAGTGGATCAACACGCACATTCGCGCACTCACAGACACACACACTATCAATCAGCCAATGGGCTGTCTGGCCTCAATGTTAAAGCAAGCGTGTCTCTGATATAGCTAGTCTCAGTGGCGGTTAACTGGAGAAATTAGGCCGACTGTTTTCACCCTAGGGCCATTGGACTATACAAGATCCGGTAGTTATTTCCCACATTATTCCACTGTTGCGCTTAATCTGCCCGATCATATAACAGATTAGAACCAAACACGCCTCAATTACACAATACCTGGTTGGGTTGCCACTGTGAATTGGTTGGCAAATATGAGACAGGTATTTGACTATACAACATGTGGGATGGTTGGCTCTAACGCACATGACAACAACTCATTGGAATAGAACGGTCATTTATTTCCAGACAATTCCATCCATGTCAATCAGAGATGGTGTTTTAGACCTGAAAACAACGGAGGCGTGGCAACCTGCCAAATGGGTCAAATTAGGAATGCAAATGTCAAGAAAAACATTGATTGACATTAATAACTGCTAACGTTATCTAACTTGCGTGCTGTCACGTCTTGTCAACAACAAATAACGTTACTATTTGAACAGTTAGCTATTTGCTAACTGTATAACTGGAAAAGGGGTTACACGACCAGGCAGTGCTTGCAGAAACATTATCTAGACTAGCTATGTAAAAGTCGACAAGACGTTGCTTGCAAATGTAGTTACGTGTCCCGAAATGCTAAAGTTTACAGCTCCTCTCTGTGTGAACATCGATTTGTAATTCACAGTAGAAAATCCAAGTTAACCACATTAGCCACCTAGCTAACGTTAGCATCAACTTGGCACATATACTGTATCTATTTAACTAGCTAACGCTACATACTTACCTCTCTCCCATCATTTAGCGATTTAACTGCATGCGGCGAGATAAAACAATTGCAGTCAACGGAGTCGCTGTCATTTGGTCCAGAAGCTCACACAAAATGTATGTTCAGATATGAGCAGCTTGACAGAATAAACCCAGCGGAAAAGCTAACGTAGTTAGCAATCGACTTCCTGTGAGTATTTTTTGTTGTCGTTTTCATTAGTTATCACAGCCACAAAGTTAACGGTAAAAAATTAATGAAAACAAAAATGTGCTATAAGGTTACGGTTAGACATAAGGTTAGCAGTGTAGTTAAGGTAAGGGTTGAGGTTAGGGTTTGGTCTGAAATCATAAACGGGGTATATAACTTTGTGGCTGTGGTGACTAGTGACACCATTTTTTTCCCTTCCGTGTCACTTTTAGAAATTCCGTGTAGAACGTGGCAAAAAAAGAAAGGGGATCCACATTAATTTCCATCTTCCAAAAAAACGATGTTCAACCACTAGATGGTGATCTGCGAATATGGCTTTTTATTGCCAATGCCCACTGTGGGATGCAAAACTGGAGTATCCCACACTAATCCACGGTACATTGTAACAGGTATAATGATAATAACGAATTAGGTGCTGTATATATTTAACCCCCTAAATTATGTTAGCGATAAACTCAGTTCGTCAGTGATTGTCTTTCGTAAAACTTTGTAGCAATTTTGTTCTATCATCTGCAAGGTTGATAAACAATTCAATTAGTGACTGATAAGAGTTAAAGCAAAATCATGGGAGAGGAAATACAATGAGTGTTCAAGCAGACATGCCCTCAGGGATTGACATAAATAAACAGTGTTTTTGTTTGTTCAGGATTGTATTTGGTGCCACAGACAGCAGGAGCCAACAGAAACAGTAATCCCCCTGTGGATGTTGAGAATATCTTAAACAGAGTGTGTTTGCACTAAAAGGTTGTTTGAATATCTCATAATAGAACAGCATAAATTATGAGCACTTTATTCCCCACTCCTCCACAAAAACACTGACAAAGGTCCACTGAGGGAATACCACAGGTGGGTGGTTTTTGTATTTGTTTGCGGGCATGTGCACGCGTGAGTGTGTGTAATGCCAGATGGCATTAGACTGTAGAAACAAAACAAACAGGTAGCCACACAGTTGTCAGTATACAAACAGAGGTGTCATACACAGGGGATCAAATTATATCTAACTTTATTTTTCCAAACACGATGATGAATGAGAAATAGCACAGTGTTGTTTACTGTTGACATGAATTGCTTAATCTCCCAGTGACCTTGTAATGAAAGGCAGAGCTACAGAAAAACAAACTACATCCCCACAGCACACACATCACTACCTGATATTCTTCTGATCAACAAGAACACGAGCAAGAGTGACTCTGATGCTTTTAAACCAGAGGTTAAGGTTAGCCACAGAGAGAATAAAAGGTCAAACAAAATAAATTAGTAGGCTATCGCAAGTTCTACATTTTAATGCATGAGACAATAGAAGGCATTCAAATAAAACAACCATGCAGCCTTGTAATAGAAACGTACAGTTGAAGTGGGAAGTTTACATACACCTTAGCCAAATAGATTTACACTCACTTTTTCACAATTCCTGACATTTAATCCTAGTAAGATATCCCTGTTGTAGATCAGTTAGGATCACCACTTTATTTTAAGAATGTGAAATGTCAGAATAATAGTAGAGAAAATTATTTATTTCAGCTTTTATTTATTCCATCACATTCCCAGTGGGTCAGAAGTTTACATATACTCAATTAGTATTTGGTAGCAGTGCCTTTAAATTGTTTAATTTGGGTCAAACGTTTTAGGTAGCCTTCCACAAGCTTCCCACAATAAGTTGGGTGAATTTTGGCCCATTCCGCCTGACAGAGCTGGTGTAACTGAGACAGGTTTGTAGGCCTCCTTGCTCACACATGCTTTTTCAGTTCTGCCCACAAATTTTCTATAGGATTAAGGTCCGGGCTTTGTGATGGCCACTCCAATACCTTGACTTTGCTGTCCTTCAGCCATTTTGCCACATCTTTGGAAGTATGCTTGGGGTCAATGTTAATTTGGAAGACCCATATGGGACCAAGCTTTAACTTCCTGACTGATGTCTTGAGATGTTGCTTCAATATATCCACATCATGTTCCTGCTTCATGATGCCAACTATTTTGTGAAGTGCACCAGTCCCTCATACAGGAAAGCACCCCCACAACATGATGCTGCCACCCCCGTGCTTCACGGTTGGGGTGGTTTTCTTCGGCTTGCAAGCCTCCCTCGTTTTCCTCCAAACATAATGATGTTCATTATGGCCAAACAGTTAGATTTTTCTTTCATCAGACCAGAGGACATTTCTCCAAAAAGTATGATCTTTGTCCCCATATGCAGTTGCAAACTGCAGTCTGGCTTTTTTTATGGCAGTTTTGGAGCAGTGTCTTCTTCCTTGCTGAACGGCCTTTCAGGTTATGTCGATATAGGACTCGTTTTACTGTGGATATAGATACTTTTGAATCTGCTTCCTCCAGCATCTTCACAATGTCCTTTGCTGTTGTTCTGGGATTGATTTGGACTTTTCGCATCAAAGTACGTTCATCTCTAGGAAACAGAACGTCTCCTTCCTGAGTGGTAAGATGGCTGCGTGGTCCCATGGTGTTTATACTTGCGTACTATTGTTTGTACAGATGAACATGGTACCTTTAGGCGTTTGGAAATTGCTCCCAAGGATGAACCAGACTTGTGGAGGTCTACAATTTTTTTTCTGAGGTCTTTGCAGATTTCTTTTGATTTTCCCATGATGTCAAGCAAAGAGGCACTGAGTTTGAAGGTAGGCCTTGAATTATATCCACAGGTACACCTCCAATTGACTCAAATTATGTCAATTAGCCTATCAGAAGCTTCTAAACACATGACATAATTTTCTGGAATTTTCCAAGCTGTTTAAAGGCACAGTCAACTTAGTGTATGTAAACTTATGACCCACTGGAATTGTGATACAGTGAATTATAACTGAAATTATCTGTCTATAAACAATTGTTGGATGAATTACTTTTGTCATGCACCAAGTATATGTCCTAACTGACTTCCCAAAAGTATAGTATGTTATCAAGAAATATGTGGAGTGGTTGAAAAATGAGTTTTAATGACTCCAACCTAAGTGTCTGTAAATTATATACTTTTATTTTTTATATATATGTTTATGTATTTTACCCCCTTTTTCTACTCAATTTTGATCTTGTGTCATTGCTTTAACTCCCCAATGGGCTCGGGAGGCAAAGGTCCAGTTATGCGTCCTCCGAAACATGACCCTCCAAACCGCGTTTCTTAACACCCGCCAGGTTTAACTCAGAAGCCAGCCACACCAATGTCTCAGAGGAAACACCGTCCAACTGACGATCGGGTCAGCCTGCAGGCGCCCGGCCCACCACAAGGAGCCACTAGATTGCAATCAGCCAAATAAAGCCTCGCCCCAAACCAAACCCTCCCCTAACCCCGACAACACTGGGCGAATTTTGCGCTCTCTCTGTCACGGCCGGTTGTGACACACCCCGGGAACAAACCCGGGTCTGTAGTGACGCCTCTAGCACTGCGATGCAGTGCCTTAGACTGCTGCAGCAATCGGGAGGCCCTCTAATTGAAACATTTTGCTTCCAAAAAATACAAACACACACACATACACACCCTATATCCGTGAAAGCACCAGGAAGTGAGAGAGAGAGAAAGAGAGACACAAAGCACCCTCTTTGGTCACTCCTAAATTGGCAGCCTGCACTTGGAGTCTCACAGGGTGACTATGAGGGTAGGTTCTGCTATGTTTAATGTTACTAACTAGTTCAATATAACAATTTTTACATTGTAAATTATCTACAACTAAGCCCAAAAAGAGATTACTATTTTCAAATGTTCAAATAACAGTCATTTCATACTTTGATTCATTTCATACCTTGATTCATTTCATACCTTGATTCATTTTTTATACTTGTGTCATGCACCCAGTATATGTCCTAACCGACTTGCCAAAAGTGTAGTTTGTTATCAAGAAATATGTGGCATGATCACATACACACATACATGATCACATACACACAAATATATATATTAAATATGTATAAATAATTTATCCCTTTTTTATTTTATTTACACATTTTTTCTTATCAAAATCTTTTGCGACCCCAAAATAATTACTTGCGGGCTGGTTTTGACCCGCAGGCAACTGTTGCCGACCCCTAAGTTACAGGATTCAGTAAATTAATAAAACAACCAAATAAGATCTGTGCATCAAAGTAGATGTTGAATAACAAGTGATATTGCTGATACTGAGGTGTGTGAAGATCATGATAGCATATAGCAATAGAAGTCAATCATAAGGAGACAGACAACCTCCCATGCCAATGAGATTCCCCCCTGTCGTTCACATCCACTATGCCACAGCTGTGGCTAAGAGGTGGGATCACCAGAGATAAGGATGTGTCACTCCAGGATGACAGCTAAACAGGGGATCAAATGCCAGGGTTAAGAGCAACATTAACTTCCTGGAAACGGTGTATCTAATGTCCACATCAGGAAGGAAGTTCTTTATCCACAGGACTAAAGGACTATAGCCTCGTTCAACCATCGTGAAGTCTTACGAGCGTACATTCTTATCCACTACATGGATTCCAGTGGTCAGTGGATCAGGCTTTTGAAAGACAGTCTCATGTCTAGATTGTTTACTGAAATGGACTGCTGGGAAGAGCTTAGCTGCTTGCTTCTGCTGCATCAGCATCAAGAGTATAGTACTGCTGGATCCAAGCATATCTCCACTTCTGTAAATGGATTCGTCATGACTAATATATAATCTGGAAAAATATATTGTTGGGCAAAGAAAAGTAATTAGTGTGAATAAGCTTAAAAGACAACATAAATGCATTTGAGGACACACCCAATCCCTCCCACACACACGCGCACACATTCACATGAAGAAATTCGGTTTGTCACCAAAAGCACTCACAAACTTCTACAGATGCACAATCGAGAGCATCCTGGCGGGCTGTATCACCGCCTGGTACGGCAACTGCTCCGCCCTCAACCGTAAGGCTCTCCAGAGGGTAGTGAGGTCTGCACAACGCATCACCGGGGGCAAACTACCTGCCCTCCAGGACACCTACACCACCCGATGTTACAGGAAGGCCATAAAGATCATCAAGGACATCAACCACCCGAACCACTGCCTGTTCACCCCGCTATCATCCAGAAGGCGAGGTCAGTACAGGTGCATCAAAGCTGGGACCGAGAGACTGAAAAACAGCTTCTATCTCAAGGCCATCAGACTGTTAAACAGCCACCACTAACATTGAGTGGCTGCTGCCAACACACTGTCATTGACACTGACCCAACTCCAGCCACTTTAATAATGGGAATTGATGGGAAATGATGTAAATATATCACTAGCCACTTTAAACAATGCTACTTTATATAATGTTACTTACCCTACATTATTCATCTCATATGCATACGTATATACTGTAATCTACATCATCAACTGCATCCTTATGTAATACATGTATCACTAGCCACTTTAACTATGCCACTTTGTTTACTTTGTCTACACACTCATCTCATATATATATACTGCACTCAATACCATCTACTGTATGCTGCTCTGTACCATCACTCATTCATATATCCTTATGTACATATTCTTTATCCCCTTACACTGTGTATAAGACAGTAGTTTTGGAATTGTTAGTTAGATTACTTGTTGGTTATCACTGCATTGTCGGAACTAGAAGCACAAGCATTTCGCTACACTCTCATTAACATCTGCTAACCATGTGTATGTGACAAATATAATTTGATTTGATTTGATTTGATGCATGCACGCTCACACACACTTAGGCATAACACACACACATGTGTCTCTTTGGGTTAGAAGGACACTGACATTGTGATGGATTCAGCTTATAAGAGACTGACAGCTGGCAAGTTCACTTTCTCTTCCTACGACTCAATTAACTTAGACATGCCAGTCAAAACATCTATTATATGCACGCTCAAACACACACACACACCTCATGCACGCTCAAACACACACACACACACCTCTTCTGGACACTTCCCCCAATCCCACCACTCAAATACTTTAGACATGGCTAAACATGTCACAGTCTAAACAGCCGGTGGCTCCCTGCTCAATAACAGAGTTAGTATAACACAGAGGCACTGGGACAGGCTACCTGGGAATGTGATAGCATCACACCAAGAGACTTGTCATTCACGCCATGTCACTCACAATACACGCCCAATGGCCCGATAGGAGGGCTTGGACCATACAATAAGACACAATGTCTGAGGTAGAAAGGTAGTCCCTTGGATCTACAGTACTTAGTGAACTTCAAGATAAGAAGGACATTTCTTTTTCAAAAAATGGTGTGTGTTTAATATCTCCTCTCTCCATTCTGGTCAAACATGTAACACAAATTCCCATTCTATGTTGTTGTATTGGTCTTGATTGCTATGGCTAATTTTCATTGATTCATGTTTGTTGAATATAACGTTATTGCTGTGCTTCTGCCTAGCCACTTGTTGTGATACTTAAGGTGACAGATTTGGTGTCCGTGACTACAGTACACTAGATGAGTGGTCACCTTGGAGACAAGCGTGGCAGTGAGTCAAAGAGTACAGATGCATACTGTAGCATCCACTACTGCCCACAGCCAGCCCCAGACCCCAGTGTTTCTGTGTTTGTGTGTGTGCATGTGAGTGAGTGAATGTGTGTGTGTGTGTATGTGTGCGTATGTGTGCAAGTGCCAGAATGGGGCTATATAAAGGGTGTACCAGTACCAGATCAATGTGCAGATGTACAAGGTATTTGAGGTAGATTTGTACAAGAAGGTATATATGTACATGAAGGCAGGGTAAAGTGACAAGGCATCAGGATAGATAATAATAAGAGAAAATAAAGAATAGTAGCAGCAGAAAAGTGTGTGTGTGTGTGTGTGTGTGTGTGTGTGTGTGTGTGTGTGTGTGTGTGTGTGTGTGTGTGTGTGTGTGTGTGTGTGTGTGTGTGCGTGCGTGCGTGCGTGCGTGCGTGCGTGCGTGCGTGCGTGCGTGTGTGAGTATGCATGTGTGTGTGTAATGTGTATTGATGGGTACTGACTTCTAAACTTGAAATATGAACTTGGGGAGGAATGAGGAATTTGGTCCGAGGTCAGTTCAGATGAAGTGAGAAAGAACAGGAATCAGTAAAGTCCTGTCTAGCAACAGAGATCTATTGGCTGTCCAGACGTGCAAGGAGGAGACACAGCATAGGAGGAAGGTATACATATATGAGCTAGTGTAAACATGTTTTTGTCTTATGCAGCTGTGTGACCCAGTGGGTGAATAAACTTGGTTTGAGCATTACTAGTCCTCTGTGAATTTTACTCTGTTTATTTCGAACCTACCAGTATGTATGCATGTTTGTGTTGTGTCGGTCTGCGTGAGTGTGTTATGTGTGTGTTGGCGTATGCAGCTTATCTGAATGTGTGTGGGAGTGTCAATGTAGTGTGTGTGAGTGAGTGTGTATATGGTGTTTTATATAGTCTAGTGAGTGTGTATATGGTGTTATTATATAGTCTAGTGAGTGTGCGATGGGTCAGTGCAAGATATAGTCAGTGCAGATAGTTTGGGTACCATAATTGACTATTAAGCGGTCTGGCTATTTAGCAGTTTTATGGCTATTTAGCAGTTTTATGGCTATTTAGCCGTTTTATGGCTTTGGAGTAGAAGCTGTCTCAGAGCCTGTTGGTTCGAGAGCCGATGCTCTGGTATTGGCAATTTTTGGGACCTTCCTCTGACACCACCTGATAAAGAGGTCCTGGACGGCAGGGTTATCAGCCCCAGTGATGTACTGGGCTTTACACACCACCCTCTGTAGTGCTTTGCGGTCAAGGGCAATGCATTTGCCATACCAAGCGGTGATGCAGAGAGTCAATATGCTTTTCATGGTGCAGCTGTAGAAGGTTTCGAGGATCTAAGGGCCCATGCCAAATTCCCCTCCTGAGGGGGAAGAGGAACTGCAGTGCCCTCTTTACGACTGTGCGGGTGTATGTGAACCATGTTAAGTCCTTAGTGATGTGGACGCCAAGAAACTTGAAGCTCTTGACCCGCCCCACTACAGCCCTGTCGATGTGGATGGAGGCGTGCTCACCCCTCTTCTCCTATAGTCCACGATCAGCTCCATGGTCTTACTGACGTTGAGGGAGAGGTTGTTGTCCTATCACCACACTGCTAAGTCTCTGACCTCATCCATGTAGGCTGACTCATCACCTTCAGTGATCAGGCCTACTAGAGTCATGTCATCAGCAGACATGATGATTGTGATGCGGAGGTGTTGTTACCTACTCACACCACCTGTTGCCGGTCTGTCAGGAAGTCCAGGATCCAGATGCAGAGGGAATGGTTCAGTCCCAGAGTCCCAAGCTTGGTGATGAGCTTGGAGGGGACTATGGTGTTGAACGCTGAGCTGTCGTCTCTTAATAGCCTTCTCACATAGTTATTTCCCTTCTTGTCCAGGTGGGAGATGGCAGTGTGAAATGTGCCGTGTGTGTGTGTGTGTGTGTGTGTGTGTGTGTGTGTGTGTGTGTGTGTGTGTGTGTGTGTGTGTGTGTGTGTGTGTGTGTGTGTGTGTGTGTGTGTGTGTGTGTGTGTGTGTGTGTGTGTGTGTGTGTGTGTGTGTGTGTGTGTGTGAGTCAACCAGCAGAGGACGACAGAACTTACCTGACGGGTGATAATATGCTTCCTATATTTTCTCCCTAATATCCAAGATTGATAATTAAGTCTATTTTTTTCCCTGATACCCCAGATGTATAATTAACTATATTTTCTCCCTAATACCCCAGATTCATAATTAACTATATTTTCTCCCTAATACCCCAGATTCATAATTAACTATATTTTCTCCCCAATACCCCAGATTTATAATTAACTCAATTTTCTCCCTAATACTGCAGATTTATAATTAACTAAATATTCTCCCTAATATCAAATAAAATAAAATGTATTTATATAGCCCTTCGTACATCAGCAGATATTTCAAAGTGCTGTACAGAAACCCAGCCTAAAACCCCAAACAGCAAGCAATGCAGGTGGAGAAGCACAGTGGCTAGGAAAAACTCCCTAGAAAGGCCAAAACCTAGGAAGAAACCTAGAGAGGAACCAGGCTATGAGGGGTGGCCAGTCCTCCTCTGACTCTGCCAGGTGGAGATTATAACAGAACATGGCCAAGATGTTCAAATGTTCATAAATGACCAGCATGGTCAAATAATAATAATCACAGTAGTTGTCGAGGGTGCAGCAAATCAGCACCTCAGGAGTAAATGTCAGTTGTCTTTTCATCATCGATCATTAAGAGTATCTCTACCACTCCTGCTGTCTCTAGAGAGCTGAAAACAGCAGGTCTGGGACAGGTAGCACGTCCGGTGAACAGGCCAGGTTTCCATAGCTGCAGGCAGAACAGTTGAAACTGGAGCAGCAGCACGGCCAGGTAGACTGGGGACAGCAAGGAGTCATCATGCCAGGTAGTCCTGAGGCATGGTCCTAGGGCTCAGGTCCTCCGAGAGAGAGAAAGAAAGAAAGAGAGAATTAGAGAGAGCATACTTAAATTCACACAGGACACCGGATAAGACAGGAGAAGTACTCCAGATATAACAAAATGACCCTAGCCCCCCGACACATAAACTACTGCAGCGTAAATACAGGAGGCTGAGACAGGAGTCAGGAGACACTGTAGCCCCATCCGATGATACCCCAGATGTATAATTAACGATATTTTCTCCCTAATACCCTAGATTCATAATTAACTATATTTTCTCCCCAATACCCCAGATTAATAATTTAATATATTTTCTCCTTAATACTGCATATTTATTATTAACTCTATTTTCTCACAAATACCCCAGATTAACAATAAACTAAAATCTCCCTAATACCCCAGATTTATAATTAACTAAATTCTCCCTAATTCTCCCTTACATTCATAATGAACTTTATTTCCTACCTAATACCTGATAATGAACTTTATTTCCTACCTAATACCTGATAATGAACTTTATTTCCTACCTAATACCTGATAATGAACTTTATTTCCTACCTAATACCTGATAATGAACTTTATTTCCTACCTAATACCTCAGATTGATAATTAACAGGGCAGAAGCTGCTGCTTTGTTCTGCTCTGATGTCTCTGTACTCAACGCCAATCGCTGAGGGATAAGGCCAGAGAGCCTAGTGCACCGTATATAGAGGTCCTAATCAGCTAAGAGTAATATCTGGTCCTATCTGGGGCTTGTGGTGGGCCCACTCGGCTGACCCACGCCATGCCTGCCAGGAATACATTGGGTGGAAATTGCTGCACGTAGAGGGCAATTAGAGGGCCTCCTGTGGCGAAGAGGCAGACATTAATTAATAAAGGCTACATTTCCCTTGCAAATGAGCATCACAGCATTCTTCTCTCTCTCGCACGCCTCACCCCCCGAACAGATGAACATCTATCATCCCCTTAACCCGAGGACGTGGAGGGGTGGGGGCATGGGGGGGGGCATGTGTGACCTTGAGGTAGATAAAAGGGACACCTCACGCTGAACCTTTAAAGTAATCTGAAAAGGAAAAATAGAAAGAGTCTGTGGCTTAGACTACACTCGCTGTGTGATTCACATCATCCACTATGTCTGTTTGACTATCTGACTGTCTGACTGTCTGACTATCTGACTGTCTGACTGGCTGGCTGTCTGTCTGTCTGACTGTCTGACTGGCTGGCTGTCTGACTATCTGACTGTCTGACTATCTGACTATCTGACTGTCTGTCTGTCTGTCTGTCTGTCTGTCTGTCTGTCTGTCTGTCTGTCTGTCTGTCTGTCTGTCTGTCTGTCTGTCTGTCTGTCTGTCTGTCTGTCTGTCTGTCTGTCTGTCTGTCTGACTGGCTGTCTGACTGTCTGACTGTCTGTCTGTCTGTCTGTCTGTCTGTCTGTCTGTCTGTCTGTCTGTCTGTCTGTCTGTCTGTCTGTCTGTCTGTCTGTCTGTCTGTCTGTCTGTCTGTCTGTCTGTCTGACTGCAGAGCTCTGACCAAACACACAGGACTTACTGGAACTGCATCTGATTGTAACTATGGTGATTTGCTAATGTGGTAGTAGCTCAATGCTGAAATTGCGTCATCACAGGCAATATGGAATTCACAAACGCGTGTGGTCTGGGCCTCTTCTGTCGCTAAACATCTTTGACATCAATGACGACCCATCTAAGTGTAAACACTATAACCTCTCTATTCTCCTCAATGACCTAAATCTATAGCTTTGTTTACATCCCCGAGCATCATTATCAGTAGCACTTTCACAGTTGCTTTCATTTCCATCATTATCGGCATCATTGTAATCTCTTTACTCCCACGGACTCCTCTGAAAGGCATTAGAGATGACCTTGTTACACTTTGACCTTTACGCCATTTGTCCACCATATGTTGATTTTGCCAGATGTCTAACCAACATTTTCGGTACTTGACCCACGTGTTTCGCAAGGCTTCAGAAAGGTTTGCAGCATGGAGGAGAAGATCATTTTCGCTGTCTCTGGGTTCCCTGCCCTGTTCTACCAAAGCGGAAATAGCTATTGTGACCATGAAAGTGGGAGCTATAGGTCCAGGCAATTTCTTAGCTAAGCTATCTAGCAAAGTGGTTAGCTTTGTAGTTAGATAGCTAGCTAGCTAACTGGCTTGACTGTTAGCTAGCTAATTCGTTTTTGGTTTGGTATTTGAAATATTGAGCAGTTAATCAAATGTGTCTAGCTAACTCAATTGAGACTGCTCTTCAATTAGCTAAAAGCCAGCTATTTAGAGTCTGTGTGTCTCTGTCAGTCTTCTTTCGTAGATGTCTGGTCTATCTACACTGAACACAAATATAAACGCTACATGTAAAGCTTTGGTCCCATGATTCATGAGCTGAAATAAGCAAATCACAGAAATGTTCTATATGCACAAAAAGCCTATTTCTCTCAAATGTTGTGCACAAATGTGTTTACATCCATGTTAGCGAGGATTTCTACTTTCCAAGATAATCCATCTACCTGACAGGTGTGGCATATCAAGAAGCTGATGAAACAGCATTATCATTACACAGGTGCACCTTGTGATGGCGACAATAAAAGGCCACATTAAAATGGGGAGTTTTGTCACACAACACAATGCCATAGATGTTTCAAGTTTGTCTTTCTCCGTTATCTTTTACAGAGACATCACTGCCTCCTTATGTTCCAAGGGTCTACTGTTCCATGACTTATATTTCAAATGTACCGTGCATTCACACACATCATTGATCGTCGAGCACACTTACAGAGATGGCGACAAGAACTCTCGAATCCCAGACCACAACCGCATTTATGTATTGTCGAATATTCCTGAGACCAAGACCCCAACATCAAGACCCCATATCTAACACAATACATATACTATACATAAACAATCGCAAAGGTCTTCTTGTGCTCTGCTGTCATCCTGGTTAACCAGACTGACCACTGCGCTCACATTACATTTCACTTTACTTGACAGTCTGTGCTTGACACTGTAAGAACCTTGGGGACTTGTCAAAATTCAATCACAGATTATTCGATCCACCTTCAAACAATGCAAATGATATGACACAAACCCCATGTCTGCTGTCAATTCCATCACTTTTCTAACTGTTGTCAATCATGTAGACAAACCTCACTGCTGATTGCACTGCTCAGGGAAGAGCCTGTTCCAGCCTCTCGTGAACAGGTGTGAGGCCAACTGATTTCCTAGAGCCATCCCCCTGACCCTTTCCTGACCCCCCCACTCCTACCCTTTTTTCTTTACCCTCTCTCTGTTGTGCTTTACAGAGACATCACTGCCCCCTTGTGTTTTAAAGCTCAACTGTTCTAACACTTGGATTTCAAATGTAAGTTGGACATTCACATTATACACCCTACAAATTGACCACCACGACTGGGTTCAACTTCAATAAATCAGAACAAATGACTATAGCCTTGTGTACCAATCTCTGACACTACGTTAAGATAGCGTAGCTGAACACGCACATCTATGCGCCTAGGGGAGGGATCTCCTCTGGGCCCCGAAGGACGGGACGATGATCTATTCAGAAGAGCAGGATGAGGTGAGCTTGATAAAGACTCACCCCGCTCCTGTACAAGGGACCGAAGACGGCTTCTTAACAAAGTGGCTTTTTTAACATGTTTTTCATGCCTTAAAAATGTTTTACCTTTGTTAGATCATCAGCACACATTTTAAATGGCTTTTACAGATTTGATGTTTTTACAAAGAAAGTACTTTTATTCAAGGTTGTTTTCATTGGTTTTAACAACATGTACTTTTTAACAAATTTAAATGTAACTGTCAAATGCTGTGTTTTATGCTTTGTTGCCATTTTTATGTGTGTAAATGATGTAAAAAATGTATGAGCTGTTTTTAAAGGAATTGTGTCAATAAAACATTTCCAAAAAAAAAAAAAAAAAAAAATAATAATCTGTTAAAAGATAAGTAGATTTTGAAAAAACTTGGAGGTTGTTATGTTTGGATAATTACAATGGGTGCCAAGGTCTAATATACATCAGTGGAGAACAGGTGGAAGTAGACCAACCTTTCCCTTTGTCTCTGTTGTATTTAACAGAGTTTTACATCACTGACTCCTTATGTTTTCAGGGGTAGACTGTTCCATGTTATATGACTTGGAATTCAAATGTAAGTGTTAGTCCACACACACACACACACACACACACACACACACACACACACACACACACACACACACACACACACACACACACACACACACACACACACACACACACACACACACACACACACACACACACACACACACACACACACACACCACAATATACCCTACCACTGAACTACAGAGCATTTGCTAGAACACACGGTTCTTGCAACAAATCACACTATTCTACCAACATCCCTACACTTTACAGCACGGCTGTCCAATCCTCCTCCTAGAAGCCAGTATAGTGTAGTTCTTCACTCTAACACAAAAGCAAACATTTCAACCTACTTAGAATGCAGTATACACGACTAAAGGAACATGCCAGACACTTAACTATCACATATCTTGTTAGTGACAGCAGTATGCTCTGCTATGGCTAGCATCAGACTGTTTCAGGTTCCATGTGTCAGTGTTAACCATCACACACTTCTGCAATTCGCAGAGGGAACACCTTCACCTGTTCCAGGGAATTGGATTACCATTCAACAGAAAATACAACTACAATATTGTAGCGGCATTGAAGTCTTTAACTTCTGTCATTCATAAAATATGAATAGTTTGGTCACTTTAAATATATCTAGCAATATGCAATGAAGATGAGTGTTGAATTTCCTCAATACAATGTTCTGCACAAACCTGGAAATTGATATTCTAACTTATGCACTTGTGTAAGGTTAGAATACATTAGAGTTTATTTACTATCAAGCCCTTAATCAATTTAGAAAGTGTGCTTATCAAGAAAGGAGAACGTATAGAGCCTCTGAGGTTTATTCATGATGAATAAGTCAGATAGAAGACATATGGATGGAAAATTGCTATTTTTACTTAATGGAAGGCTCTTTTTATTTTATTGTACCTTCATTTAACTAGGCAAGTCAGTTAAGAACAAATTCTTATTTTCAATGACGGCCTAGGAACAGTGGGTTAACTGGTCTAGGAACAGTGGGTTAACTGCCTGTTCAGGGGCAGAATGACAGATTTGTGCCTTGTCAGCTCGGGGGTTTGAACTTGCAACTTTCCAGTTACTAGTCCAACACTCTAACCAATAGGCTACCCTGCTGCCCCCTCTTAAAAGAGCCTTTGGGTATAAGGTGGTAACAACTACAGCTTGGGGGTATTGGTTATGGATCACTCCACCGTGTGCTGCCACACAACAGCTCCAGCTGCAGAGGAGAAATACGGGGGACTGGGCCAAGGGAGTGGTGTGTCCTGTGGTAGTCCAAAGGTGCCTCCTTGAAGAGTTGCTTAGGGTCTCTCCATCACTGGCCTTGCCATAGGCACCCACATCAATCACCCGGAAGAGTTAGTTCGCATCCGCCACGGCAAGGAGAACAATGGAAAAGGACCCCTTGTAAGTGTGGTACATTGAGCCTGAGCAGGGTGGTGCCTGGATGATGACATGCTTGCTGTTGATGGCCCCGACACAGTGGGGGAAGTTCCACCTCTCTGTGAAATCTGCAGCAATGGCATCCCAGTCATCCTCCTTTGGAACAGGTATGTATTCCTTGACCAGACCTTTACAGATGGCTGTTGCCACTGAGGAGACAATTCTCCCCACTATGCAGTGACCCACAGCAGCTGTACAAGATGGTATGGAAGGAATCTGCAACGTAGGCAAACATTTATTATTATCAACAAAACAAGAATTATAACATTTACATTTACAGATGAAAAGTCATTCACCTGTGAACCTACTGGTTTCAGAGGCTGGCAGAGCTGCCAACATACTGGTGTGCACAAGGGTGCACTACAACAATGAATCTAGCTGGTTTCTATTCTTGTCACGGGATTCTTCTGTTGAAGGAGAGGCAGACCAAAGCGCAGCGTGGTTATTTAGATACATCTTTAATAAAGATGAAATAGAACAATATACAAAAACAACAAACGTGAAAAAACTAAAACAGCCCTATCTGGTGTAACAAACACAAAGACAGGAACAATCACGGTGCGGACTCCGGCCACAAAACCTGAACCTATTGGGGAGGGTCTGGGTGGGCATCTGTCCACGGTGGCGGCTCTGGTGCTGGACGTGGCCCCCACTTCACAATAGTCTTAGTCCCCCCCATTGTCCGCTTCCGTGGCCTCCTAACCACGGCAACCCTTCTAAATGAACCCACTGGACTGAGGGGCAGCTCGGGACATAGGGGCAGCTCGCAACAGAGGGGCAGCTCCGTACTGGCTGACGACTCTGGCAGATCCTGGCTGACTGGCGGCTCTGGCAGATCCTGGCTGAATTTAATCACCCTCCATTTAATCACACAGGCCTCTATAACGATTGATGTGACAAAACACAGGACAGATTACATTTCATGGATTTATTGTCTGCTTAGGAAAAACATCATATTTAGTTCATCAGTTTTCAAAGATAGACTATAAAGGCACAATAAAATATGCTATAATTAACTAACTACACAATAGTTATTATTTGGCCTCTGTACGGTGCCACCCCGCCATGGAACTTCTATGAACTTCCGTTTGTACCACCGCACGGTAAAGCAATGTTCAAGTTGAAAATATTGAACGTATGCAGAACACAGAATGCACCACAGCCTAGTTCGGCATCCCCAACATAGCATTGTGGACCGCTACAATGACAATGAATGACTGCTGCCGGAACGCAAAGATTTGGATGCATCTGGTGGACATGAGGAGTTAGAGTCCTGATCGCACCGGCACTTTATAGTCCACACTACAGTCACAGGTTTTATTGAAGAGTAGGACATTCTCTTTTTGTGTAGAGTACTGTTACATAGTGAGGGTTTTGTGATACTCTCTTTATTTGAACGGTACACTAAGTTTGCCAGAGGTGTGGAGAGTGGACTATGTGGAGAATTATACTCACTCTACAGATGTTTGGAAGATACTGCACTCATGAATGACACTCACTCACTCAATTTGTAAAAGGTACTTACTTTGCTTGTGAAGGGCACACATTCATTTTGTGAAGGGCACACTCCCCCTTTTTATGAAAGGTATGCACTTTTAGAAAGATTCATAACTTTTCTAAAAATCCATTCTTTATTTCTGATATACTGTACTTATGATTAGCTTTGTGCTCACACGTTGTGGGTGGGCAGGTAGCCTCGTGCCATTCATAGACTACTGTCATGGAAAAGGAAGATTCATCTCCTTTGTCTAGGACACAGTCATGTTGTATAGGTCACTCAGCCCAATAATAAGTGATGGTTTGAGTTGTTTTGTGTTTTTCTCCTCTGATTGACTTGATGTCTGGGGACACAGAGACACTGGTCTCCAGTAGTAATGGACACGCCTGCACTCCACACTAAAGGTTACTGAGCAAGCCTGTGGAGGAAAGGCCATCTATCATCACTCTGTGTGTGTGTGTGTGTGTGTGTGTGTGTGTGTGTGTGTGTGTGTGTGTGTGTGTGTGTGTGTGTGTGTGTGTGTGTGTGTGTGTGTGTTGTGGTTAATTTCTGTAATATCAAATTAGAGACAACCTTATCACACAAGTCAGAGTTCTACTTAAACTGAAACTTTATTAGTGAGAGCTTTGCAATAGCGATGGTTGGTCGACGAATCACCCTCTCTGATGATTCGTTGAGAGCCCCGATACAAAAGCACAAAGGTATTTTATAGCCAAGATGCACCCCTTTCAACCTACATGATGAACAACAGATATATAGAATGGGTCACAAGGTTACACCTATAATACCTATAGTATAGGTATACCTAGATACCTATAATACATACGGTAGCAGACAGTATCTGCCGTGTCAACAGTTTTCATTGGATAGACCAGTGTCTGGCCCTGCGACTCCAAACTGGAACCACCTCTCCCTGGTACGGTACAGAACAGAAACATTAACTCATGATCTGGAATGCTCTTTAAAGACATGGTCAATCTCTTGTCAGTGTTATCTCCCAGAGGCCTATCCTCAGTAGAACACACACACAGTAGTTAAGAATTGCCATCACAGGGGTGTGTGTGTGTGTGTGTGTGTAAGCGGGGGATGACACACAGCATATAACGTATAGACATACGGCAGCCACACACAAACACACAACACACAAACATACACAAACATACACAGCATATAACATAGACATACGGCAGTGTGGATGTATGTGTGTGTGTGCGCGCGCGCGCGTGTGTGTTTGTACACTGAGTGTACAAAACATGAGGAATACCTGCTCTTTACATGACAGTCTGTCCAGGTGATTCTAGGTGAAAGATATGATCCCTTATTGATGTCACATGTTAAACCCACCTCTATCAGTGTAAATGAAGGTGAGGGGACAGGTTAAAGAAAGATGTTTAAGCCTTGAGACAGTAGAGACATGGATTGTGTACCGTATGTGTGACATTCAGAGGGTGAATGGTAAAGACAATAGATTTAAGGGCCTTTGAACAGGGTATGGTAGGTGTTACGCACGCCTCTATGAAGAGGGAACGCAAAAATAAAATTTTATTTATATAGCCCTTCGTACATCAGCTGATATCTCAAAGTGCTGTACAGAAACCCAGCCTAAAACCCCAAACAGCAAGCAATGCAGGTGTAGAAGCACGGTGCCTAGTAAAAACTCCCGAGAAAGGCCAAAACCTAGGAAGAAGCAACACCCTGCTACAACTAAACTCTCCGTGAAGTGAAAAAGGTATGGACTGTAGGTGCAAGTAAGAATGACAACAGGCAGAATGTGGTACCGTTTACAAGGACTTTATTCCTTTACACGGTAATATGGGGAAAAGGGGCTGGACGGAACCAAAGCAAAGAAAGTAAATGTCAAAGCCCCCCCCCCCCTCTCCTTTCTTACCTGCCTACCCACTACTTACCTAACCTACCCTCTCCTACCTTACCTGCCTACCCACTACTTACCTAACCTACCCTCTCCTACCTTACCTGCCTACCCACTACTTACCTAACCTACCCTCTCCCTTACCTGCCTACCCACCTTACCTAACCACCCTCTCCTACTACCCACTACTTACCTAACCTACCCTCTCCTACCTTACCTGCCTACCCACTACTTACCTAACCTACCCTCTCCTACCTTACCTGCCTACCCACTACTTACCTAACCCTCCTACCTTACCTGCCTACCCACCTTACCTAACCTACCCTCTCCTACCTTACCTGCCTACCCACCTTACCTAACCTACCCTCTCCTACCTTACCTGCCTACCCACTACTTACCTAACCACCCTCTCCTACCTTACCTGCCTACCCACTACTTACCTAACCTACCCTCTCCTACCTTACCTGCCTACCCACTACTTACCTAACCTACCCTCTCCTACCTTACCTGCCTACCCACTACTTACCTAACCTACCCTCTCCTACCTTACCTGCCTACCCACTACTTACCTAACCTACCCGCTCCTACCTTACCTGCCTACCCACTACTTACCTAACCTACCCTCTCCTACCTTACCTGCCTACCCACTACTTACCTAACCTACCCTCTCCTACCTTACCTGCCTACCCACTACCTAACCTACCCTCTCCTACCTTACCTGCCTACCCACTACTTACCTAACCTACCCTCTCCTACCTTACCTGCCTACCCACTACTTACCTAACCTACCCTCTCCTACCTTACCTGCCTACCCACTACTTACCTAACCTACCCTCTAACCTACCCTCGCCTACCTTACCTGCCTACCCACTACTTACCTAACCTACCCTCTCCTACCTTACCTGCCTACTTACCTTACCTACCTTACCTGCCTACCCACTACTTACCTAACCTACCCTCTCCTACCTTACCCACTACTTACCTAACCTACCCTACCTCCTACCTTACCTGCCTACCCACTACCCACTACTTACCTAACCTACCCTCTCCTACCTTACCTGCCTACCCACTACTTACCTAACCTACCCTCTACCTACCTTACCTGCCTACCCACCTTACCTTACCCCTAACCTACCCTCTCCTACCTTACCTGCCTACCCCTACCCACTACTTACCTAACCTACCCTCTCCTACCTTACCTGCCTACCCACTACTTACCTAACCTACCCGCTCCTACCTTACCTGCCTACCCACTACTTACCTAACCTACCCGCTCCTACCTTACCTGCCTACCCACTACTTACCTAAACCTACCTTACCTGCCTACCCACTACTTACCTAACCTACCCGCTCCTACCTTACCTGCCTACCCACTACTTACCTAACCTACCCGCTCCTACCTTACCTGCCTACCCACTACTTACCTAACCTACCCGCTCCTACCTTACCTGCCTACCCACTACTTACCTAACCTACCCGCTCCTACCTTACCTGCCTACCCACTACTTACCTAACCTACCTGCCTACCCACTACTTCCTACCTACCGCTCCTACCCACCTGCCTACCCACTACTTACCTAACCTACCCGCTCCTACCTTACCTGCCTACCCACTACTTACCTAACCTACCCGCTCCTACCTTACCTGCCTACCCACTACTTACCTAACCTACCCGCTCCTACCTTACCTGCCTACCCACTACTTACCTAACCTACCCACTACTTACCTAGCCTACCCACTACTTACCTAACCTACCCGCTACCCTACCTTACCTGCCTACCCACTACTTACCTAACCTACCCGCTCCTACCTTACCTGCCTACCCACTACTTACCTAACCTACCTTACCTGCCTAACCTACCGCTCCTACCTTACCTGCCTTTACCTGCCTACCCACTACTTACCTAACCTAACCTACCCGCTCCTACCTTACCTGCCTACCCACTACTTACCTAACCTACCGCTCCTACCTTACCTGCCTACCCACTACTTACCTAACCCTACCTACCTGCCTACCTGCCTACCCACTACTTACCTAACCTACCCGCTCCTACCTTACCTGCCTACCCACTACTTACCTAACCTACCGCTCCTACCTTACCTGCCTACCCACTACTTACCTAACCTACCCGCTCCTACCTTACCTGCCTACCCACTACTTACCTAACCTACCCGCTCCTACCTTACCTGCCTACCCACTACTTACCTAACCTACCCGCTCCTACCTTACCTGCTTACCTACCCGCTCCTGCCTACCTGCCTACCCAGCTTACCTAACCTCCCTAGGTTACCTTACCCACCTTAACCCCCGCTGGGAACCCAACTTACCTAACCTAACGCTCCTATATTACCTGCCTACCCACTACTTACCTTCCACTTACCTGCCTACCCACTACTAAGCTCCTACCTTAAACCCACTACTTACCTAACTCTACCTTACCTGCCTACCCACTACTTACCTAACCTACCCGCTCCTACCTTACCTGCCTACCCACTACTTACCTAACCTACCCGCTCCTACCACTACTTACCTAACCTACCCACTACTTACCTAACCTACCTTACCTGCCTACCCAACCCACTACTTACCTAAACTACCTTACCTGCCTACCCACTACTTACCTAAACCCGCTCCCTTACCTGCCTACCCACTACTTACCTAACCTACCCGCTCCTACCTTACCTGCCTACCCACTACTTACCTAACCTACCCGCTCCTACCTTACCTGCCAAACTTACCTAACCTACCCGCTCCTACCTTACCTGCCTACCCACTACTTACCTAACCTACCCGCTCCTACCTTACCTGCCTACCCACTAACCTAATTTAGCAGCACCTGGTGCCCTAGCAAAATACAGGGGGTGGTCCGCCCAGGTCTTACCTAGTGTGCCTAGCATCGAATATGCTACGGGTAAAATGCCTCGGGCCTCTTGCCTAAAAGGTGCCTTCCCCTTCCCCCTGGGAACAAATGTAACAGAATATTAAACAATTTCACAAACAAACTAAGAAACAAAGGACATCAAATAAGCTCTAAGCAACAAACTCACAAAACATACAAACTTCCCAGCAATGAACTCCTAGCAAAATCTCTCTAGCAAAATCTCTCTAGCAAAATCTCTCTAGCAAAATCTCTCTAGCAAAATCTCTCTAGCAAAATCTCTCTAGCAAAATCTCTGCAGCAAAATCTCTGCAGCAAAATCTCTCCAGCAAAATCTCTGCAGCAAAATCTCTGCAGCAAAATCTCTGCAGCAAAATCTCTGCAGCAAAATCTCTGCAATGACCTCCCAGCAAAATCTCTAGCAAAATCTCTGCAGCAAAATCTCTGCAGCAAAATCTCTAGCAAAATCTCTGCAATGACCTCCCAGCAAAATCTCTAGCAAAATCTCTGCAATGACCTCCCAGCAAAATCTCTAGCAAAATCTCTGCAATGACCTCCCAGCAAAATCTCTAGCAAAATCTCTGCAATGACCTCCCAGCAAAATCTCTAGCAAAATCTCTGCAATGACCTCCCAGCAAAATCTCTAGCAAAATCTCTGCAATGACCTCCCAGCAAATCTCTCTAGCAAAATCTCTGCAATGACCTCCCAGCAAATCTCTCTAGCAAAATCTCTGCAATGACCTCCCAGCAAAATCTCTCTAGCAAAATCTCTCTAGCAAAATCTCTCTAGCAAAATCTCTGCAATGACCTCCCAGAAAATCTCCCCCTCCTGAACAGAACACTGGCTTTTATATAGCTTCTGAAGGAATGCGTAATTGGAGACAGCTGTGTCTTGACGAGGGGGCGGGGTCAGCTCTCCAATTAGCCATGGAGTCGACCAATCAGCTGCTTGAGGGATTTCCTGAAATAAACACATGCAAACACACAAACTACAACACATAAACTGGGGAACGTAACAGTAGGTGACACGCTCACCGGTTTGAGCTTGTCAAGAACTGCAACACTACTGGGTTTTTCATGCTCAGCAGTTTCCTGTGTGTTTCAACAATGGTCCATTACCCAAATGACATGCAGTCGACTTTTAAAAAACTTTGGGAAGCATTGGAGTCAACATGGGCTAGCATCCCTGTGGAACACTTCGGCACCTTGTAGTTCATTACCCCGACAAATTGAGGCTGTTCTGAGGGCAAGGACGGGAGGGGTTGTGCATCTCAATATTAGGAAGGTGTTCCTAATGTTTTGTACAGTCAGTGTACATCCTTATGAGCATGTGATCATTTTCACCTCACTTTCTGTGTTTTGTGAATGAACACTGGAGGCGTTGTTGTATTTCCCCACTCCTTTCATGGGGATGAGATACAATCCATTTATCTGAAAGAAATAATAATTGACCATAGTATAATTGCTGTTCTGCATGTGCTCTGCATAATTCCACTGCAAGGCTTTTAACAGGGAAGATAGAGGCAGAAACACAGCTCAGATCATTACTCAAGCACAAACACACGTAAAAAGACAGGAACACACACACACACACACACACACACACACACACACACACACACACACACACACACACACACACACACACACACACACACACACACACACACACACACACACACACACAGCTCAGTTGGTAGAGCATGGCGCTTGTAACGCCAGGGTAGTGGGTTCGATCCCCGGGACCACCCATACGTAGAATGTATGCACACATGACTGTAAGTCGCTTTGGATAAAAGCGTCTGCTAAATGGCATATATTATATTATTATTATTATTATACACACACACACACACACACACACCATGGCATTTTGCTTTAATGGTGGAGGACAATCCAGAGCAGAGCAGCAGTGTGCGGAAGTGTCCTGTAGTGTGTGGCAGTGTTTGGCAGTGTGCGGAAGTGTCCTGTAGTGTGTGGCAGTGTTTGGCAGTGTGCGGAAGTGTCCTGTAGTGTGTGGCAGTGTTTGGCAGTGTGCGGAAGTGTCCTGTAGTGTGTGGCAGTGTTTGGCAGTGTTCGGAAGTATCCTGTAGTGTGTGGCAGTGTTTGGCAGTGTGTGGAAGTGTCCTGTAGTGTGTGCCAGTGTTTGGCAGTGTGCGGAAATGTCCTGTAGTGTGTGGCAGTGTTTGGCAGTGTGCGGAAGTGTCCTGTAGTGTGTGGCAGTGTTTGGCAGTGTGCGGAAATGTCCTGTAGTGTGTGGCAGTGTTTGGCAGTGTGCGGAAGTGTCCTGTAGTGTGTGGCAGTGTTTGGCAGTGTGCGGAAGTGTCCTGTAGTGTGTGGCAGTGTTTGGCAGTGTGCGGAAGTGTCCTGTAGTGTGTGGCAGTGTTTGGCAGTGTGCGGAAGTGTCCTGTAGTGTGTGGCAGTGTTTGGCAGTGTGCGGAAGTGTCCTGTAGTGTGTGGCAGTGTTTGGCAGTGTGCGGAAGTGTCCTGTAGTGTGTGGCAGTGTTTGGCAGTGTGCAGTGTAAGTGTCCTGTAGTGTGTGGCAGTGTTTGGCAGTGTGCGGAAGTGTCCTGTAGTGTGTGGCAGTGTTTGGCAGTGTGCGGAAGTGTCCTGTAGTGTGTGGCAGTGTTTGGCAGTGTGCGGAAGTGTCCTGTAGTGTGTGGCAGTGTTTGGCAGTGTGCGGAAGTGTCCTGTAGTGTGTGGCAGTGTTTGGCAGTGTGCGGAAGTGTCCTGTAGTGTGTGGCAGTGTTTGGCAGTGTGCGGAAGTGTCCTGTGGTGTGTGGCAGTGTTTGGCAGTGTGCGGAAGTGTCCTGTGGTGTGTGGCAGTGTTTGGCAGTGTGCGGAAGTGTCCTGTAGTGTGTGGCAGTGTTTGGCAGTGTGCAGAAGTGTCCTGTAGTGTGTGGCAGTGTTTGGCAGTGTGCGGAAGTGTCCTGTAGTGTGTGGCAGTGTTTGGCAGTGTGCGGAAGTGTCCTGTAGTGTGTGGCAGTGTTTGGCAGTGTGTGTGTGAATCAAAGCTGTGGTCTGTGCTCTTCATCTGAACATTGCCATTCGTTTAGACTGGTGCTTCATTTGGTGCAATGGGGGAGGAGGGGAGTCATGTATCACCACGTGTCACCAGGCCACGCTCTATAATGCAGGATGATTGGGCTACTCCTTGTTTACATTGCTCTGGCCCAAAATTATACAAACACAGTTGGCAAATGTCCCACATGACAATGGGTTCAACTACGTAATGGCATAGAATTAAGGCAGGTTATAAAGGCTATAAAGGCATACTATACCATGGTCGTTAAGCTTTACTGTGGAGGGCTATTCTGTCAAGCCCATAAACTACTTTATCACTTAGTCAAGCAATTTAAAAGCTCTCAAGTCCAACTAGGCAAGTTGATTGATCAGTTAGTCATCCAACCAAATCAATAAGATATTAAATCACCGCCCACCTGACCGGTCAGCTGAGCAACTGACCAGCGTACAACAAGCCATAAATGAAGCAACCATTCAATACGGCCCATTCACTACACAGTCAATAACAGAAAGCCATTACTAACCGGTTAGTGAGCAAACCCTGGAATACTCCTCAGCAGATGGGAAAGAACATGGAGTGAAAGTTGCAAAACAGTGAGGGGGCTATTCAAGTCAATATCATGTTTATGTCAAATCCATATAGACTCATGAAGGCATGATCTCAGCGGTAGAGAGGGGGATTAATATGTGGCGGGGTGAGAGAAAGAGGAATGAGATGGAAGAGAAGGATGCAGAAAGATAGGAAGAATGGACAGAGAAAGAGAAAGGAAGTGTGGAGAAAGGGAGAGAGTGAGACGGGGGGGGGGGTGTAGAGTGAGGGAGACAGATCAGTAAGCTTTGCCAAACGTCTGCCCACCATATCTCATCACCCACTGCAGCCCCCATGACCTGGCAGTAAGTCAGTGGAATGGCTACTGCCCAGGGAGCCCTGTGACAAGAGTTCAACCTATACATCTGAGGTGTACATCACTCCCCTTCCTCTCTTTCTCTCACACACACATACCCAACAGACACACACACATACACATATAGATACTGGCCCCTGGGGCCAGCACAGTAAGAGCTTAATGAAAAGGTACTTTAGACTGGCTGCTGTGCGCCAGGAAGACATCTATAAATGTCACAGTTAATGGGAGGACGCTGGTGATGAACTCTTAATGTGAAGAAGTGTGTGTGTGTGTGTGTGTGTGTGTGTGTGTGTGTGTGTGTGTGTGTGTGTGTGTGTGTGTGTGTGTGTGTGTGTGTGTGTGTGTGTGTGTGTGTGTGTGTGTGTGTGTGTGTGTGTGTGTGTGTGTGTGTGTGTGTGTAAGTGGGGGATGACCCACACTGTCGTATGTCTATACGTTATATACTGTGTATGTTTGTGTGTGTGTGTGTGTGTGTGTGTGTGTGTGTGTGTGTGTGTGTGTGTGTGTGTGTGTGTGTGTGTGTGTGTGTGTGTGTGTGTGTGTGTGTGTGTGTGTGTGTGTGTGTGTGTGTGTGTGTGTGTGTGTGTGTGCGTGTTTGAGTGTGTGTGTGTGGGTGTTCGTGTGTGGCTGTATACTAAGTGTACAAACCATGAGGAATACCTGCTCTTTACATGGAAGTCTGTCCAGGTGAATCCAGGTGAAAGCTATGATCCCTTATTGATGTCACATGTTAAACCCACCTCTATCAGTGTAAATGAAGGTGAGGGGACAGGTTAAAGAAAGATGTTTAAGCCTTGAGACAGTAGAGACATGGATTGTGTACCGTATGTGTGACATTCAGAGGGTGAATGGTAAAGACAATAGATTTAAGGGCCTTTGAACAGGGTATGGTAGTAGGTGACACGCTCACCGGTTTGAGCTTGTCAAGAACTGCAACACTACTGGGTTTTTCATGCTAAGCAGTTTCCTGTGTGTTTCAACAATGGTCCATTACCCAAACGACATGCAGCCAACTTGAAACAACTGTGGGAAGCATTGGAGTCAACATGGGCCAGCATCCCTGTGGAACACTTCGGCACCTTGTAGTTCATTACCCCGACAAATTGAGGCTGTTCTGAGGGCAAGGACGGGAGGGGTTGTGCATCTCAATATTAGGAAGGTGTTCCTAATGTTTTGTACAGTCAGTGTACATCCTTATGAGCATGTGATCATTTTCACCTCACTTTCTGTGTTTTGTGAATGAACACTGGAGGCGTTGTTGTATTTCCCCACTCCTTTCATGGGGATGAGATACAATCCATTTATCTGAAATAAATAATAATTGACCATAGTATAATTGCTGTTCTGCATGTGCTCTGCATAATTCCACTGCAAGGCTTTTAACAGGGAAGATAGAGGCAGAAACACAGCTCAGATCATTACTCAAGCACAAACACACACATAGGACACAGACATACGTAAAAAGACAGGAACACACACACACATTCGCACAGGCATGCATGCACGCACCAACGCGCACACCAATGCGCACACACACACACACACACACACACACACACACACACACACACACACACACACACACACACACACACACACACACACACACACACACACACACACACACACACACACACACACACACACACACACACACACACACACACACACACACACACACACACACACCATGGCATTTTGCTTTAATGGTGGAGGACGATCCAGAGCACAGCAGCAGTGTGTGGAAGTGTGCTGAAGTGTCCTGTAGTGTGTGGCAGTGTGTGTGTTTGTGAAATGGTAGGACTCTCTTACAGATAAGTGCGTGAGAAAGTATGTCTGCTGTTTAGGTGGCTTCTAAAGGTATGAGAGAGCAGTGTGTATAGGTGTGTGTATGTTACTGTGTGTATGTCCAAGGGTGTGTATGTGTATAAACTATCACTTATCCTCAGCAGCATATGACTGTGACTGATTATTTACACCCCACCCTCTGAAGGACCCTGGCTGATTACAGTCTCTCAGCACAGACAGCCATGACCCCACTGTGACCCCGTCAATCAGCCCCACTTCCTGATGGGAACTTGTGAAGTCAGATGATACCCATCTTTACTGGCTTCTTGATTTAATGGCAGACATTATTTTAGCATACCATTTCTTCTCCCTCTCCTCGCTCCTTACTGGAAATACTGCTTCTCTCTGCAGTGAAATGCATCAGACGTCACAACTAAATGCTTTTTGCGAGGCCTAGAGGACAATATATAGTAGAATTGATGCATTTTTAAAAACACTGCAGAGGAACCCCCCACTTTGTTCTGTCTTGCAGCTTTTCCATTGGCAAGATAAGACAGGGACAAGAGATACGTTTCTCGCTTTTGACCTTTTTCCAAACTTTACTCAGTCTGAGGCCAATATTTACAGAGCCTCCCAATGAGAGGGGGATAAGCGATAGAGAGAGAGGGATGGATGGGCGAGTGTCTGAGAAAGAGAGAGAGGACGAGAGAGAGAAAGACAGAGAGAGAAAGACATAGAGAGAGTGAGAGAGAGAGAGAGAGAGAGAGAAAGAGAGAAAGAGAGAGAGAGAGAGAGAGAGAGAGAGAGAGAGAGAGAGAGAGAGAGAGAGAGAGAGAGAGAGAGAGAGAGAGAGAGAGAAAGAGAGCGAGAGAGAGCGAGAGAGAGAGCGAGAGAGAGATGTGTTTAGCGAGGGGGAGGGATCATGACTCTGTGTCATGCTGTTCTGCCATGGAGCCAGACACTTTTCATCAAATCTACGTTCAACAGCAGCAGCAGCAGCAACAGACCCCACACCACTGTTGCCTCTGTGCCGTCCACCATGTTTGATCAACATCAGTTTCAAACACAAGGTCATTTTTGTGTTTGGAAGTTTACAGGAGGCAAAGAGACAAGACGAGACAAGAAGAGGAGAGGAGAGGAGAGGAGAGGAGAGGAAAAAGGAGAAGCAAAGAGAAGGGAGAGGAGGAGAGGAGAGGAGATGAGAGGAGAGGAGAGGAGAGGAGAGGAGAGGAGAGGAGGAGAAGAGAGGGAGAGAAGAGAGAGGAGAGGAGAAAGGAGAAGCAAAGAGAAGGGAGGGAGAGGAGAGAGAAGAGGAGATGAGAGGAGAGGAGAGGAGAGGAGGTAATAAGGAGAAGCAAAGAGAAGGGAGAGGAGAAGAGAAGAGGAGATGAGAGGAGAGGAGAGGAAAAAGGAGAAGCAAAGAGAAGGGAGAGGAGAAGAGAAGAGAGAGAGAGAGAGAGGAGAGGAGGAGAAGCAAAGAGAGGAGAGGAGAAGAGAGAGGAGGAGGAGGAGAGGAGAGGAGAGGAGAGAGAGGAGAGGAGAGGAGAGGGAGGAGGAGAGGAGAGGAGAGAGGAGAGGAGAGGAGAGGAGAGGAGAGGAAAAAGGAGAAGCAAAGAGAAGGGAGAGGAGAAGAGAAGAGGAGATGAGAGGAGAGGAGAGGATAAAGGAGAAGCAAAGAGAAGGGAGAGGAGAAGAAAAGAGGAGATGAGAGGAGAGGAGAGGAGTGGAGAGGAGAGGAGAGGAGAGGAGAGGAGGAGAAGCAAAGAGAGGAGAGGAGAGGAGAGGAGAGAGGAGATGAGAGGAGAGGAGAGGAGAGGAGAGGAGAAAAGGAGAAGCAAAGAGTGGAGAGGAGAGGAGAAGAAAAGGAGGAGATGAGAGGAGAGGAGAGGAGTGGAGAGGAGAGGAGAGGAGAGGAGAGGAGAGGAGAGGAGAGGAGAGGAAAAAGGAGAAGCAAAGAGAAGGGAGAGGAGAAGAGAAGAGGAGATGAAATGAGAGGAGAGGAGAGGAGAGGAGAGGAGAGGAGAGGAGAGGAGAGGAGAGGAGAGGAGAGGAGAGGAGAGGAGAGGAGAGGAGAGGAAAAAGGAGAAGCAAAGAGAAGGGAGAGGAGAAGAGAAGAGGAGATGAGAGGAGAGGAGAGGAGAGGATAAGCAAAGAGAAGGGAGAGGAGAAGAGAAGGGAGAGGAGAAGAGAATGGAGAGGAGAAGAGGAGGAGATGAGAGGAGGAAAGGATAAGCAAAGAGAAGGGAGAGGAGAAGAGAAGGGAGAGGAGAAGAGAAGGGAGAGGAGAAGAGAAGGGAGAGGAGAAGAGAAGAGAAGAGGAGATGAGAGGAGGGGAAAGGATAAGCAAAGAGAAGAGAAGGGGAGAGAAGAGAAGAGGAGAGGAGAGAGGAAAGTAGAAGGAAAGAGAGGAGAGGAGAGGAGAGGAGAGAGCAACAGATGTATCAGCGTGCTGTGATCAGAAGAGAAGTGGAGCAGCCAGCTGGGCCACCACAGGGAGTGAGGTTTGCACGTGACTCCCTCCCTGACTGCAGAGTACTGTGTCTGCAAAGTCATCTGAGGTCACCTACCCAGTTAGTCCCTGTCTGATGATGTCGCTGATGCAGAGGCATGCATGTGCTGCCTATTACCAATCCCACACTCTGCATGTACAGACGTACAATCTTAATTTGAGCCAGTTTGCTACAGCAGGTAAATATTCCTGCAGCAACAGGACATTTGAATTATTATGTGGACAATAATTAATGGACATTTTTGTCGTGGTTGATACATTTTTCATTACAGCAAATCAAGTCTGACAATGTTATGTGGAAATTACTAACTTTAGAAGTATTTTTTAAACTCAAATACACTACAAGTTTGCACTTACCGCACATACAGATTTACACACACACACACACACACACACACACACACACACACACACACACACACACACACACACACACACACACACACACACACACACACACACACACACACACACACACACACACACACACACACACACACACACACACACACTGCATACTTGAGTGTTTGAAAACCCCCAGGCTGTCAACACACACAGTACACACACCAAGGACAAAACTGTTCCTGGTTAAGCTAAATGCTGATGTAACCTACATGCCCCCAGCCAAGGAGCTAACTGCTCTCTTCGGGTTTCAGGCCAGAAGAATGGGAACATTGAGATGTGGGAAGATTGGGATGGTTGTAGTTGAGTTCTGCTACATTCGGGAAGATGTTTTTATTCAAAGTTAGAGTCACCATATATCTACTGTGACTGAATTTGTTTAGTCAGCACGTCCTCTGCTGCTCTGTTGTAGTTTAGTTGCCAGCAGGAATGAGAAAATGAGAAAGTCAGCGAGCAAGAGAGAAAGAGAAAGAACCTGGAGCAATAGAGTGGAAATGGTGGTGGAGCTCTGATAGTATTCTTGCTGCCTTGCCGGGAAAGGGGATGTGGGGACAGGGGGATGTGGGGATGTGGGGACAGGGGATGTGGGGACAGGGGGATGTGGGGATGTGGGGACAGGGGGATGTGGGGACAGGGGATGTGGGGACAGGGGATGGGGGATGTGGGACAGGGGATGTGGGGGGATAGAGGGATGTGGGGACGGGGGATGTGGGGACAGGGAGATGTGGGGACAGGGGGATGTGGGGACAGGGGGATGTGGGGACAGGGGGATGTGGGGACAGGGGGATGGGGACAGGGGGATGTGGGGACAGGGGATGTGGGGACAGGGGGGGATGTGGGGACAGGGGATGTGGGGATGTGGGGACAGGGGATGTGGGGACAGGGGATGTGGGGACAGGGGGATGTGGGGACAGGGGGATGTGGGGATGTGGGGACAGGGGATGTGGGGACAGGGGGATGTGGGACAGGGGATGTGTGGACAGGGGGGGATGTGGGGACAGGGGATGTGGGGACAGGGGATGTGGGGACAGGGGGGACAGGGGATGTGGGGATGTGGAGACAGGGGGATGTGGGGACAGAGGGATGTGGAGACAGAGGGATGTGGGGACAGGGGGATGTGGGGACAGGGGATGTGGGGACAGAGGGATGTGGGGACAGAGGGATGTGGGGACAGGGGGATGTGGGGACAGAGGGATGTGGGGACAGGGGATATGTGGACAGGGGATGTGGGGACAGGGGATGTGGGGACAGGGGATGTGTGGACAGGGGGATGTGTGGACAGGGGGATGTGGGGACAGAGGGATGTGGGGACAGGGGATGTGGGGACAGGGGTTGTGGGGATGTGGAGACAGGGGATGTGGGGACAGAGGGATGTGGAGACAGAGGGATGTGGGGACAGGGGATGTGGGGACAGGGGATGTGGGGACAGGGGATGTGGGGACAGAGGGATGTGGGGACAGGGGATGTGGGGACAGAGGGATGTGGGGACAGGGGGATGTGGGGACAGGGGGATGTGGGGACAGGGGATGTGGGGACAGGGGATGTGGGGACAGAGGAATGTGGGGACAGAGGGATGTGGGGACAGGGGGATGTGGGGACAGGGGGATGTGGGGACAGGGGGATGTGGGGACAGGGGGATGTGGGGATGTGTGGACAGGGGGATGTGGGGACAGGGGATGTGGGGACAGGGGATGTGGGGACAGGGGATGTGGGGACAGGGGGATGTGGGGATGTGGGGACAGGGGGATGTGTGGACAGGGGGATGTGGGGACAGGGGGATGTGGGGACAGGGGGATGTGGGGACAGAGGGATGTGGGGACAGCTGGATGTGGGGACAGGGGATGTGTGGACAGGGGGATGTGGGGACAGGGGATGTGGGGACAGGGGGATGTGGGGACAGGGGATGTGGGGACAGGGGGATGTGGGGACAGAGGGATGTGGGGACAGGGGATGTGGGGACAGGGGGATGTGGGGACAGGGGGATGTGGGGACAGAGGGATGTGGGGACAGGGGATGTGGGGACAGGGGGATGTGGGGACAGGGGGATGTGGGGACAGGGGGATGTGGGGACAGGGGATGTGGGGACAGGGGGATGTGGGGACAGGGGTTGTGGGGATGTGGGGACAGGGGGATGTGGGGACAGGGGGATGTGGGGACAGGGGATGTGGGGACAGGGGATGTGGGGACAGAGGGATGTGGACAGGGGACAGAGGGATGTGGGGACAGAGGGATGTGGGGACAGGGGATGTGGGGACAGGGGATGTGGGGACAGGGGATGTGGGGACAGAGGGATGTGGGGACAGAGGGATGTGGGGACAGGGGGATGTGGGGACAGGGGATGTGGGGACAGGGGATGTGGGACAGGGGGATGTGGGGACAGGGGATGTGGGGACAGGGGATGTGGGGACAGGGGATGTGGGGACAGGGGGATGTGGGGACAGGGGATGTGGGGACAGAGGGATGTGGGGACAGGGGGATGTGGGGACAGGGGGATGTGGGGACAGGGGATGTGTGGACAGGGGGATGTGGGGACAGGGGGATGTGGGGACAGGGGATGTGGGGACAGGGGATGTGGGGACAGGGGGATGTGGGGACAGAGGGATGTGGGGACAGGGGATGTGGGGACAGGGGATGTGGGGATGTGGGGACAGGGGGATGTGGGGACAGGGGATGTGGGGACAGGGGGATGTGTGGACAGGGGATGTGGGGACAGGGGATGTGGGGACAGGGGGGATGTGGGGACAGGGGGATGTGGGGATGTGGGGACAGGGGGATGTGGGGACAGGGGATGTGGGGACAGAGGGATGTGGGGACAGAGGGATGTGGGGACAGGGGATGTGGGGACAGAGGGATGTGGGGACAGGGGATGTGGGGACAGGGGGATGTGGGGACAGGGGATGTGGGGACAGAGGGATGTGGGGACAGGGGAATGTGGGGACAGGGGGATGTGGGGACAGGGGGATGTGGGGACAGGGGATGTGTGGACAGGGGGATGTGGGGACAGGGGGATGTGGGGACAGTGGGATGTGGGGACAGGGCCGACGGGGAGGATTGCGGGTGTAATAGAATCGTCTCCGGTGGTCCTGATGCTCAGCACGGAATTCCGACTGGGAAAGACATAACATCGGAGCAGAGCTGAGCTTGCCTCTCTCCAGTCCTTATATCCCCGGGAGGGATCTTGAAATGAGCTGGGTGTTTATTCAGGTGGTAGTGACTACCACTCCACCACTGGGACTGGATGAGAGGTGAATCCTAGTGTAGCATCGTAGCGTGGTTCTGTGGCAGCCTGTGCCAGGCTAGCTACATGGGGACTTGAATGGGCTCCCAGGTCTTCAAAGACAGTGCTGTGGGGTTTCCTGTGTTGCTTCCAGGGGCAGGCAGACATCTCCCTTTCATCAGAACAGGCTTTTCACTGACAGAGCAGATTAGCAAGGGAGAGGAAAACACATCACTATGATGGAAATCTACATTTTAGAATGTAATTGCTGCACTGGTAGAATCTACAGTGACAGTGATAAGGCTTCCTATGTCAGTACGCTCATGGAAATCCCATCAGCACGGATCGCTTCTGATCCACCACCTGTTAGTAGGCATACAGGTTCTCTGTGAAAATCACAGCATGAGGGGGCGGTGTGTGTGTGAGACAGATTGTGTGTGTGTGTGTGTGTGTGTGTGTGTGTGTGTGTGTGTGTGTGTGTGTGTGTGTGTGTGTGTGTGTGTGTGTGTGTGTGTGTGTGTGTGTGTGTGTGTGTGTGTGTGTGTGTGTGTGTGTGTGTGTGTGTGTGTGTGTGTGTGTGTGTGTAGGGGAGATACTTCTCTTTGAGCTCTATCCAACAAACAAAAATATAGAGGTTAGGTAAGAAAGACGCCATTATCATACAGCTTTCAGAGCAACTAAACTGGTAAAGGTTGTGGGAAGTCAAGCAAGTCAGTCTAACATGGTATTTTCCTTAAGCAAACGTTGACCAGCTGGAGGGTGAAGAGTAGGATGGGGGACAAGTTGAGAGCTCTGGGCTGGGTTCCATCTCTCTCTGCTGGGGTGTGTAGGATCAGTCTCAGCCTGGGGCCCTGGAGTGCCAACCTTCTGCTGTTTACACTGGTGCTAACGCTACAGCTAGCAGGGGCCTGCCCCCTCCTGCTGGATCTGAGAGTGGAGGTCAAATCAAATCACATTTTATTGGTCACATACACATATTTAGCAGATGTTATTGCGGGTGTAGTGAAATGCTTGTGATCCTATCACCAACAGTGGAGCACTATCTAACTATTCACAACAATACACAAATCAAAAAGTAAAAGAATGGAATTAAGACAAATATTAATTTTAGGACAAGCACTGTCAGAGTGGTATTGGCTCAATACAGTAGAGTAGAATACAGTATATTCATTTGAGATGAGTAAAGCAGTATGGAAACATTATTAAAGTGACTAGTGTTCCATTATTATAGTGGCCAGTGATTCCAAGTCTATGTATTTTGGTCAGCAGCCTTTAAGGTGCAGGGTTGAGTAACCATGGGGAGCATTGGCAGAGAAGGAGCTGTGTTGAGGGGGGTGTCTGGTTGGGGGCTAAGGGGAGTAGCAGTGGGAACAGCAGAATGAGCAGCCTTCTTGTCTGTGGTCTTGGTGATTATCAAGAGACCGTTTGAATGTAAGACCTCTTCACATGAATAAAAGAAGCTCTGCTCTAACTAACAATCATTGATGACTAAGGTTTCGTTTCTGGTCTGGGGAAATGAGGTGTGAGTGGTGAATAATGGGGATGTAGATAATTGCATTGGGGAAAGAGGGTATGGCTTCCTTATGCATGGCTGCAATCTGCTTGATTGAAGTTTTGTATGGGTCATTATCCTTATTGTTAATCCACACCGAGAGAACCATGGTGCTGATGTCTAAGTGAACCCGTGTTTTATCCAGGACCTTGGTGAAATGGTAAAAAGTTGCACCAGGGTAGCTGTAGACTTCTGTGTTAGGGTTGTAGAATTGAGGGATTCTATTCACATTAGAGTCTCCCAACATGTGTTGAGTTAGGGTTTTTAATGTGTCGACCTTGGTCAGATACATTAAGGGAATGTGCCACCACGTACAGGCAAGACTGTCATTATGCTGCAAGTTAACATAATCTGCGCCAATGCTTCTATGTAGTGTGATTTGATACATTTAGCATGTACCCCATCCCATCACCAACCCTACTTTTATGTTTGTAATTAATACTTTTTCCCTTTTGTCTCATAGTGTTGTACGGATGTTGTACGGATATCCTTGTCCCGACGTGCTCTAGCGACTCCTTGTGGTGGGCCGGGCGCATGCACGCTGACATCGTCGCCAGCTGTATTGTGTTTTCTCCAACACATTGGTGCAGCTGGCTTCCGGGTTAAGTGAGCAATGTGTTAAGAAGCAGTGAGGCTTGGCAGGGTCGTGTTTCGGAGGATACATGGCTTGGCAGGGTCGTGTTTCGGAGGATACATGGCTTGGCAGGGTCGTGTTTCGGAGGATACATGGCTTGGCAGGGTCGTGTTTCGGAGGATACATGGCTTGGCAGGGTCGTGTTTCGGAGGATACATGGCTTGGTTTCGTGGAGGATACATGGCTTGGCAGGGTCGTGTTTCGGAGGATACATGGCTTGGCAGGGTCGTGTTTCGGAGGATACATGGCTTGGCAGGGTCGTGTTTCGGAGGATACATGGCTTGGCAGGGTCGTGTTTCGGAGGATACATGGCTTGGCAGGGTCGTGTTTCGGAGGATACATGGCTTGGCAGGGTCGTGTGGCTTGGCAGGGTTGTTCGGAGGATGCGGAGGATACATGGCTTGGCAGGGTCGTGTTTCGGAGGATACATGGCTTGGGCAGGGTCGTGTTTCGGAGGATACATGGCTTCGGAGGATACATGGGGCAGGGTCGTGTTTCGGAGGATACATGGCTTGGCAGGGTCGTGTTTCGGAGGATACATGGCTTGGCAGGGTCGTGTTTCGGAGGATACATGGCTTGGCAGGGTCGTGTTTTGGAGGATACATGGCTCTCAACTTTCGCCTCTCCCTAGTCCATACGGGAGTTGCAGTTATGGGACAAGACTGTAACTACCAATTGGATATCAAGAAATAGGGAGAAAAAAGGGTACAAAATAAAAAGATTTTAAAAACTCAACAAAAACCTATAACTAAACAAAAATTATTTTTCCTTTCAGTTGACTAAAACTGGAGGAGACTCTGTGACTTAACCTCTCTGGGATATTCGGGACGCAACCATCCCACCTCAGCAACAGCCAGTGAAATTGCAGGGCGCCAAATTCAAAACAACAGAAATCTCACGATTAAAATTCCTCAAACATACAAGTATTTTAAACCATTTTAAAGATAAACTTGTTGGAAATCCAGCCACAGTGTCCGATTTCAAAAAGGCTTTACGACGAAAGCACACCAAATTATTATGTTAGGTCAGTACCTAGTCACAGAAAAACACAGCCATTTTTCAGCCGAAGAGAGAAGTCACAAAAAGCAGAAATAGAGAGAAAATGAATCACTAACCTTTGATGATCTTCATCAGATGACACTCATAGGACTTCATGTTATAAAATACATGTATGTTTTGTTCGATAAAGTTCATATTTATATCCAAAAATCTCAGTTTACATTGGCGCGTTATGTTCAGTAGTTCCAAAACATCCGGTGATTTTGCACAAAGCCTCCAGTGATGATCCATGGCATGAAGCCTCCAGTGATGATCCATGGCAAGAAGCCTCCAGTGAGGATCCATGGCACGAAGGCTCCATTGATGATCCATGGCACAAAGCCTCCAGCAATGATCCATGGAACGAAGCCTCCAATGACAGCCTCCAGTCCGGAGCCTCCAGAGACGGCCTCCAGTGGACGGTAAATTAATACTGCACAAAAAGTGGTTGTTTTCCATGTCCATTTAGCCTCCAGCGACGGACTCCAGTCTGGAGCCTCCAGCGACGGTCCCCAGTCCGGAGCCTCCAGAGACGGCCTCCAGTCCGGAGGCTCCAGCGACGGTCCCCAGTCCAGGGCCCGCAGTGAGGGTGCCCAGTCCGGGGCCCGCAACGAGGGCCACCACTGCGGATAGATGCCCACCCGGACCCTCCCCTGCAGGTTCAGGTTTTGCGGCCGGAGTCCGCTCCTTTGGGGGGGGGGGGGGGGGGTTATTGTCACGCCCTGGTCTGATAGAGCCCTATTTTGTCTATATTTTGGTTTGGTCAGGGTGTGATTTGGGTGGACATTTTTTGTTTTCTATGTTTCTTTATTTCTATGTTTTGGCCGGGTATGGTTCTCAGTCAGGGACAGCTGTCTATTGTTGTCTCTGATTGGGAATCATACTTAGGTAGCCGTTTTCCCTCCTTCAGTGTGCGTAGTTGACTTTGTTAGAGGTATTATTTGTTGTTTTGTTGGCGACATTTCAAACAAAAAGGACACTTACCATGCTGCACTTTGGTCCACTTCTTTTGACGGTCGTGACACTCCTGGCATTGACAATTTAGATGGAAAAGCTACTAAGCATGGTAGCTGACTCTATAGCCACTCATATCTGTCAAAAAAGAAATTCTGAGCCTAGAGGAAAGTTTGGTCCTCAGGGCTGGAGGGAAGTCAAAGTAATTCCACTACCCTAGAGTGGTAACGCAACCCTTACTGCCCTTACTGGTTCTAACAGGAAACCTATCAGCTTGCTGCCAGCTCTTAGCAAACTGTTGGAAAACAGGGTGTTTGACCAAATATAGTGTGATTTCTCTGCAAACAAAATAAAAACAGACTTTCAGCATGCTTATAGAGAATGGCACTCAACATCTACTGCACTGACACAAATGACTGATAATTGGTAGAAAGAAATTGATAATAACAAGATTGTAGGAGCTGTACTGTTTTTAGTGCAGCCTTTGATATTGATGACCATAAACTGTTGTTGAGGAAACTCATGTGTTATGGCTTTTCAATCTCTGCCATTGTGAATTAAGAGCTATTTATTTAAAAGAACTCAGAGGGTTTTCTTTAATGAGAGCGTCTCTAACGTTGAACATGTAAAGTGGGCTTTACCGCAGGGCAGCTCTCTTGGCCCTCTAATCTTTTCTCTTTTTACCATTGACCTGTTATTGGAATGAAACCAAATATGTGTGTCCATGTATGCTGATGATTCTACCATATACACATCAGCAAACATAGCTGTGGATGTCACTGAAACCTTATCAAAGAGTTGCAGTCTGTTTTGGAATGGTTGGCCAGTAATAAACTGGTCCTGAACATCTCTCAAACTACAAGCATTGCATTTGGTACAAATTATTCCTTAACTCAGTTGAATCTGGTAATGAATGGTGTGGCTGTTGAACAAGTTGAGACTAAATTACCTAGTGTTACCTTAGATTGTAAACTGTCATGGTCAAAACGTATAGATTCAATAGTTGTAAAGATGGGGAGAGGTCTAGCCGTAATAAAAAGATTCTCTGCTTTTTTTGACACCACACTCCACAAATCAAGTCCTGCAGGCACTAGTTTTATCTTATCTTGATTATTGTCCAGTCAAATGGTCAAGTGCTGCAAAGAAAGACGTAGTTAAGCTGCAGCTGGCCCAGAACAGAGCGGTACATCTTCCTATTCATTGCAATCAGAGAGCTAATGGTAATACTATGCAGGCCAGTCCTGTGTCCTGTTTGTGCCATATTTCAAATGAGTTTTCCACTGGGAGGCCATCAAACTCTTGTGGCCAATATTGCTTTGTCTCTAAAGTGTTCCACTGTTTGCAGTGTGTTTCACACCTCTGTGTGAGGCTCTCTCAAAACAGTGTCCAGGGCCCATACATCAGCACTCTGACTCTGAGATGCTTTTTGGATACCGCACAGATGTTGCTGTGCAGGACAGAGGTAAACTTGCTGCTCTCTCAGCAGTGACAGAAAGCTTAGATAAGTCTGTTGACTCTGTAACTTTCTAACTGCTGCAGGTGGCTCCCCTTTCCCACTGGACATAGCAAGTGGGGACTGTATACTGGCCTGACACAACTGGCCACTGCCGGAGATAGAAATGCACAGAGTTTGTCTCAGAGAGGGCTCTAAGATGGTGTGCTAAGTAGAATTAGTCAACTAAATGTGTCAAATTTGTCAACTGTAATGATGTTTATCTTACAGTAGCATTGATCCCTTTATATCCGTTTATTTTATTCCCCAGAGAGGAGGATGACGATAAGGATGATGACGTTTGGAAGTCAAGTGCCTGCGCCGGTCAAGGTCTTCACCCCCCACTGCCAGATCCACAACCCCCACTTCGGTCTCTATTGTTGGTTCAAGCTCCACAAAGGCCCCAATCCTCTTCCACTACCCCCACTTCAGGTTTTGGCTCTCTGCCAGTTCATTTAGAGGTGCGTGGCAGGCCGGACACTAGGCGTCAACAGAGAAGAGGGAGGAGCAGAGGAAGGGATACTGAAACCAGCACTGGAACCTGAGGACAGATAGCATGGACAGGAGCCAGTAACACCCAGGTTCAGACCCAGACAATCAGTATGACAATGGTCAAATTTATGGTCATTGAGCATCTCATTACAAAATCATGGGCGTTAATATGGAGTTGGTCCCCCCTTTGCTGCTACAACAGCCTCCACTCTTCTGGAAAGGCTTTCCATTAAAATATATATGTATATATGTACGTGCATTTATGTATGTATGTATGTATGTATGTATGTATGTATGTATGTATGTATGTATGTATGTATGTATGTATGTATGTATGTATGTATGTATGTATGTATGTATGTATGTATGTATGTATGTATGTATGTATGTATGTATGTATGTATGTATGTATGTATGTATGTATGTATGTATGTATGTATGTATGTATGTATGTATGTATGTATGTATGTATGTATGTATGTATGTATGTATGTATGTATATGTACATATATAAATATATTTACCCAAAATATATATGGGGGAATGGAAATGATGCAAACAATTACGTTGATGCAAGTTTGCATCTATCCCCAATATTAAAGCTGATCTACCCCTAGAAAAAATCAAATCATAATAATAATGCAGAAAATGCAGACACCACTAAAAGAAGCATCAGTGAGTTTTGGTTGGTGATGTTGGGTTGTGGTGCTATCACCGAGGGAACCGGGGGTGCCTCAGCTAGCTCGTCGGGCTTCCACGCTTTAACTGGCTCGAGAGGTTGCCTTGCCTCAGTGGGCTTGACAGACGGCCACCCCGCATCCCAGCCGGTCCGTTGTGCTCCCATGCCTCATCAGGATTGTCGACTTTTCACACCTCAGCCGGATCATCAGGCTCCCACGTCTCAGCCGGTCCGTTGTGCTCCCATGCCTCATCGGGATCGGCGGCTTTTCACGCCTCAGCCGGATCATCAGGCTCCCACTTCTCAGCCGGTCCGTTGTGCTCCCATGCCTCATCGGGATCGTCGGCCTTTCACGCCTCAGCCGGATCATCAGACTCCCACGACTCTGCCGGTTTGTCGGGCTTCTATGCCCCAGCCGGCTTCTCCAGTGCCCATTCCTCAGTGGTGCCCCTAGGGGTGGGTGGGTACTGTCAAGCCTGCTCCAAGAACGCATTTCCACTGCTCTGGAGTCCAATGGCGGTGAGCTTTACACCACTCCAGCCAACGTTTGGCATTGCGCATGGTGATCTTAGGCTTGTGTATGGCGGCCCAGCCATGGAAACCCATTTCATGAATCTCCCCACAACATTTATTGTGGTGACATTGCTTCCAGAAGAAGTTTGGAACTCTGTAGTGAGTGTTGCAACTGAGGACAGACAATTTTTACACTCTACGTGCTTCAGCACTCCTCTGTGCCTTTCTGTGAGCTTGTGTGGCCTACCACTTTGCGGCTGGGCCATTGTTGCTCCAAGACATTTCCACTTAACAGCACTTACAGTTGACTGGGGCGGTTCTAGTAGGGCAGAAACTTGATGAACTGACTTGTTGGAAAGGTGGCATCCAATGACGATCAATGCCACGTTGAAAGTCACTGAGCACTTCAGAACGGGTCATTCAACAGCAAATGTTTGTCTAGAGTAAATAGCTGTGTGCTCTATTTGACAAAAAATCCACTAATTTGAAGGGGTGTCCAAATACTTTTGTATATAAAGTGTACAAGGGACTGGCCAAGGTATTAAGACTGACTGACAACTGGAGCAAGTCTCCACTCTACCGCTTCAAATTCCTCGCCTCCATCATGAGTGAAAACCGTTTCTTGGCTATGAACCGTAGTCTTCAGATGAGTAATCCACAGAAGGATGTGGAGAATGAATGGGAATGCAGGGTATGATTGTTTCGCTAAAGTCAAGCCTCGTTACCTTTATAATGTACACTACCGTTCACAAGTTTGGGGTCACTTAGAAATGTCCTTGATTTTTACATAAAATTGATCAGAAATATAGCGTAGACATTGTTAATATTGTAAATGATTATTGTAGCTTGAAACGGCTGATTTTGAATGGAATATCTACATAGGTGTACAGAGGCCCATTATCAGCAACCATCAATCCTGTGTTCCAATGGCACGTTTTGTTAGCTAATCCAAGTTTATAATTTTAAAAGGCTAATTGATCATTTGAAAACCCTTTTGCAATTATGTTAGCACAGCTGAAAAGTGTCGTACTGATTAAAGAAGCAATAAAACTGGCCTTCTTTAGACTAGTTGAGTATCTGGAGCATCAGCATTTATGGGCTCAAATGGGCCAGAAACAAAGAACTTTCGTCTGAAACTCAGCAGTCTATTCTTGTTCTGAGAAAAGAAGGCTATTCCATGTGAGAAATTGCCAAGAAACTGAAGACCTCATACAACGCTGTGTTCTACTCCCTTCACAGAACAGTGCAAACTAGCTCTAACCAGAATAGAAAGAGGAGTGGGAGGCCCCAATGGAGAACGGAGCAAGAGGACAAGTACATTAGAGTGTCTAGTTTGAGAAACAGTCGCCTCCCAAGTCCTCAACTGGCAGCTTCAATAAATAGTACCCCGCAAAACACCAGTCTCAAAGTCAACAGTGAAAAGGTGACTCAGGGATGCTGGCCTTCTATGGACCTTTCAGAGAGCTGGGTGGCATGGAAGGTGCAGGAAAGAGAGGGCTGAAACCAATACTGAAAGTACTGTTCAGACAATCATTGTCATCATCTTCATCCCCCTTCTACTCATCATGATCAATCATCATCATCATCAAACATGAATACACACCTAAGTAAAGTTTGCACAATTTGGCTGTGTTTGCTGTCATTTCACAGGAGAGACATAGTAACCACAAAAAGGTTGCTGTAGGACCTATACACATACATAGCAAGCCATGATTCTAAACCAGTTCAAACCTGTGTACTGAATCACCAATTGGATGTGAAACAGAATGGTAAACAGTGATTTCCCAAGCCATTATGCCACCCCCTCTGTCCACTAGCAGTCAGTTCCTGTGCTGGAGGCTCGCTGAGACTGAGGGAGGGTGGAGGATGCACTGATTCATGATGAAACAGTAAGGCAAGACCTGTGTTAGGAGAGAGAGTGAGAGAGAGTGAGAGAGAGTAAGGGAGAGAGGGAGAGAGTGCGAGAGAACGTGCGAGAGAGAGAAATAGAGACAGAGAGACAGAGAGACAGAACAAGAGAGCGAGAGAGAGAAATAGAGACAGAGAGAGAGAGACAGAACAAGAGAGCAAGAGAAAGAAATAGAGACAGAGAGACAGAGAGACAGAACAAGAGAGCGAGAGAGAGAAATAGAGACAGAGAGACAGAGAGACAGAACAAGAGAGCGAGAGAGAGAAATAGAGACAGAGAGAGAGAGAGAGAGACAGAACAAGAGAGCGAGAGAGAGAAATAGAGACAGAGAGAGAGAGAGACAGAACAAGAGAGCGAGAGAGAGAAATAGAGACAGAGAGACAGAGAGACAGAACAAGAGAGCGAGAGAGAGAAATAGAGACAGAGAGAGAGAGAGACAGAACAAGAGAGCGAGAGAGAGAAATAGAGACAGAGAGACAGAGAGAACAAGAGACAGAGAGACAGAGAAACAGAACAAGAGAGCGAGAGAGAGAAATAGAGACAGAG
>NC_060181.1:80445410-80447910 GCF_021184085.1 Oncorhynchus gorbuscha | reverse complement strand
AAGAGAGAGAGAGAGACAGAACAAGAGACGAGAGAGAGAAATAGAGACAGAGAGAGAGAGAGACAGAACAAGAGAGCGATGAGGGAGAGAGAGAGAAATAGAGACAGAGAGAGAGAGAGAGACAGAACAAGAGAGCGAGAGAGAGAAATAGAGACAGAGAGAGAGAGAGAGAGAGAGAGAGAGACAGAACAAGAGAGCGAGAGAGAGAAATAGAGACAGAGAGAGAGAGAGAGAGAGAGAGACAGAACAAGAGAGCGAGAGAGAGAAATAGAGACAGAGAGAGAGAGAGACAGAACAAGAGAGCGAGAGAGAGAAATAGAGACAGAGAGAGAGAGAGACAGAACAAGAGAGCGAGAGAGAGAAATAGAGACAGAGAGAGACAGAACAAGAGAGCGAGAGAGAGAAATAGAGACAGAGAGAGAGAGAGACAGAACAAGAGAGCGAGAGAGAGAAATAGAGACAGAGAGAGAGAGAGAGAGAGAGACAGAACAAGAGAGCAATGAGGGAGAAATAGAGACAGAGAGAGAGAGAGAGAGAGACAGAACAAGAGAGCGAGAGAGAGAAATAGAGACAGAGAGACAGAGAGACAGAACAAGAGAGCGAGAGAGAGAAATAGAGACAGAGAGACAGAGAGACAGAACAAGAGAGCGAGGGTGAGAAATAGAGACAGAGAGACAGAGAGACAGAACAAGAGAGAGAGAGAGAGAAATAGAGACAGAGAGACAGAGAGAGAGACAGAACAAGAGAGCGATGAGGGAGAAATAGAGACAGAGAGAGAGAGAGACAGAACAAGAGAGCGAGAGAGAGAAATAGAGAGACAGAGAGAGAGAGAGAGAGAGAGAGACAGAACAAGAGAGCGAGAGAGAGAAATAGAGACAGAGAGACAGAGAGACAGAACAAGAGAGCGAGAGAGAGAAATAGAGACAGAGAGACAGAGAGACAGAACAAGAGAGCGAGAGAGAGAAATAGAGACAGAGAGACAGAGAGACAGAACAAGAGAGCGAGAGAGAGAAATAGAGAAAGAGAGACAGAGAGACAGAACAAGAGAGCGAGAGAGAGAGAAATAGAGACAGAGAGAGAGAGAGACAGAACAAGAGAGCGATGAGAGAGAAATAGAGACAGAGAGAGAGAGAGACAGAACAAGAGAGCGATGAGGAAATAGAGACAGAGAGACAGAGAGACAGAACAAGAGAGCGAGAGAGAGAAATAGAGACAGAGAGACAGAGAGACAGAACAAGAGAGCGAGAGAGAGAAATAGAGACAGAGAGACAGAGAGACAGAACAAGAGAGCGAGAGAGAGAAATAGAGACAGAGAGACAGAGAGACAGAACAAGAGAGCGAGAGAGAGAAATAGAGACAGAGAGACAGAGAGACAGAACAAGAGAGCGAGAGAGAGAAATAGAGACAGAGAGACAGAGAGAGAGACAGAACAAGAGAGCGATGAGGGAGAAATAGAGACAGAGAGAGAGAGAGACAGAACAAGAGAGCGAGAGAGAGAAATAGAGACAGAGAGAGAGAGAGAGACAGAACAAGAGAGCGATGAGAGAGAAATAGAGACAGAGAGACAGAGAGACAGAACAAGAGAGCGAGAGAGAGAAATAGAGACAGACAGAAGAAGAGAGAGAGAGAGAAATAGAACAAGACAGAGAGACAGACAAGAGAAAGAGAGAATAGAGAGAGACAGAGAGACAGAACAAGAGAGCGAGAGAGAGAAATAGAGACAGAGAGACAGAGAGACAGAAGAGAGAGAGAGAGAGAAATAGAGAGAGAGAGAGAGAGAGAGAGAGACAGAACAGACAGAACAGAGAGCGAGAGAGAGAAATAGAGACAGAGAGAGAGAGACAGACAGAACAAGAGAGCGAGAGAGAGAAATAGAGACAGAGAGAGAGAGAGAGAGACAGAACAAGAGAGAGAGAACAAGAGAGAAATAGAGACAGAGAGAGAGAGACAGAACAAGAGAGAGAGAGACAGAGACAGAGACAGAGAGCAAGAGAGAGAGAAATAGAGACAGAGAGAGAGAGAGAGAGAGAGAGACAGAACAAGAGAGCGAGAGAGAGAAATAGAGACAGAGAGAGAGAGAGACAGAACAAGAGAGCGAGAGAGAGAAATAGAGACAGAGAGAGAGAGACAGAACAAGAGAGCGAGAGAGAGAAATAGAGACAGAGAGACAGAGAGACAGAACAAGAGAGCGAGAGAGAGAAATAGAGACAGAGAGAGAGAGAGAGAGAGAGAGAGAGAGACAGAACAAGAGAGCGAGAGAGAGAAATAGAGACAGAGAGACAGAGAGACAGAACAAGAGACAGAGACAGAGAGAAATAGAGAGAAATAGAGAGAGAGAGAGAGAGAGACAGAACAAGAGAGCGAGAGAGAGAAATAGAGACAGAGAGACAGAGAGACAGAACAAGAGAGCGAGAGAGAGACAGAGAGAGAGAGAGACAGAACAAGAGCGAGAGAGAGAAATAGAGACAGAGAGAGAGAGACAGAACAAGAGAGCGAGAGA
>NC_060181.1:80437910-80440410 GCF_021184085.1 Oncorhynchus gorbuscha | reverse complement strand
AGAGAGACAGAACAAGAGAGCGAGAGAGAGAAATAGAGACAGAGAGATAGAGACAGAACAAGAGAGCGAGAGAGAGAGAGACAGAGAGAGAGAGAGACAGAACAAGAGAGCGAGAGAGAGAAATAGAGACAGAGAGAGAGAGAGACAGAACAAGAGAGCAATGAGGGAGAAATAGAGACAGAGAGAGAGAGAGACAGAACAAGAGAGCGAGAGAGAGAAATAGAGACAGAGAGAGAGAGAGACAGAACAAGAGAGCGAGAGAGAGAAATAGAGACAGAGAGACAGAGAGACAGAACAAGAGAGCGAGGGTGAGAAATAGAGACAGAGAGACAGAACAAGAGAGAGAGAGAGAGAAATAGAGACAGAGAGACAGAGAGACAGAACAAGAGAGCGAGAGAGAGAAATAGAGACAGAGAGACAGAGAGACAGAACAAGAGAGAGAGAGAGAGAAATAGAGACAGAGAGACAGAGAGAGAGACAGAACAAGAGAGCGATGAGGGAGAAATAGAGACAGAGAGACAGAGAGACAGAACAAGAGAGCGAGAGAGAGAAATAGAGACAGAGAGACAGAGAGACAGAACAAGAGAGCGAGAGAGAGAAATAGAGACAGAGAGACAGAGAGACAGAACAAGAGAGCAAGAGAGAGAAATAGAGACAGAGAGACAGAGAGACAGAACAAGAGAGCGAGAGAGAGAAATAGAGACAGAGAGAGAGAGAGAGAGAGAGAGAGAGAGAGAGAGAGAGAGAGAGAGAGAGAGAGAGAGAGAGAGAGACAGAACAAGAGAGCGAGAGAGAGAAATAGAGACAGAGAGAGAGAGAGAGACAGAACAAGAGAGCGAGAGAGAGAAATAGAGACAGAGAGAGAGAGAGAGAGAGAGAGACAGAACAAGAGAGCGAGAGAGAGAAATAGAGACAGAGAGAGAGAGAGACAGAGACAAGAGAGAGAGAGAGAGAAATAGAGACAGAGAGACAGAGAGACAGAACAAGAGAGAGAGAGAGAAAATAGAGACAGAGAGACAGAGAGACAGAACAAGAGAGCGAGAGAGAGAAATAGAGACAGAGAGACAGAGACAGAACAAGAACAAGAGAAATAGAGACAGAGAGAGAGACAGAAAAGAGACGAGAGAGAGAAACAGAGACAAGAGAGAGAGAGAGAGAAGAAGAGACAGAGAGAGAAAGAGAGAGACAGAACAACAGAACAAGAGCGAGAGAGAGAGAGAAATAGAGACAGAACAAGAGAGCGAGAGAGAGAGAGACAGAGAGACAGAACAAGAGAGAGAGAGAGAGAAATAGAGACAGAGAGAGAGAGAGAACAAAGAGAGAGAGAGAGAAATAGAGACAGAGAGACAGAGAGACAGAACAAGAGAGCGAGAGAGAGAAATAGAGACAGAGAGAGAGAGAGACAGAGACAGAGAGACAGAACAAGAGAGAGAGAAGAAATAGAGAAGAGAGAGAGAGAGAGAAATAGAGAGAGAGACAGAGAGACAGAACAAGAGAGAGAGAGAGAGAAATAGAGACAGAGAGAAGAGACAGAGACAAGAAGAGAGAGAGAGAGAGAAAGAGAGACAGAGAGACAGAACAAGAGAGAGAGAGAGAGAAATAGAGACAGAGAGACAGAACAAGAGAGAGAGAGAGAGAAATAGAGACAGAGAGACAGAGAGAGAGAGACAGAACAAGAGAGCGATGAGGGAGAATGGACAAATGTGTATTACTTTACACATTCAGTATTGTATTTCCACATGAACATTACATATTGTGGATTCTGGGTGTGTGAGGCAGTAGGTTTACTTCAAAGTATAGTGTGTTTTCCAAGTCTCTCTATATGCTGTGTAAGACAGTGAGCCAAGAGGCCATGATAACCCCTGCCAGAGTATACATGAATCAATAAACACAAAGCCTAACAGAACACCCAGCACATTCTAAGGTTGAGAGAACTGGATCAGTACTTAGAATAAAATGAAAGAATTCCAATTTCAGATACAGTATTGTATTGTCTCATGTAGGATAATAGTTGCAGTAATACAAAAATTACTGTAAAATACTAGAATAAAAATTTCCAGAATGAGGAAGAAATAAGCAGGAAACACAGAAAACCCAGGAATACTCATATCAGCATTTTGTTTAAATCTTGGAAACTCCTGGAAATTTGCAATCCTTTATGCATGACTGAGTCAGTGTGAATGTGTCACGTTCTGACCTTTATTTCCTTTGTTTTGTATTCATTATTTAGTATGGTCAGGGCGTGAGTTGGGGTGGGCAGTCTATGTTTGTTTTTCTATGATTTGGGGATTTGTATGTTTCGGCCTAGTATGGTTCTCAATCAGAGGCAGGTGTCATTAGTTGTCTCTGATTGAGAATCATACTTAGGTAGCCTGGGTTTCACTGTTTGTTTGTGGGTGATTGTCTATGTTAGTTGCTTGTGTCAGCACAGTTCTCATTATGGCTTCACGGTCGTTATTTCGTTTATTGTTTTGTATAGTTTGTATTCAGTGTTCTAGCA
>NC_060181.1:80390410-80432910 GCF_021184085.1 Oncorhynchus gorbuscha | reverse complement strand
GTGAAAATGTTGCCCGCTGAATGCTAGGCTTAATGCTATGCTAGCTATCAATACTCTTACACAAATGCTTGTTTTGCTATGGTTGAAAAGCATATTTTGAAAATCTGAGATGACAATGTTGTTAACAAAAGGCTAAGCTTGAGAGCCAGCATATTTATTTCATTTCATTTGCGATTTCCATGAATAGTTAACGTTGCGTTATGGTAATGAGCTTGAGGCTGTAATTACGATCCCGGATCCGGGATTGCTAGTATTGTGACTTTAGTAATAAGGTTTAACTACTGGGGCAATCTATTGACATAATAGTTGACTTTAGACCATACATTCAGCAACATGTGCAGTCCTGGCCAATAGTTTTGTGAATGACACAAATATTAATTTTCACAAAGTCTGCTGCCTCAGTTCGTATTATGGCAATTTGCATATACTCTAGAATGTTATGAAGAGTGATCAGATGAATTGCAATTAATTGCAAAGTCCCTCTTTGCCATGCAAACTGAATCCCCCAAAAACATTTCCACTGCATTTCAGCCCTGCCACAAAAGGACCAGCTGACATCATGTCAGTGAATCTCTCGTTAACCTCTTGCTCCTACCTGACATGCAGGCGTCCCATCTAGACATCTGGAAATGCAAATGCACTACGCTAAATGCTAATAGTACTAGTTAAAACTCAAACGTTCATTAAAATACACATGCAGGGTAGTGAATTAAAGCTACACTCGTTGTGAATCCAGGCAACAAGTCAGATTTTTAAAATGCTTTTCGGCGAAAGCATGAGAAGCTATTATCTGACAGCATGTAACACCCCAAAAGACCCGCAGGGGACGTAAACAAAATAATTAGCATAGTCGGCGCTACACAAAACGCACAAATAAAATATAAAACATTCATTACTTTTGACCATCTTCTTTGTTGGCACTCCTAGATGTCCCATAAACATCACTATTGGGTCTTTTTTTCGATTAAATCGGTCCATATATAGCCTAGATATCGATCTATGAAGACTGTGTGATCAAGGAAAAAAAATAGCGTTTTATAACGTAACGTCATTTTTTTTAATTAAAAAAGTCGATGATAAACTTTCACAAAACACTTCGAAATACTTTTGTAATGTAACTTTAGGTATTAGTAAACGTTAATAAGCGATCAAATTGATCACGAGGCGATGTATATTCTATAGCTGTACGTCTGGAAATAATGTCCGGGTAAATCTCAACCAAAATATCGGGTCGGAGACCGGAAGAAAGGCTCTGCCTTGCGTCCAATTGACCAAGAAACAAATCGTAGGCAAATGACAAGCCTGTTGACATCATGTGGAAGCTGTAGGTATTGCAACCTCGGCCCCATTTAATGTGGTTCACCTTTATCAATGGGTTGAAGTGGCGCATGGATATATTTTTCCATTTTCAGTGATCAGATTTTCCTGCACTTTTCGATGAAATGCACGTTCTGTTATAGTCACAGCCGTGATGTAACCAGTTTTATAAACGTCTGAGTGTTTTCTATCCACACATACTAATCATATGCATATACTATATTCCTGGCATGAGTAGCAGGGTGCTGAAATGTTGCGCGATTTTTAACAGAATGTTCGAAAAAGTACAGGGTCGACATAAGAGGTTAACACAGGTGTGAGTGTTGATGAGGACAAGGCTGAAGATCACTCTGTCATGCTGATTGAGTTTGAATAACAGACTGGAAGCTTCAACAGGAGGGTGGTGCATGGAATCATTGTTCTTCCTCTGTCAACCATGGTTACCTGCAAGGAAACAAGTGCCGTCATCATTGCTTTGCAAAAAAAGGGCTTCACAGGCAAGGATATTGCTAGCAGTAAGATTGGACCTAAATCAACCATTTATCGGATCATTAAGAACTTCAAGGAGAGCGGTTCAATTGTTGTGAAGAAGGCTTCAGGGCACCCAAGAAAGTCCAGCAAGCGCCAGGACTGTCTCCTAAAGTTGATTCAGCTGCGGGATCGGGGCACCACCAGTACAGAGCTTGCTCAGGAATCTGCATGCACAGTGAGGCAAAGACTTTTGGAGGATGGCCTGGTGTCAAGAAGGGCAGCAAAGAAGCCACTTCTCTCCAAGAAAAACATCAGGGACAGAATTATATTCTGAAAAAGGTACAGGGATTGGACTGCTGAGGACTGGGGTAAAGTAATTTTCTCTGATGAATCCCCTTTCGATTGTTTGGGGAATCCAGAAAAAAAGCTTGTCCGAAGAAGACAAGGTGAGCGCTACCATCAGTCCTGTGTCATGTCAACAGTAAAGCATCCTGAGACCATTCATGTGTGGGGTTGCTTCTCAGCCAAGGGAATGGGCTCACTCACAATTTGTCCTAAGAACACAGCCATGTATGAAGAATGGTACCAACACATCCTCCGAGAGCAACTTCTCCCAACCAATCCAGGAAAAGTTTGGTGACGAACAATGCCTTTTCCAGCATGATGGAGCACCTTGCCATAAGGCAAAAGTGATAACTAAGTGGCTCGGGGAACAAAGCATCAATATTGTGGGTCCATGGCCAGAAAACTCCACAGACCTTAATCCCATTGAGAACTTGTGGTCAATCCTCAAGAGGCGGGTGGACAAACAAAAACATTGCTTTTGCAAGAATGGGCTGCCGTCAGTCAGGATGTGGCCCAGAAGTTAATTGACAGCATGCCAGGGCGGATTGCAGAGTTCTTGAAAAAGAAGGGTCAACACTGCAAATATTGATTCTTTGCATCAACTTCATGTAATTGTCAATAAAAGTCTTTGACACTTATGAAATGCTTGTAATTATACTTCAGTATTCCATAGTAACATCTGACAAAAATAACTAAAGACACTGAGGCAGCAGACTTTGTGAAAATGTATATTTGTGTCATTCTCAAAACTTTTGGCCACGACTTTAGACAGTCAAATGAATGCAATTAGAGGGAAAATGAAATGTCCACACGGTGCAAGGCTTGCGCAATCGCCTCACAGTCAGAGTGATAACTAGGCCTATTCTCAAAACAATCTAACTTGCGCCGACAAAGATGGTCACCTCGTTTCGAGTCCTTAGGATACCCTGCAATATTTTGTATTTTTGTGTTATTTCTCAAATTGTTAGCCCAGAAAATCTTGTGTTAATACATATAACCGGGAAGAACAATTGGATATAAGAGCGATGTCAACTTACCAACATTATGACCAGAAATACAACTTTCCCGATGCAGATTCTTTGTTTGGACCACCGCACCACCACCACCACCCCAGGCAGCTTCAGAGAATAAAGTCGATCTATACGCTGAGTCAGTGAGTGAGTTTATAAGGAAGTGCATTGGAGATGTACCCACTGTGACTATTAAAACCTACCCTAACCAGAGACTGTGGATGGATGGCGGCCTTCGTGCAAAACTGAAAGTGCGGACCACCGCATTTAACCATGGTTAGAGGACTGGGAATATGGCTGAATATAAATAGTGTAGTTATTCCCTCCGCAAGGAAATCAAAAAAGTGAAACGTCGGTATAGGGACAAAGTATGTATGTGGCAGTGTCTACAGGAAATCGTGGACTACCAAAAAAAACAGCCACATCACGGACACAGACGTCTCGTTTCCAGAGAAAATAAACACCTTCTTTGCCCGCTTTGCGGATAATACAGTGCCACCGTCGCAGCCTGCTAACAAGGCCTGCACCCCCCCTTCTTCTCCATAGCCGACGTGAGTAAAACATTTAAACGTGTAAACCTTCGCAAGGCTGCCGGCCCAGACAGCATCCCTAGCCGCATCCTCAGAGCATGCGCAGACCAGCTGGCTGGTGTGTTTATGGGACATATTCAATCACTCCCTATCCAAGTCTGCTGTCCCCACATGCTTCAAGATGGCCACCATTGTTCCTGTACCCAAGAAGGCAATAATAACTGAACTAAATGACTACTGCCCCGTAGCACTCACTTCTGTCATCATGAAGTGCTTTGAGAGACTAGTCAATGATCATATCATCCCCACCTTACCTGCCACCCCAGACCCACTTCAGTTTGCTTACCACCCCAACAGGTCCACAGACGATGCAAACGCTATCACACTGCATGCTGTCCTATCCCATCGGGACAAAGAGGAATACCTACGTGAGAATGCTGTTTATTGACTACAGCTCAGCATTTAACACCATATGCCCCCCAAGCTTATCATTAAGCTGGAGGCCCTGGGTCTCAACCTCGCCCTGTGCAGTTTGGTCCTGGACTTTCTGACGGGCCGCCCCCAGGTGGTAAAAGTAGGAAACAACATCTCCACTTTGCTGACCCTCAACACTGGGGTCCCATAAGGGTGCATGTCAGCCCCCTCCTGTACTGCCTGTTCACCCATGACTATGTGCACGCCTCCAACTCAATCATCAAGTTTTCAGATGACGCAAAAGCAGTGGGCTTGATTACCATCGACGACGAGACGGCCTACAGAGTGGAGGTGCGGGCACTCGGAGTGTGGTGTCAGGAAAATAACCTCTGACTCAACGTCAACAAAACAAAGGAGATGATCGTGGACTTCAGGAAACAGCTGAGGTAGTACCCCCCTATCCACATAAAAGGGACAGTAGTGGAGGTGGAAAGTTGGTGGAAAGTTTTAAGTTCCTTGGCGTACCCATCACAGACAAACTGAAATGGTCCAACCACACCTCTTCAACCTCAGGAGGCTGAAGAAATGTGGCTTGTCACCTAAAACCTTGACAAACTTTTACAGATGCACAATCGAGAGCATCCTGTTGGGCTGCATCACTGCCTGGTACAGCAACTGCACTGCCCTCAACCGCAAGGCTCTCCAGAGGGTGGTGCAGTCTGTCCAACACGTCACCGCGGGCAAACCTCCTGCCTTCCAAAACACCTACAGCACTCGATGTCACAGGAAGGCCAAAAAGATCATCAAGGACAACAACCACCCGAGCCACTGCTAGTTCACCCCACTACCACCCAGAAGGCAAGGTCTGTACAGGTGCATCAAAGCTGGGACCGAGAGACCGAAAAAAAAGCTTCTATCTCAAGGTCATCAGATGGCTTAACAACAATCACTAACTCACAGAAGTTGCTGCCTACATAGAGGCTCAAATCACTGTTCACTTTAATAATGGATCACTAGTCACTTTAATAAACAATGCCACTTTAATAATGAAAACATATCCTACATTACTCATCTCATATGTGTATACTGTACCTTATACCATATATTGCACCTTGCCTATGCTCCTCGCTCATCGCTCATCCATATATTTATATTTATATGTACGTATTTACATATTCTTATTCCATCCCTTTAGATGTGTGTGTATTAGGTAGTTGTTGGGGAATTGTTAGATTACTTGTTCGATATTACTGCACTGTCGGAACTAGAAGCAAAAGCCTTTTGCTACACTCGCATTAACATCTGCTAACCATGTTAGTGACCAATAAAATGTGACCAATCAATTTTGATTTGATGCACACTCACCACTCTCTTTCTGTCTTTCTCTCTTTCCCATCAGGAGGGTTAGCACAGGGTGGGTAGTGAGAGACACCTCTCTGGCATGCCAGACACACATATGTTGTTGATTGGCCACCTTTCAGGTGTCGCGACGAGCCAGGCAGCCGACGGCATCCAATCGGTTAGCAGATCTGGAAGGGTGACACACTGACCTGGTCCATATGTCTGCCTTCTCTCCACAGAACAGGGTGACTCTTCATACACACACACAACACAACACAGATACACACAACACAACACATATACACACAACACAACACATATACACACAAACAATATGGGTCGCGCACACAAAATGACACAACAGAATCCCATCCTGTTAGTGACAGTCACAGTACAGGGAGTCTGTGTCTCAGGGAGAGTCTGAGTCTCAGGGAGAGTCTGTGTCTCAGGGACAGCATGTGTCTCAGGGAGAGTCTGAGTCTCAGGGACAGTACGTGTCTCAGGGAGTCTGTGGTTCAGGGAGAGTCTGTGTCTCAGGGAGAGTCTGAGTCTCAGGGAGAGTCTGAGTCTCAGGGACAGTATGTGTCTCAGGGAGAGTCTGTGTCTCAGGGAGAGTCTATGTCTCAGGGACAGTATGTGTCTCAGGCAGAGTCTGAGTCTCAGGGACAGTATGTGTCTCAGGGAGTCTGTGGTTCAGGGAGAGTCTGTGTCTCAGGGAGAGTCTGAGTCTCAGGGAGAGTCTGAGTCTCAGGGAGACTCTGTGTCTTAAGGGAGAGTCTGTGTCTCAGGGAGAGTATGTGTCTCAGGGACAGTATGTGTCTCAAGGGAGAGTCTGTGTCTCAGGGAGAGTCTGAGTCTCAGGGAGAGTCTGAGTCTCAGGGAGACTGTGTCTTAAGGGAGAGTCTGTGTCTCAGGGAGAGTATGTGTCTCAGGGACAGTATGTGTCTCAAGGGAGAGTCTGTGTCTCAGGGAGTCTGTGGTTCGGGGAGAGTTTGATTTGATTTTGATTTGATTTGATTCGGGGGGAGTCTGTGTCTCAGGGAGAGTCTGTGTCTCAGGGACAGTATGTGTCCCAGGGAGAGTCTGTGTCTCAGGGACAGTATGTGTCTCAGGGAGAGTCTGTGTCTCAGGGACAGTATGTGTCCCAGGGAGAGTCTGAGTCTCAGGGAGAGTCTTTGTCTCAGGGACAGTATGTGTCTCAGGGAGAGTCTGTTTCTCAGGGACAGTATGTGTCTCAGGGAGAGTCTGTGTCTCAGGGAGAGTATGAAAGGAGGCAGAAGGGTGAGAGAAGTGACAGACACACAACCTCTTTCTCCCTGAAGCAGTTTCCTTTCCCTAGCCATAGGAGGTAGCAAACATATAGTCACTCTGATCTCTCAGTGTTTGAGCTGATAGTGACTGCTGCACCCGTTCTGTCTGTCGGTGAGTATAACAGCCACTGAGTGGTTTTCGCCCAGCATCACTGCTCTCAATACACTCTATGAGATATGCTGGTTATGGCAGGCAGCCTACAACACGGAAGGGGGGTGGAGAGTGGGGGCAGGATGAGTGGGAGGAGAACATTTGATGCAAGGGCTGAGCATTCGAGCTAATTACATTGTTTACAAACAATGGTGTGAAACAAGCTTATATTTATGTTATGTATTTATTAAAGTTATAGGCCCTATTGTTCAAGAATCTATGAATATATGATCATTTTAAAAGTTTAAAAAATGTATTTGTTAATCTCAGATTTACCATTTCAAATCTGTTATAGTGTCACATCCTGACCATAGAGAGTCCTTATTTTCTATGGTAGAATAGGTCAGGGCGTGACTGGGTTAGTCTAGTTTATTATTTCTATGTGGGTGTTCTAGTTTTCATGTTTTTACGTTGGTGATTTGTATGATTCCCAATTAGAGGCAGCTGGTAATCGTTGTCTCTAATTGGGGATCATATTTAAGAAGTGTTTGTTCCCTCCTTGTAATGAACTTTGTCTGTTGTTTGTAGAAAGTCAGACCGAAATGCAGCGTGTAGGTTACTCATGACTTTTAATGAAGCTAATACGGTACATGAAATAACGGAAGAAGAAAACAACAAACGAATGAAACTAATACAGCCTATCTGGTGACTAACACTAAGACAGGTACAATCACCCACGAAATACAACGCGCACTCAAGCTACCTAAATACGGTTCCCAATCCGAGACAACTAGAATCAGCTGACTCCAATTAGGAATCGCCTCAGGCAGCCAAGCCTAACTAGACACACCCCTAATAATACACACTCCCAATTAATACAAACCCAATACGAAATAACAACATATAAACCCATGTCACACCCTGGCCTACCCAAACATATAACAAAAACACAAAATACAATGACCAAGGCGTGACACTCCTGTGTTTGTGGGATATTGTTTATGGGTAGTTGTATGTCAGCACTCCATTGTCGTCACGTCACGTTTCGTTATTAGTTTATTGTTTATTGTTTTTGTTAAGTTTCACTATTAATAAATGATGTGGAACTCAACATTCGCTGCGCCTTGGTCCGTTTCTACAAACGATCGTGACACATAGGCAGCCTTTGGCCTTATACGTCAATGTACAAACGCAAGTTAGACTGTTTTGAGACTGAGTTATCAGTCTGAATGGGAGGCGATTGCATAAGCCTTGCACCGCGTGGACATTTCATGGTCCCTCTTATTGCATGAGTTTGACTGTCTACATGTTGCTGAATGTCTGGTCCAAAGTCACCTACTATGCCATAAGATTACCCCAGTAGTTAGAACATTATTACTAAAGTCACTCTTAATGGTGAATCCCAAACCACCCCCTCACCCGGAAGGCCCTCCATTGTCACGTGTTGCTGACGAAGGTTGACTTCCTGAGTGTGGCCAGAGGATCAATAAACCCAGCCACTTCACAACACACTTATGATTTGAATGATGTAATTCATGTTCCACTTTTACATAATAGAACAAGCATGAAATTCAACTGAACAAATCCCACCTGTCGTTCAACAATGTATCAACCTCAGTAACAGTTACACATTTCATTTGGGAGGTAATTCATGTGTTACATGTGTCAAGTCTGGATATCAGATATGAACAAATGCATGTGACATATAATTAGGAACACCTCTCCATTCTTTTGTAATGAATTGCTCAAACTCCAAACACATGGCAGTGCGTGTCGGAATAGCACTTCACTCTGGAGACTGCAGCCTTTCTGGCATGGTCAAAGTAGATGGTTTAATTAGCCCCTACAGGCCTACACCCTTGATCATTTTCAGTCTCCGTTTTGGGATATGTCAGAGGTGCATCTGAAAGCACAACTGGAGACGCGAGGATCGAGGGGAAGGGAGTGATTTAGGAATCATCCTAAGTATGTCATTCGCCATTGTGTTCTGAGATATGTGCAGTCTCAGCTTGCTTCTGTGTTTGTTTGGATATAGTCTATACTGTATACCTATATAGAATATTTACTGTATATCTATATAACCTATCTACTGTATATCTACATTGCCTATATACTGTTTATCTATATAGCCTTATACAGTATATCTGTATAGTTCATATACTGTATATAGCCTATCTACTGTATATATATATAACCTGTATACTGTATATCTATATAACCTGTATATTGTATATACATATATATATATATAACCTATCTACTTTATATCTATGTAACCTGTATACTGTATATCTATATAACCTGTATATAACCCGTATATTGTATATATAACCTATCTAATGTATATCTATAAACCTGTATACTCTATATCTATATAGCCTGTATACAGTATATCTATATAACCTGTATATAACCCGTATATTGTATATATAACCTATCTACTGTATATCTATGTAACCTGTATACTGTATATCTATATAACCTGTATATAACCCGTATATTGTATATATAACCTATCTACTGTATATCTATAAACCCGTATACTCTATATCTATATAGCCTGTATACAGTATATCTGTATAGCTCATATACTGTATATCTATATAACCTGTATATAACCTGTATATTGTATATATATATATATATATATATATATATATATATATATACCTATCTATATATTATCTACTTTATATCTATGTAACCCGTATACTGTATATCTATATAACCTGTATATAACCCGTATATTGTATATATATAACCTATCTACTGTATATCTATAAACCCATATACTCTACATCTATATAGCCTGTATACAGTATATCTGTATAGCTCATATACTGTATATCTATATAACCTGTATATAACCTGTATATTGTATATATATAACCTATCTACTTTATATCTATGTAACCTGTATACTGTATATCTATATAACCTGTATATTGTATATATATATATATATATATATAACCTATCTACTTTATATCTATGTAACCCGTATACTGTATATCTATATAACCTGTATATAACCCGTATATTGTATATATAACCTATCTACTGTATATCTATATAACCCGTATACTGTATATCTATATAACCTGTATATAACCCGTATATTGTATATATAACCTATCTACTGAATATCTATGTAACCCGTATACTGTATATCTATATAACCTGTATATAACCCGTATATTGTATATATAACCTATCTACTGTATATCTATAAACCCGTATACTCTATATCTATATAGCCTGTATACAGTATATATGTATAGCTCATATACTGTATATCTATATAACCTGTATATAACCTGTATATTGTATATATATATATATAACCTATCTACATTATATCTATGTAACCTGTATACTGTATATCTATATAACCTGTATATAACCTGTATATTGTATATATAACCTATCTACTGTATATCTATAAACCCGTATACTCTATATCTATATAGCCTGTATACAGTATATCTGTATAGCTCATATACTGTATATCTATATAACCTGTATATAACCTGTATATTGTATATATACATATATATATATATATATATATATATATATATAACCTATCTACTTTATATCTATGTAACCTGTATACTGTATATCTATATAACCTGTATATTGTATATATATATATATATATATATATATATATATATATATATAACCTATCTACTTTATATCTATGTAACCCGTATACTGTATATCTATATAACCTGTATATAACCCGTATATTGTATATATATAACCTATCTACTGTATATCTATAAACCCATATACTCTACATCTATATAGCCTGTATACAGTATATCTGTATAGCTCATATACTGTATATCTATATAACCTGTATATAACCTGTATATTGTATATATATAACCTATCTACTTTATATCTATGTAACCTGTATACTGTATATCTATATAACCTGTATATATATATATATATATATATATATATATATATATATATATATATATATATATATATATATATATATATATATATAACCTATCTACTTTATATCTATGTAACCCGTATACTGTATATCTATATAACCTGTATATAACCCGTATATTGTATATATAACCTATCTACTGTATATCTATATAACCCGTATACTGTATATCTATATAACCTGTATATAACCCGTATATTGTATATATAACCTATCTACTGAATATCTATGTAACCCGTATACTGTATATCTATATAACCTGTATATAACCCGTATATTGTATATATAACCTATCTACTGTATATCTATAAACCCGTATACTCTATATCTATATAGCCTGTATACAGTATATATGTATAGCTCATATACTGTATATCTATATAACCTGTATATAACCTGTATATTGTATATATATATATAACCTATCTACATTATATCTATGTAACCTGTATACTGTATATCTATATAACCTGTATATAACCCGTATATTGTATATATAACCTATCTACTGTATATCTATAAACCCGTATACTCTATATCTATATAGCCTGTATACAGTATATCTGTATAGCTCATATACTGTATATCTATATAACCTGTATATAACCTGTATATTGTATATATAACCTATCTACTTTATATCTATGTAACCTGTATACTGTATATCTATATAACCTGTATACTGTATATCTATATAACCTGTATATAACCCGTATATTGTATATATAACCTATCTACTGTATATCTATGTAACCCGTGAACTGTATATCTATATAACCTGTATATAACCTGTATATTGTATATATAACCTATCTACTGTATATCTATGTAACCCGTATACTGTATATCTATATAACCTGTATATAACCCGTATATTGTATATATAACCTATCTACTGTATATCTATAAACCCGTATACTCTATATCTATATAGCCTGTATACTCCAATTGAGAATCGCCTCAGGCAGCCAAGCCTAACAACACCCCTAATCAGGCGCGATCCCAAATATTACAAACCCCAATACGAAACACAACATACAAACCCATGTCACACCCTGGCCTACCCAAACATTTAACAAAAACACAAAATACAATGACCAAGGCGTGACAGAACCCCCCCCCCTAAGGTGCGGACTCGCGGACGCACCTCAAGAGCATAGGGAGGGTCCGGGTGGGCGTCTGTCCATGGTGGCGGTTCTGGCTCGGGACCTGGACCCCACTCCATTAATGTCCTATTTCCTCCCCTTCGCTTCCTGGGATAATCCACTTTCTCCGCCGACCATGGCCTAATAGTCCTCACCCAGATCCCCACATAACTGAGGAGCAGCTTGTGACAGAGGGGCAGCTCGGGACAGAGGGGCAGCTCAGGACAGAGGGGCATCTCAGGACAGAGGGGCATCTCAGGACAGAGGGGCATCTCAGGGCAGAGGGGCATCTCAGTACAGAGGGGCATCTCAGGACAGAGGGGCAGCCCGGGACAGAGGGGCAGCCCGGGACTGAGGGGCAGCTCGGGACAGAAGCAGCCTGGTACTGAGGGGAAGCCCGGTACTGAGGGGAAGCCCGGTACTGAGGGGAAGCCCGGTACTGAGGGGAAGCCCGGTACTGAGAGGAAGCCCATTACTGAGAGGAAGCCCAGTACTGAGAGGAAGCTCAGTTCTGAGAGGAAGCTCAGTACTGAGAGGAAGCCCAGTACTGAGAGGAAGGTAGTAGGCTCCGGTAAATCCTGGCTGGCTGGCAGATCTGGAAGAGACTGGTTGTCGAGCAGATTTGGAAGAGACTGGTTGTCGGGCAGCGCTGGGCTGACTGGCGGCACTGGCAGCACTGGGCAGACTGGCGGCGCTGGGCAGACTGGGAGCACTGGCGGCGCTGGGCAGACTGGGAGCACTGGCGGCGCTGGGCAGACTGGGAGCACTGGCGGCGCTGGGCAGACTGGGAGCACTGGCGGCGCTGGGCAGACTGGAGACTCCGGCAGCGCAGGAGAGGAGAAAGGCTCTGGCTGCGCTAAACAGGCGGGAGACTCCGGCAGCGCAGGAGAGGAGAAGAGCGCTGGCTGCGCTGAACAGGCGAGGCGCACTGGAGGCCTGGTGCGTGGTGCTGGAACTGGTGGTACTGGATCGAGGACACACAGGAAGCCTGGTGCGGGGAGCTGCTACCGGAGAACTGGTGTGTAGAGGTGGCTCTGGATAGACCGGACCGTGCAGGCGCACTGGAGCTCTTGAGCACCGAGCCTGCCCAAGCTTACCTGGCTCGATGCCCACTCTAGCCCGGCCAATAGGAAGGGCTGGTATGTGCTGCACCTGGCTTTGCACCCGCACTGGAAACACCGTGCGCTCCATAGCATAACACGGTGCCTGCCCGGTCTCTCTAGCCCAACGGTGAGCACAGGGAGTTTGCGCAGGTCTCCTACCTGGCAACTATTCTCCCTTCTAGCCCCCCCCAATCATTTTTTTGGGCTGCTTTTCCGGCTTCCAACCGCGTCACCGTGCTGCCTCCTCATACCTGCGCCTCTCCGCTTAACCGCGTCTATTTCTTCCTTGGGACGGCGATATTCTCCCGGCTGTGCCCAGGGTCCTTTACCGTCTAATTCCTCCTCCCATGTCCAATTCTCCAAGTGGTGTAGCCTCTCCCACTGCAACTGCTCTTCACGATTAACAGGGAGAGTAGGCTCAGGTCTAACTCCTGACTCAGCCACTCTCTCTCTGCGCTCTCCCCCGTTACTTTCAGTTTTCGCTCTGCGTCGCCGTGTTTTCCTTTTTGACTCCATTAGCCTGTAGCCCTCTTTGCACTGCTGAAGCGAATCCCAGGCGGGCTCCTGCACTCTCTCCGGGTCGGCCGCCCACCTGTCGATTTCTTCCCACGTCGTATAATCCATGCCTCTACCGTCCATAACGTCCTCCTTTAGATCCTGCCAGTTTACACACTGCTCGGTCTGTGAGTGGTGGGTGTTTCTGTAACGACCGTTTGTCTGTTGAATGAAGAGAGTAGGACCGAAATGCAGCGTGTAGGTTACTCATGCCTATAATGAATGAAAACGCGGTACATGAAAATAACTGCATCTAAATACAAAAACAACAGAACGGAACGTGAAACTAATTACAGCCTATCTGGTGACTACTACACAGAGACAGGTACAAACACCCACAAAATACAAAGCGAAACTCAGGCTGCCTAAATACGGTTCCCAATCAGAGACAACGATAAGCACCTGACTCCAATTGAGAATCGCCTCAGGCAGCCAAGCCTAACAACAACCCTAATCAGCCGCGATCCCAAATATTACAAACCCCAATACGAAACACAACATATAAACCCATGTCACACCCTGGCCTACCCAAACATTTAACAAAAACACAAAATACAATGACCAAGGCGTGACATATACAGTATATCTGTATAGCTCATATACTGTATATCTATATAACCTGTATATAACCCATATATTGTATATATAACCTATCTACTGCATATCTATATAACCTGTATACTGTATATCTATATAACCTATCTACTGTATATCTATAGCTAGATATATATCTATACCTAGCTCGTATACTGTATAGCTATATAGCCTATCTACTGTATATCTATATAACCTATCTACTGTATATCTGTATACTGTATATCTATATAGCCTATATTATATATAGCCTATATACTTTATATCTATTTTTCCTATATACTGTACATCTATATTTTTTTAAATAAATTTTACCTTTATTTAACTAGGCAAGTCAGTTAAGAACAAATTCTTATTTTCAATGACAGCCTAGGAACAGTGGGTTAACTGCCTGTTCAGGGGCAGAACTGTTATGCAGGTGAATGAGGACCCAAAAGCGACTTGGCGAAAACAGAGTCTTTAATCCAGTAAAGTAAATATACAATCATAAAGCACAATTCCACTCGTAATGACGAGAACAGACTGGAGACTCGATCATGAACTGCAGGTTGCCTCGGGAAGGCACTTGAACGTAGCAGACTCAGACACCTGCTCACCACGCAGCATCTGAGGGAAACACGACACGACAGGGCGATACACAGACACAGCACGGTGAACAATAGACAAGGATCCGACAGGGCAGAAACGGAAAACAAGGGGAGAAATAGGGACTCTAATCAGGGAAAAAGATAGGGAACAGGTGTGGGAAGACTAAATGATTGATTAGGGGAATAGGAACAGCTGGGAGCAGGAACGGAACGATAGAGAGAAGAGAGAGAGGAAGGGAGAGAGAAAAAGGGGAACGAACCTAAAAAGACCAGCAGGGGGAAAACGAACAGAGGGAAAAGCAAAATGACAAGACAATATAAGACAAAACATGACAAGAACGACAGATTTGTACCTTGTCAGCTCGGGATTTGAACTTGCAACCTTTCGGTTACTAGTCCAACACAACATCCTGCCGCTCCTGTGTGCTGTATATGTGGTACCACTAAAAAGTGTGGACACACCTACTTATTCAAGGGTTTTTCTTTATTTTTACTACTTTCTACATTGTAGAATAATAGTGAAGACCATCAATACTATGAAATAGCACATATGGAATAGTGTAATAACCAGAATAGTGTTAAACAAATCACAATATATTTGATATTTGATATTCTTCAAAGTAGCCACCATTTGCCTTGATGACAGCTTTGCACACTCTTGGCATTCTCTCAACCAGCTTCATGAGGTAGTCAGCCGGAATGCATTTCAGTTAACAGGTGTGCCTCCACAATCCGACCTCAACACATTTGAGATGTTTTGGGACGAGTTGGACCGTAGATTGTAAGAAAAGCAGCCAACAAATCCAGCATATGTGGGAACTTCTAGAGATATTATGTCACTTATACTGTGGAGTGAGTTAGTTTGATCAAATCAAATGTATTTATATAGCCCTTCGTACATCAGCTGATATCTCAAAGTGCTGTACAGAAACCCAGCCTAAAACGGCAAACAGCAAGCAACGCAGGTGTCGAAGCACGGTGGCTAGGAATAACACCCTAGAAAGGCCAGAACCTAGGAAGAAACCTAGAGAGGAACCAGGCTATGAGGGGTGGCCTGTCCTCTTCTGGCTGTGCCGGGTGGAGATTATAACAGAACATGGCCAAGATGTTCAAATGTTCATAAATGACCAGCAGGGTCAAATAATAATACTTGGTCAATCCAGGTAGGAGGAGGATGGTAATGCTGCGGCATAACCAAGTGGTGTGGGGTATTTACCAGTTGTTAAGTCTTAAATATGAGTTGGGTGCATTCATGTTTTGAACTGGGAAATGCCATCAACCATGGAGTTCATTAGATAGCTTGGGATTGTTTTGATATTTTTTTGTCCATAAAAAGCATATCCAGAGATGCTTTCATTTTCTAAATCAAAAGAAAGATGGGAAGAATCAATTTTGTATCAACAATTTGAATTTTGTTCTTACCTTAAACAACAACTGCTATAGATGCAACCATGTTTGCGGTCTTTTTTGTTGACAAATGAGGTCAGAGAAGTGATAGACGAGATTTCCACAAGTAATTACCAGTTGGAGGGGTGGGATATAGAAATTACAAGATGTTGTGAACCTAGCATTCCCAACTGGTATTTGTGCTGTGTTCATAACATCTCGTAAATTTGTAAATACCACCATACTGTTCAGAAAAATCTACTTGAACTGGTAATTACTAGTGGGAAACTTATATCATCTCTGAGCTCCCACTTATCCCACATGCTGAACTCTGACGTCAATTACGAAGGAAACAACGTCGATCAAAGCATCTTTGCAAGTTCAAATCAACAAAACATTATTTATAAAAAGCAATCTATGAATGTGTTTTCTTAACACTATAATTTGTTAACGAGCATGATAGCTGTACTTTCAGTTTATGGCTGAAGCAGCTTCTTTGCCATTAGCCAATCGGCGTTCTCCAATGAGTTCAAAGAACGTGAATGCACACAACTTGTTGCTCCCAGTTTAGAAGTGTTTTTTTCAGAGTTTCCTATGTTATGAACGTAGCGGTCACCTGTCCACCATTTTCTATGCTATGCTTGTAATGAGGCATTCTTAAGCTCAGCTTTGGATCTATAGCCCTACACTGTGAGGTGCTTGCTAGTTTATTTTTACACCATTCCATTGGCCATGAGACACGTTACTTTCTCACAGACTGTAACAGCTCGTTGTTATAGGGTCACGTGTGAATTTGTGACATTAGTAGGCTGCCTCAAGAGAAGCAAGAGACATGAGCATCAGCTGGACACAGTGGGTAATAAGGCACCTCTCTGAACGTTCATGCAGGCAGAGAAATGAAACTGTCCTCGGGCCATGACGCCCGGAAGGTGTTCTCCGGAAACATTTCCGTTACCATGACAATCGAGGTGAAACGGAGGTCGACCATTTGTCGAGGGTGGAGGGCAAGGACTTGAGATAAATAGATTCCCGGAAGTTAAAACAAGGAGAGTATGTAACACTGCTTGGGAACCAACATAAAAACATTTCCTCTCACAGCTCGGCAGTGATCAAGATAATTATTTGGTCTTTGAAAAACTGTTTTGTTGAAGGGCATTTTGATTTAGGCTTAGACCTATTAGTATTTAACATAGCCTGTGAGTAGGCCTGAAATGATTGAGCAGGTGCACATTGTTAGCAGTAAGTTCACCGGCATCATCAAACAAATAGCTACTAAGCACAGGCTCTGTGTAGCCAACCGTCTGTGTGTCAGTGTGTGTGTGTGTGTGTGTGTGTGTGTGTGTGTGTGTGTGTGTCAGTGTGTGTGTGTGTGTGTGTGTGTGTGTGTGTGTGTGTGTGTGTGTGTGTGTGTGTGTGTGTGTGTGTGTGTGTGTGTGTGTGTGTGTGTGTGTGTGTGTGTGTGTGTGTGTGTGTGTGTGTGTGTGTGTGTGTGTGGGCTAACTGCCTTGGAAACACTAGCAAGCTTATTTTCATTGAACTGCGGAGGAGGGGACATTATGTGGATAAATATGCTCTCCACCATGAGCTACAGTAGGCGGGAACCACTGACAAAATGTCAGGAAATCATTGACTAACATTACGTACAGTATCAATGAGCTCTCCATGGTGCTGAAATGAACTGGGTGCATGTGCCACGCCTGTGTGCTGTGTGTGTATGTCTTTTGTGTGTTACATCAAATCAAATCAAATTGCATTGTTCGTATACACATATTTAGCAGATGTTATTGCGGGTGTAGTGAAATGCTTGTGTTCCAAGCTCCAACAATGCAGTAATATCTAACAATACACAACAATACACAGATCTAAAAAGTTAAATAATGGAATAAAGACATATATAAATATTAGGACGCGCAATGTCGTAGAGCGGATTATATTCGTGCATGTGTCATTACAGATGCTGGACTTAGTTCATTCTGGAAACACATTAAGTTACCCTGCCTCCAGTCCTGGCGATGTCTCCACCTAATACAGACAAAATACCACTCTGAAAAAAACATTCGTTTTTTTCTCTCTATCAGAGCCAAGGGACGTAATTGGTTTAATTTTAGATGCATTTCAAATGTTTTATGTTCTCTTCATCACCATGGTTCACGTGACATTAGTGATGAGCTGAATATGCGTCTTCCACCCCGCCTCAGTCCCAAATTAATTCAGATAATCATCTCTTGTCTTTTTCCAATATGCAGGCCATTAACATTAAGCAACACTCTCTACTCTACTTGGAAGCACTCCAGGCCATTCAAGCTGACAATGATTTGGCAGCTTTAAGGATGGGATATATATTCAAATGTACATTCATCACACTAACCACAATCTAGCGCCTCTCTTTCTTTCTCTCTCTGTCTCTACCTTTGTCCCTGTCTCTGTCTCTCTCTCTCTCTCTCTCTCCTCTCTTTCTCTCTCTGTCTCTATTTCTGTCTCTCGCTTTCTCTCTCTCTCTTTCTCTCGTTATCTCTGTCCCCCCCCCCCCTCTCTCTCTCTCTCTCTCTCTCTCTCTCTCTCTCTCTCTTTCTTTCTCTCTCACGGTGACATCTAGATGACTACCATTCAGTAGACTATATCACGATGACATCTCGATGACTGCCATTTAGTGGACTATATCACGGTGACATCTAGATGACTACCATTCAGTAGACTAAATCACAGTGACATCTAGAATAGATGATTACCATTTAGTAGACCGTATCACGATGACTACCAATTTTTGTTATTTGTTCTGTAGGCTGAGTGTGAATAAACTACAATTGCCTAGTGGCACTGCGTTCTCTGGGTGATGTTTTTCAATGTTTCATAGTACGATTTTTACAAGCAATTGTGAGCAGACCGAAATGGCTCGTGCCAACTTGAGCTAGCTAACTAGCTAGCTAGCTTCCAATTGTTAGCCAGCTAGGTTATCTTAGAAAACATGCAGTAATTCAATGTTGGCTAGTGATAAAGATACTTATAAACAAGTCAAGAAACCTGCCCAGCAGCTGTTGAAAATAATACTTCACTTCACAGCCACTTCAAGAACATATTTAATAAAATAGTCTGAGCATCAGGTTGGCACCTGAAACTGATCATTTGAATGTACAGTAGGCAGTTAAAAGCAGTAATTTTCAGCATTTTACCCACAATGCAGTGCAATCTACAGCATTAATGCTGTAAAACACATTATTTGGGGCTATGGAAGTCAAGTGTGGGACACTTACTGATGTTGTTTTCTGTTAGAAACATGCACAGCCGAGGGAAGGAGCAGGATTCGCTTTTGAAAAACTCTCCAATAAGAATAATTTCGTCTGAATCCACTGATTTGGTCTCTAATCTGCAGAATGTTTTTGTACCTCCCCTGCATGCTTGCGTTCAGTTTCACAAATCTGTCCTTTACATAGGCAAGGAGACACATGTTCTTTATATTACAGAGAAAGTACATTCATTGTGAATGATAACAGCTCCTCTCTCAATGCGAAAAGTCTTTACAACACTCCCCCTCAAAAAGCAGCAAGCCTGTGAAACAGAACATCGTCATACTCTGATACCATGTCTCCACATAGTTCTGTGAACAGGTGCGCGCAGTGGATGAGGTTTAATGTAGTTTGCAATATAAGTTACCTTCTGCAGTATATTTCTCAGAGTTCTTTGCTCAGTTCTTTTTCCGACAGTTGCTCTCTGTGCATCATACAATGCGTCCATATGGCAGAGGCAGACACATTCATAACTAGAGTGCAGAACCGTCCCGCCATAGATTGAACCCCATCTGTGCAACAGCCCACCATTTTATCCCATGAAATCTGCCTATCTTCAATGTAGTCACACACCACATATCCCATGTGCCGTTGAAGTCTCCAGACTCATCTGACAGAGCAATATGTCCTCGTGAATAACATCCCCAACAAGTATAGCAACAAAAGTAAATGCATGGGCTTCTTGGCCCTCACAGCTAAAGGACATTTGGAGAGCATAAGGTGGGGAGTTTTAAGTCATTCAGTTCCTGTTGATTGCTAGCAGTAGCATACATTCTTAGTTGAACAGTGTCATGTGACAAAGGTATTGATGTGAGTTTCTGTTCTTCTGCCTCTCAACACATTGTTTTCACCATATCAATTGCGGGCGATAATATCAAAGTCTCTGCATTAGCGTGTGGTTTGACAGCGTACGGCGCCTCGCCATTCACTGTGGGAATGACTCAAGTGCAGCGGTCAGGTGCGCCTTTTCCCGTGATCTCAGGGTGCTGTCTGGTTGAATGTTTCTTTTAGATCTGAATATTTTTCATTTAGATTTTGAAAGTTAACCACATTACATGATTTTGGACACAAAGACGAAATTATAATGTAGCCTCAATTGTTTTATTAATTAATTAATTCTCATGCTACCGAATTTTCATATCAGGCGTCCCTAGTTTGTGAATGCTGCTTTACAGTATACTTGATCCTAATAGCGCTGACCGTTTCCCCTAGTGTTTTTGAGGGTTTTGAAGGCATCTCCCGACATCCTCAGGACATGGATATATGTCAATGTTCAATGTGAATCTTGAGCAACCTGGCTGGCTGCTGTCATTCATGGCATTGAAATAAAGTGGCACATAATTTTTGGGGGATCTTGCACCATAAATGTTTTGTTAAATGAAATTAACTCTTAAGAGAAATATTGTACAATGTACGTGTTTCTGCTCTATTTCTTCCCAATCTCTGAACTGCATCAGTGGCAACAGTGCTGACTATGCAGCCAATATGTTTTGCAACCCAACTGGTAACAGGTATCAGACCTCACATTTCATTCCTGTGCGTGTCCTGGGGTCCATAGCGGTGGGCTAGTGCCATTAACCGTCTGCATGTATCTATCTGTGTGTGTAATAAGTAGGCTGCTCCGCCACTGCGCAACGATTGCAGCTTTTGTAGCCATGGAGATGACGCAAACTGACCCAGCTCCCCCAAAAAGTGTTTTAAGACGAACATGGTGGCAACTTTACCCAGGTCCAAGATGACTGTGGCCATCGGGAGAAAATATCCAAGGCATTCTGCCCAGAAACGGACTGGCAAGATCATCTGGCGTACAATCAAAAGGCTTTTGATTTCTCATAACTGAATCCGGGAAACAACAGTAGCACCGGCACCTTCATCAAGAGGCTCGAAACAACTGGTCTCTCTCTGCGCGCGAGCACAACCCCAGAGAGCAGAAGAGAGGGAGCGGGGCGCGAGGCATGCGGTTACAGAGGACGCGGTTTCCCCCCGGAGAGCCATGGAGAACGGGGATGCGGCAGCGCAAGGCTTAATCTTAAACACCCTAATTGGATCGGAATAGCACACCGACGGGGTAGGGCGGGAGAGGGGAGCGCCCAGGACCGAAGGCGGAACGGCAGCCCCACCGCTACCGAGGATAAATAACCCGAGTCCATCTCCCCAAGTCAATGAGTAGAGTGGCAGAGGAGCCCCCGCGGTGGAGTCAGCCAGAGCTGCGCTTTTCCTAAAATATGACCAGGGGTGCTTGGATGTGTCGGCAGCAAGATGACGGTTTAAAAATCTGGTTTGCACCCCGAGAGAACGAGAAGCCATTTACCGAGTCAGAGCGGGCCCAGAGATGGCGCCTGTCGCTGGCCTCTCTTCTCTTCATCACGGTCCTGCTCTCTGATCACTTGTGGTTCTGCGCCGAGGGCAAACTGACACGAACCCGAGACAAGTGGCAGGATAAGCAGCTCGCCTTTACAGACATGGCCGAGTACCTAAACTCGACTCACCACCACCACATCCCCTCCTCTGACTCCCGTTCCCCCCACAGCCCCGTAATCAGAGAGCTAGATGTTATTTTTATAGGGAATTCTACCAAACCTCTATGGCAACTGGACATATGTCACCCGGACAGCCTGTCTAAAGACTGCTTCACTTTCACGGACGCAGAGCCCGTGTGCCTTGGCCTCTCCGGGGGCGGGGAGGAGGGTACGCATTCGGCGGGCGTGAATCTGAGCGATTTGTATCTTTCTTTTTGTAATTCCTACTCTCTTTTGGATTTGTTTAGCGGGTTTACGAGTCCGGACAATATAAACTGCAGCCTGGATGTAGCTGAGGGAGACACGCTGGGATGCAGCAAGTGTGTTCGTGCTTACCAGCGCTTTGACCGGCAAGCTCAGGAGGACTATCAGGAGTTTGAGCTGCTGGTTGAGAAATATGAGACGGATGAATACTCGGTCAGGACATGTATGGAAGAATGCAAGGTAGGATGTGAATGGATTGCAAATATCATCATAGCACTAGCTATTGTCTTTTTTCCCGCCTCAACACACTTATACGGGGTTGGATGGATTCCAAGTTGTCATGGTAACCGATATCAATCTCCATGTGGGAATGTATATTCCCAAAAACTTGCCTCTAGCCTTTCAAAGAGTTTGTGAGACGCATCACCCCTCTTGTCTTCCCTACACTGTATGGGGGCTGTAATGTTTATCTTTGTGCAAGCACGAAAGAGTGGATGAGCACTTGTGGATTATTTTGATGCAGGAGTTAATTTGTAATGGTTGTTGTGTGTGGGATGGCCTAGAGAGAGCGAGAGAGAAAGAAAGAGAGGGGTACTCTCCATGGTTCTGAAAGTATCAGATGTTGAGCTCTCTCTCTCACACACACACACACACACACACACACACACACACACACACACACACACACACACACACACACACACACACACACACACACACACACACACACACACACACACACACACACACACACACACACACACACACACACACACACACACACACACAATTTATTGAAAGTTCCTGTAATTTTGCAAACCTAGTTAGGAGGATGTATTGGCCTATAGGTACGTATCTTCTCCACTGTTTTGAAACATCCAGGCCTCAGTAGAGTGTGGTGTGGAGATAATGTGTTACCGTGTTGAAGGCTATCAGAGAAGAGGAGAGGAGAAGGCCTAGTGCCTAGTGCAGCCAGGGTTCGGAGGTGATAGCATTTCAATAACATTAAAAGCGCACCACTGATTTCTGTACCTAATCTACCGGAAGGCTTTTCCATTGTTCCTGGTTTGTTGTTGTTCCAATGACACTTCTCTCTGTAGCACAGAGCAGTGCACTGCTGCCTCGGTTGGTCAATACACTTCAACAAACAGGTCTCTCTGAGGGGAGAGTCCAGATTGTGTAAAGTTGTATTGCGTAACTGAAACGACCAAGATTTGCTAATAATGCACCATTGACAGTATCCATCTCTCTCACACACACAAGCACGCACACACGCATTTAATCGTAGGTGTTATTGGCAACGTATTGTAGCCCCAAATGTTATGTGTAGCCATAGTTGCGCTCGATCAAGTGTGGCACAGAAAGCAGCAATGCTACACAGGTTAGGGATCTCTCTCTCTCTCTCTCTCTCTCTCTCTCTCTCTCTCTCTCTCTCTCTCTCTCTCTGTGTGTGTGTGTGGTGGGATCTGGCCTAGCTGTGTGTCTGAATGGTGCTGAAATGTATAGAACCACGCCATATAGAACCACACCAGGCCACTCTTTGGTTAAAAACCTCCCGAAATAAGCAGCAACTGTCTTCCTGAATATAAACAGGCCACACTTCTCTTTTAGTCAATGTTGTGATAAAGTTTAGCGTGGCATTACTCAGGAAATGGCGCATTGAAATTACTATCACATGCGTGCTCCTGGTTCATATCTCTCATTCCAGTATGATCAGCTGAATGAGGGAGTATCTCTCATTCCAGTACAATCAGATGAATGAGGGAGTATCTCTCATTCCAGTATGATCAGCTGAATGAGGGAGTATCTCTCATTCCAGTATGATCAGCTGAATGAGGGAGTATCTCTCACTCCAGTATGATCAGCTGAATGAGGGAGTATGTCTCATTCCAGTACAATCAGATGAATGAGGGAGTATCTCTCATTCCAGTACGATCAGATGAATGAGGGAGTATCTCTCATTCCAGTACGATCAGATGAATGAGGGAGTATCTCTCATTCCAGTACAATCAGATGAATGAGGGAGTATCTCTCATTCCAGTACAATCAGATGAATGAGGGAGTATCTCTCATTCCAGTACGATCAGATGAATGAGGGAGTATCTCTCATTCCAGTACGATCAGATGAATGAGGGAGTATCTCTCATTCCAGTACGATCAGATGAATGAGGGAGTATCTCTCATTCCAGTATGATCAGATGAATGAGGGAGTATCTCTCATTCCAGTACGATCAGATGAATGAGGGAGTATCTCTCATTCCAGTACGATCAGATGAATGAGGGAGTATCTCTCATTACAGTACGATCAGATGAATGAGGGAGTATCTCTCATTCCAGTACGATCAGATGAATGAGGGAGTATCTCTCATTCCAGTACGATCAGATGAATGAGGGAGTATCTCTCATTCCAGTATGATCAGATGAATGAGGGAGTATCTCTCATTCCAGTACGATCAGATGAATGAGGGAGTATCTCTCATATCTCTCATCCCAGTATGATCAGATGACTAGCTGTTCATCTCTTATACATTTCTGTAGAGATAAATCAGATTAAGCCCAAACTGTGTGACATAGTAGGGAGTTGTAGTGTTCAACAGGCCAATATTCTACATAGCTTAGAACATTTGATAATTATCTACAATAACCATAATCCATTGCACAATAGTGATTTTGTCAGACAGCATAGGCAGCAGCTCTATAGAGATGCATTGGAATTAAATAATAAATTCTTCAAATAAAGCAAATATTTGATTAAAGTAAAGTAATGTGAATAAATGATGGTTAATAAGTGCTAAGCAGTAATGGAAAGTCACTAAACCATCATGGGACTTTATTTTGTGTTGTTACAGCATTCAACCCACATAATGCGTAGTGCATTCATTGAAAAAATATATATATAATTCTAAAAACGAAAACTGTGATTATTTTGTAATAATCCAACTGAAACCAAACGTTTCTGTCCCAAATACATCCTGTGTTGCACTTTGTCTTCCCCCAGGATCTATCTTTGTATCACGGTAACACTTGTATTCATATAGGCAAGAGTAATTTCTCCATTTTCCTGTCTGTGTATGTTATTGAATCACCTTAAGTTTGCAACAGCGTCTATGCCTAGCATTAAGTATGTTTTTCTGGTGATAATGACAATGGTTTAGTTTAGTTCATTAGGATCCCCATTAGCTACTGCACATGCAGCATCTACTCTTCCTGAGATCTATATTGTAACAGCGTTCGTCTGTTGAAGGAAGAGAGTCGGACCGAAATGCAGCGTAGTGGTTACTCATGACTTTAATGAAGGAAAACGGAACGATACATGAAATAACTCATAAATACAAAAACAACAAACGGAACGTGAAACCTATTACAGCCTATCTGGTGAACACTACACAGAGACAGGAACAAACACCCACAAAATACAAAGCGAAACTGAGGCTGCCTAAATACGGGTCCCAATCGGAGACAATGAAAAGCACCTGACTCTAATTGAGAATCGCCTCAGGCAGCCAAGCCTATACCACACACCTAATCAGCCGCGATCCCAAATAATACAAACCCCAATACGAAACACACCATATAAACCCATGTCACACCCTGGCCTACACAAACATATAACAAAAATACAGAATACAATGACCAAGGCGTGACAGAACCCCCCCCCCCCCCTAAGGTGCGGTCTCCCGGGTGGGCGTCTGTCCATGGTGGCGGTTCTGGCTCGGGACGTGGACCCCACTCCATAAATGTCCTAGTTCCTCCCCTTCGCGTCCTGGGATAATCCACCCTCTCCGCCGACCTTGGCCTAATAGTCCTCACCCAGATCCCCACATAACTGAGGAGCAGCTCGGGACAGAGGAGCAGCTCGGGACAGAGGGGTAGCTCGGGACAGAGGGGCATCTCGGGACAGAGGGGCATCTCGGGACAGAGGGGCATCTCGGGACAGAGGGGCAGCTCGGGACAGAGGGGCAGCTCGGGACAGAGGGGCAGCTCGGGACAGAGAGGCAGCTCGGGACAGAAGCAGCCCGGGACTGAGGGGAAGCCCAGTACTGAGGGGAAGCCCAGTACTGAGGGGAAGCCCAGTACTGAGAGGAAGCCCAGTACTGAGAGGAAGCACAGTACTGAGAGGAAGCCCAGTACTGAGAGGAAGCCCAGTACTGAGATGAAGCTCAGGCAGGTAGTAGGCTCCGGTAAATCCTGGCTGGCTGGCAGATCTGGAAGAGACTGGTTGTCGAGCAGATTTGGAAGGGACTGGTTGTCGAGCAGATTTGGAAGGGACTGGTTGTCGGGCAGCGCTGGGCTGACTGGCGGCGCTGGGCAGACTGGCGGCGCTGGGCAGACTGGCGGCGCTGGGCAGACTGGCGGTGCTGGGCAGACTGGGAGCACTGGCGGCGCTGGGCAGACTGGAGACTCCTGCAGCGCAGGAGAGGAGAAAGGCTCTGGCTGCGCTAAACAGGCAGGAGACTCCGGCAGCGCAGGGGAGGAGAAAGGCTCTGGCTGCGCTAAACAGGCGGGAGACTCTGACAGTGCAGGAGAGGAGAAAAGCGCTGGCTGCGCTGAACAGGCGAGGCTCACTGGAGGCCTGGTGCGTGGTGCTGGAACTGGTGGTACTGGATCGAGGACACGCACAGGAAGCCTGGTGCGGGGAGCTGCTACCGGAGGACTGGTGTGTAGAGATGGCTCTGGATAGACCGGACCGTGCAGGCGCACTGGAGCTCTTGAGCACCGAGCCTGCCCAAGCTTAACTGGCTCGATGCCCACTCTAGCCCGGCCAATAGGAAGGGCTGGTATGTGCCGTACCTGGCTCTGCAACCGCACTGGAAACACCGTGCACTGGAAACTGAGGCTGCCTAAATACGGTTCCCAATCGGAGACAATGAAAAGCACCTGACTCTGATTGAGAATCGCCTCAGGCAGCCAAGCCTATACCACACCCCTAATCAGCCGCGATCCCAAATAATACAAACCCCAATACGAAACACAACATATAAACCCATGTCACACCCTGGCCTACCCAAACATATAACAAAAACACAAAATACAATGACCAAGGCGTGACATATATACAATGTACAAATACATGACAAAGTACAGAACAGTTATAGGCAAGGACATTACATAAAACAATTGAAAAAATACGATAATAAAAAAAAACATAATGCATTGTTTTATATTGCTATTGGAAAGACACTAAGAGACAACACAAATACTATTTACACACTATTCATACATACAGTACATATTCATATTTATATATTCAGTACATATTCATATTCTTATATATAGGTAAATTAGTTCTTTAGAAAGAGGAGAGGCACTGTGATACAATATGTGTTGTTTTTTATCTGTTTTTTAAAGCTAAACTTTTTTTGCTTGAGTAACCTCTGCTGTCAGAGCATTCCACAATGTCATGGCTCTACATAACTGATCTAAGCATTACATCTGTTTTTGGTTTGGGTACAGTGAAGAAACCCATAGTGGCGTGTCTGGTGGGAGTGTGTAAATAGATTATACAAGTTGTTTGTCATTTTCATCACACAAATGTTTCTTAAAAAGACTAGCAGAGATGTATTGGTGGTGATAATGATAATGGTGATGATAGTGATGATGGTGAGAATGGTTGTTGATGATTATAATGATAATGATGAGGCTAATGATGGTGATGATGATAATAATGACGATAATGATGGTGATGATGATGATGGCGATGACGATAATGACGGTGATAATGATGATAATATTGATGGTGATGATAATAATGATGTTGATGATGATACTGATGGTGATAATGATGATACTAATGATGGTGATAATGACGGTGATGATGATACTGATGGTGATCATGATGATAATAATGATGGTGATAATGACGGTGATGATGATAATGAGGGTGATCATGATGGTGATGATGATAAGGATGGTGATCATGATGGTGATGATGATAATGATTGAGTCACCCTCCATATCAGTGGTCTCCAACCCTGTTCCTGGAGAACTACGATCCTGTTGGTTTTCGCACCAACCCCAGTTGTAACTAACTTAGTTCAGTTTGTCAACCAGCTAATTATTAGAATCAGGTGTGGTAGATTTGGTTGGAGTGAAAACCTACAGGACGGTAGATCTACAGGAACAGGGTTGGAGTTAAAACCTACAGGACGGTAGATCTCCAGGAACAGGATTGGAGTTAAAACCTACAGGACGGTAGATCTACAGGAACAGGGTTGGAGTGAAAACCTACAGGACGGTAGATCTCCAGAAAGAGGGTTGGAGTTAAAACCTACAAGGCGGTAGATCTCCAGGAGCAGGGTTGGAGTGAAAACCTACAGGACGGTAGATCTCCAGGAGCAGGGTTGGAGTGAAAACCTACAGGACGGTAGATCTCCAGGAGCAGGGTTGGAGTGAAAACCTACAGGACGGTAGATCTCCAGGAGCAGGGTTGGAGTGAAAACCTACAGGACGGTAGATCTCCAGGAGCAGGGTTGGAGTTAAAACCCACAGGACGGTAGATCTCCAGGAACAGGGTTGGAGTTAAAACCTACAAGACGGTAGATCTCCAGGAACAGGGTTGGAGTTAAAACCTACAGGACGGTAGATCTTCAGGAACAGGGTTGGAGTTAAAACCTACAGGACGGTAGATCTCCAGGAACAGGGTTGGAGAGCCCTGCTCTACTGTATACCCTGTATTCTTCTTGACAGGCCAGTAAAACCTCAGTCAGTCTCATGTCAGTCTGAACAGGAACAGGATATGAAGTCTGTGTAAATGAGCTCAATGGCCTGTGTGATTATCTGTCAGCAGTAGAAATGGAGTTGACTTTGATTGACAGATATGCTAGGGATGCAGGGATGGAATGAGTGTGAAGAGAGAGAGAGAGTGTGTGTGTGTGTGTGTGTGTGTGTGTGTGTGTGTGTGTGTGTGTGTGTGTGTGTGTGTGTGTGTGTGTGTGTGTGTGTGTGTGTGTGTGTGTGTGTGTGTGTGTGTGTGTGTGTGTGTGTGTGTATTTAAAGGCGGCCCGTCAGGGACACCTGTTGACAACATCAGGTGAAACTGGAGGGCGTGCTATTCAAATAAATAATCGTAATATTAAACATTTATGAACATACAAGTATCTTATATTGGTTAAAAGCTTAAATTATTGTTACTCTAACTGCATTGTCCAATTTACAAAAGGCTTTACAGCAAAAGCATACCATGCGATTGTTTGAGGACTGCACCCCACTTCAACATATTTTTCAACCAGCACAGGCTTTATAAAATCACATATAGCGATTAAATAATCACTGTCTTTTTGAAAATCTTCCTCTGTTTGCAATCCCAAGGGTCCCAGCTACAATGTGCATGGGCATTTTGTTAGATAAAATCCTTCTTTATATCCCAAAAAGTCTGTTTAGTCGGCGCCAACGATTTCAGTAATCCATTCGTTCAACATGCAGACAAAGGAGTCCGAAAAGCTACTGCTAAACTTCATCCAAACAAGTTAAACTACATTTCTTTTTAATACTCAGGTACCCTAAAATGAAAATAATCTATAATATTTAATACGAAAAGAAGTATGTTCAATAGATCAGTAAAATTAGCAAGTGCGCGCCCACAGACTGATTTCCGACTGTGACTCCCGGTACCAAAACTCAAAATTCTTCCTCATTTTGGAAGAAACAAGCCTGAAACCTTGAACAAAGACTGTTGACATCTAGTGGAAGCCATAGGAATTGCAATCTGGGAGCTGGAATTGCATAGGATCCATAGCTTTCCATTGAAAGAGGATGGGATCTAAAAAAAATAATAATTCTGGCGGTATATCTTTGAAATTTTGGCTACCATATCAAATGTGTTATAGTCTCATACATTATTTTAATTTTTATACAAACTTCAAAGTGTTTTCTTTCCAATTATACCAATTATATGCATATCCTGGCTTCTGGGCGGAAATTCTAAAAAAATGACCCTAGCCCTAATTAATGAAGCTGCCAGTTGAGGACTTGTGAGGCATCTGTTTCTCAAACTAGACACTCTAATGTACTTGTCCTCTTGCTCAGTTGTGCACCGGGGCCTCCCACTCCTCTTTCTATTCTGGTTAGAGACAGTTTGCATTGTTCTGTGAAGGGAGTAGTACACAGGGTTGTATGAGATCTTCAGTTTCTTGGCAATTTCTCAGAAAAAGAATAGACTGACAAGTTTCATAAGAAAGGTCTAGCCATTTTGAGTCTGTAATCAAACCCACAAATGCTGATGCTCCAGATACTTATTAACTAGTCTAAGGAAGGCCAGTTTTATTGCTTCTTTAATCAGTACAACAGTTTTCAGCTGTGCTAACATAATTGTAAAAGTGTTTTCTAATGATCAATTAGCTATTTAAAATGATGAACTTGAATTAGCTAACACAACGTGCCATTGGAACACAGGAGTGGTGGTTGCTGATAATGGGCCTCTGTATGCCTATGTAGATATTGTATTAAAAAGCAGCTGTTTCCAGTTACAATAGTCATTTACAACATTAACAATGTCTCCACTGTTTTTCTAATCAATTTGATGTTATTTTAATGGAAAATAACTAGCTTTTCTTTCAAAAACAAGGCCATTTCTAAGTGACCCCAAACCTTTGAATGGTAGTGTACATAACATTATCCTCCCCTTTCCGTCAGTGTTGAGCATGCTAGCTGCCGCTATACTCCCCGATAATGCAGTAAGGGCCAGGCAGGCAGCAGGCACTGGGACCAGCCTCTTACCCTCTTAGCCACATCTGAATTGCTAATGGCCTCCTGTGTTAGTGTGACCTTTAGACAAGCACAGTACTCTAGGCCTGAATCACGTACTGTCACTGCCTAGACAACTCTTAAGCTGGGTCATCGCTTTCTCTTTCCAAGACCCCTGCCCTGAGCAGTCTCTGGTATGGGTAAGAATAGAGGAGGGAAAATGACAGTGCAATGTAAACAGCTGAGGTTAGGGGTAGTTAATGTATCGGTCAATGTCCCTCCTATAGCTTATTGAATATAGTTTATAGTGAGAGAGTGAGAAAGTGTGTGAAAGAAAGAGATAAAGAGCAGGAAGAAAGAGCAGGACGAGAGATAGCAGTAAGAGAGAGAGAGAGCGAAAGAGAGAGAGAAAGCAGTAAGAGAGAGAGAGAGCAGTAAGAGAGAGAGATAGCGAAAGAGAGAGAGAAAGCAGGAAGAGAGAGAGCGAAAGAGAGAGAGATAGCAGTAAGAGAGCGAGATAGCAGTAAGAGAGAGAGCAGGAAGAGAGAGATCAGGAAGAGAGAGAGCAGGAAGAGAGAGATCAGGAAGAGAGAGAGCAGGAAGAGAGAGATCAGGAAGAGAGAGAGAAAGCAGGAAGAGAGAGAGCAGGAAGAGAGAGAGAGAGAAAGCAGGAAGAGAGAGATCAGGAAGAGAGAGATCAGGAAGAGAGAGAGAGAGAAAGCAGGAAGAGAGAGATCAGGAAGAGAGAGATCAGGAAGAGAGAGATCAGGAAGAGAGAGAGCAGGAAGAGAGAGATCAGGAAGAGAGAGAGCAGGAAGAGAGAGAGAAAGCAGGAAGAGAGAGAGCAGGAAGAGAGAGAGAGAGAAAGAGAGAGAGAAAGAGAGAGAGAAAGCAGGAAGAGAGAGATCAGGAAGAGAGAGAGCAGGAAGAGAGAGAGAAAGAGAAAGAGAAAGCAGGAAGAGAGAGATCAGGAAGAGAGAGAGCAGGAAGAGACAGAGAAAGCAGGAAGAGAGAGAGAGCAGGAAGAGAGAGAGAGAAAGAGAGAGAGAAAGCAGGAAGAGAGAGATCAGGAAGAGAGAGAGCAGGAAGAGAGAGAGAAAGCAGGAAGAGAGAGAGAGCGAAAGAGAGAGAGAAAGCAGGAAGAGAAAGATCAGGAAGAGAGAGAGCAGTAAGAGAGAGAGAGAGCGAAAGAGAGAGAGAAAGCAGGAAGAGAGAGAGCAGGAAGAGAGAGAGAGAGCAGTAAGAGAGAGAGAGAGAGCGAAAGAGAGAGAGAAAGCAGGAAGAGAGAGATCAGGAAGAGAGAGAGCAGTAAGAGAGAGATCAGGAAGAGAGAGAGCAGTAAGAGAGAGAGAGAGAGCGAAAGAGAGAGAGAGAAAGCAGGAAGAGAGAGATCAGGAAGAGAGAGAGCAGGAAGAGAGAGAGCAGGAACAGAGAGATTGAACAGGCCTACAGGACCTGCATCAGGAGAGCCAATGAGAGAGTGTTGTTACTCTGACCACTAATCCTCTCCCTCACACACACACTGAAAGCTAGCAGGTATCAGGTGTCAAAGTGCTTCTTCTGTGTTTTGCTGGGTGCACTATGTGGCATGTTAGTGTGTCTGTGTTTTACCACTTCACATTAAGCCATGCTTTCTCCCGCCCACTCTTTCTCTCTCTCCATCCTGTCCATGTGTCGACAATACGACCTTCGAACTCTGTGTGAACCTGGCTCACCACATATCAGATAGTGTCTATGCATCTGTGCCAATGTGTCTGTGTGTGTGCATCACAAATAGCTCACACGCGCACACGCACGCACGCACGCACGCACACACACACACACAGGGACAGAGCCCAATGTTTCCTGCAGTTCCAGACCTGTATGTCTCTTCCGGTGTAATTTAATTTGCACCATAGTTCTCCTCTTCTCAGATGACCCTGTCTCACGGGTTCTGTCTGTCTCAACATGCTGATCACCTCTCTCTCCTCATCCCCCTGTCATCATCTGTCGCTTTCTTAGGAAATCTGCAGGTGTTGCTCTCTTCCTGTCGGGGAGTGATAGACTGATCTGGGTTAAGGTCATTTTACAGGCCTGTCTTCACAGGGCCTATTGCATCCCGTTTAATCCCTCCATCTCTCTATTCCTCCATCCATGCTGCCCGCCATCTCATTCATTCCATCTCTCCATTCCTCCATCCATGCGGCCTGCCCTCTCATTCACTCTATCTCTCCATTCCTCAATCCATGCGGCCTGCCCTCTCATTCACTCTATCTCTCCATTCCTCCATCCATGCGGCCTGCCCTCTCATTCACTCTATCTCTCCATTCCTCAATCCATGCGGCCTGCCCTCTCATTCACTCTATCTCTCCATTCCTCCATCCATGCGGCCTGCCCTCTCATTCACTCTATCTCTCCATTCCTCAATCCATGCGGCCTGCCCTCTCATTCACTCTATCTCTCCATTCCTCCATCCATGCTGCCTGCCCTCTCATTCACTCTATCTCTCCATTCCTCCATCCATGCTGACTGCCCTCTCATTCACTCTATCTCTCCATTCCTCCATCCATGCTGCCCTCCATCTCATTCACTCCATCTCTCCATTCCTCCATCCATGCTGCCTGCCCTCTCATTCACTCTATCTCTCCATTCCTCCATCCATGCGGCCTGCCCTCTCATTCACTCTATCTCTCCATTCCTCAATCCATGCGGCCTGCCCTCTCATTCACTCTATCTCTCCATTCCTCCATCCATGCTGACTGCCCTCTCATTCACTCTATCTCTCCATTCCTCCATCCATGCTGCCCTCCATCTCATTCACTCCATCTCTCCATTCCTCCATCCATGCTGCCTGCCCTCTCATTCACTCTATCTCTCCATTCCTCCATCCATGCGGCCTGCCCTCTCATTCACTCTATCTCTCCATTCCTCCATCCATGCGGCCTGCCCTCTCATTCACTCTATCTCTCCATTTCTCCAGCTGTCTCTCGCATTCATTTCTCTCATTCCCTTTTATTCTCTAGAACTCATTCTCTATTCTCTAAATCACTTGTGTCATTCCCTTACTTCCACCCTTCTCTCCTCTGTTTTTGCTGAATTCCTCTTATCATTCCTACTGTCAACTTGATGAGGTTTTACAGTAAAGTGACAACGATTTGAAGTTATTTACTTGAATTTCAGCTCTTGGGAAAGAACAGGTACCAAAGCAAGGTTTATCCACAAGGAGGGTCGTTTATACTGTATGTTATTGGTCAGTTGTCAAGTGAATCTGACTGTTTTCAGCTGGTAAACATGCCACTTCCTGCATTTCAGATTATAATGTATTCATGTACGTTAATGTATAGGGAACTTCTGAATTGTCACACAGTTCACTCACTGTTGAACAATATCAGTACACACACAACATGCCCACTATAATTCTCTCTCTCTCTCTCTCTCTCTCTCTCTCTCTCTCTCTCTCTCTCTCTCTCTCTCTCTCTCTCTCTCTCTCTCTCTCTCTCTCTCTCTCTCTCTCTCTCTCTCTCTCCCTGTCTCTCTCCCTGTCTCCCTGCCTCTTCCTCTCCATCACTGTCTCTTCCCTCCCTCCCTTTCTCTGATGATGGCTGTGGGTGAAATTCAATTACAGTTGTGTGTGTTTTCTCCCTGAAGCAGCAGCTAGCTACTGGCCCAGACACAGGGAAACTCCCCTCCATACGAGCTCACACTGTTTGTTTCTCCCCAGGCACACAGGCACACAAAGAAAATGTGTCTCTTAGACAACAAGCACTCTATCTCTGCCTCCACTCCCATGGAAACGTGTCTTTAACGTCCTTCAGTATTCTCCCGTCTGTCCACCGACACAACTCTTGTGTCGTGCAGTAAAATGCTCTCCATCTCTCTCTCTCTCTCTCTCTCTCTCTCTCTCTCTCTCTCTCTCTCTCTCTCTCTCTCACTCTCACTCTCACTCTCACTCTCACTCGATCCTTCATGACGCTTCCAGAGACGTAGTTCAGGAGAAACTGGTCAATATCCCACCTGGCTCCTGGACTTTCTGTCAATATTCTGGTTTATTCCTGCTTTCTTCCACACAGCTATGATTGACTACTGCCGTGTGTGTGTGTGCATGTGTGTGTGCCGCATCCTAGAAAACAGCTCCGTTTACCAGGCCATTCAGTGCAGCACAGAGCACAACTCTCACAACTCAGCTATTACATAACAGCCTGCTGTGTGAATTCTTTAATGTACTCAATTCTATCAGATGTAAGACTGGAGCTCCAATGAATTATTCACATTCACAAATACACAACTGTTTGTGTGTGTATTTCCATTATGTTTGTGCTTGTTATGATTATGCTGGTGTGTGAGGGAAGGTGGTGTGAATGGTTTTGTGCGTAGGTGTCTTTTGTTTGGGGAGAGTGAAACGGAGCCAGAGACAGAAAGAAAGCGAGAGAAACACAGACTGAACGTTTTCATTATCGCTTTGTATTTCAGGATGTCTATTGCTCGCAGCCCCCCCCTCTCAGTGCCTCAGGCTTCTCTCTAGCGCAGGGAGCCCAGTTATCAGATGAGCTCCTCAGCAATGTCTGCTAGAAGCTAATTAATGACTCAAAGAGCCAAATCCTGCTGAAGGCTTTTGGAGAAACGGTACAACGTTACCCCATGACATCATTGTGACCCTGACCTGCCCGGCCGTCATGCTGGGAAGAGGGTGTAGCACCATAACACACAGCAGGAGAGCAGAGTTACGGGAGACAGAGTCAATATGGGAAATATACATTCCTGGTTGATTTGCTTTTCTTTTTGTTGTGTTGTAACATCTCTTATCTAAATACATTCCCACTTCAAAGCAGTGCCTGAAGATCGACAGCCTCCCCTTTATGATTCATAGCATCAACCCCCCCCCCCCCCCCATGGTCCTACTGTAATTCTACAGCCTCCCCTTTATGATTCATAGCATCAACCCCCCCCCCCCCCCCCATGGTCCTACTGTAATTCTACAGCCTCCCCTTTATGATTCATAGCATCAACCCCCCACCCCCCCATGGTCCTACTGTAATTCTACAGCCTCCCCTTTATGATGGTCCTACTGTAATTCTACAGCCTCCCTTTATGATTCATAGCATCAACCCCCCACCCCCCATGGTCCTACTGTAATTCCACAGCCTCCCCTTTATGATTTATAGCATCAACCCCCCCCCACCCCCCCATGGTCCTACTGTAATTCTACAGCCTCCCCTTTATGATTCATAGCATCAACTCCCCCCCATGGTCCTACTGTACTTCTTACCAGCAGTGTATGCCTGTGGCTGTCAACCTAGGTTCTTCTTTACTGGGTTAGTGCATTGCATTACAACTGAGCATATATGTAAAGCTACTCACACTACTGTTGACAGAGTCTTAACCAACAGAGGTTCTCATACAACTGAATTGTCTGTTACAAAATATGTGGAGCTGACACTGGCACTTTGTCCTAGTTTCTACTGTGTGGCACTGGGCACTGTCCAGTGATTCTCTCTGTTCCTCTCTCTCTCTCTCTCCCTCTGTCCCCCCCCTCTCTCTCTCTCTGTTCCTCTCTCCCTCTGTTCCCCCCCTCTCTCTCTCTCTCTCTGTTCCTCTCTCTCTCTCTTTCCCTCTGTCCCCCCTCTCTCTGTCTGTTTCTCTCTCCCTCTGTTCCCCTCCCCCCTCTCTCTCTCTCTCTGCTCCTCTCTCCCTCTGTCCCCCCTCTCTCTCTCTCTCTCTCTCTGTTCCTATCTCTCTCTCTCTCCTCTGTTCCCCACCCCCCTCTCTCTCTGTTCCTCTCTCCCTGTCCCCCCCTCTCTCTCTCTCTGTTCCTCTCTCTCTTTCTCTCTCCCTATCTCCCTCGCTGCCCCCTCTCTCTGTTTCTCTCTCTTTCTTTCTCACTCTCTCTTCTTCTGTGTCACTCCCCTGTGTCTCGCTATCTCACAGCTGTTTGATGGGATTCTCACAATGTTGAGTCATCCACTGCTCACACCACTTTTCTCTACAGAGAGAGGGAATGGGAACACCATAAGGAAGACAATGCACACACACACACACACACACACACACACACACACACACACACACACACACACACACACACACACACACACACACACACACACACACACACACACACACACACACACACACACACACACACACACACACACACACACACACACACACACACACACACACACACACACACACACACACACACACACTCACCACTAATTCAACCAATTCCACTTGTGACAAGTCCTGGACTGTCACCTTGCAGGACACTGTAAAGGGAGAAAAGTGAGGTAGAGACTGGGGATGGAGAACGGAGGGAGAGAGTGGGGATGGAGGAAGGAGGTAGAGAGTGGGGATGGTGAAAGGAGGTAGAGAGTAGGGATAGAGAAAGGAGGGAGTGGGGATGGAGAAAGGAGGGGGAGAGTGGGGATGGAGAAAGGAGGGAGAGAGTGGGGATGGTGAAAGGAGGTAGAGAGTAGGGATAGAGAAAGGAGGGAGAGAGTGGGGATGGAGAAAGGAGGTAGAGAGTGGGATGGAGAAAGTAGGTAGAGAGTGGGGATAGAGAAAGGAGGTAGAGAGTGGGGATGGAGAAAGTAGGTAGAGAGTGGGGATAGAGAAAGGAGGTAGAGAGTGGGATGGAGAAAGGGGGGAGAGAGTGGGGATGGAGAAAGGACGGAGAGAGTGGGGATGGAGAAAGGAGGGAGTGGGGATGGAGAAAGGAGGGAGAGAGTGGGGATGGAGAAAGGAGGTAGAGAGTGGGGATAGAGAAAGGAGGTAGAGAGTGGGGATAGAGAAAGGAGGGAGAGAGTGGGGATGGAGAAAGGGGGGAGACAGTGGGGATAGAGAAAGGAGGGAGAGAGAGGGGATGGAGAAAGGGGGAGAGAGTGGGGATAGAGAAAGGAGGGAGAGAGTGGGGATGGAGAAAGGAGGTAGAGAGTGGGGATAGAGAAAGGAGGGAGAGAGTGGGGATAGAGAAATGAGGTAGAGAGTGGGGATAGAGAAAGGGGGAGACAGTGGGGATAGAGAAAGGAGGGAGAGAGAGGGGATGGAGAAAGGGGGAGAGAGTGGGGATAGAGAAAGGAGGGAGAGAGTGGGGATGGAGAAAGGAGGTAGAGAGTGGGGATAGAGAAAGGAGGGAGAGAGTGGGGATAGAGAAATGAGGTAGAGAGTGGGGATGGAGAAAGGAGGTAGAGAGTGGGGATGGAGAAAGGAGGGAGAGAGTGGGGATGGAGAAAGGAGGTAGAGAGTGGGGATAGAGAAAGGAGGTAGAGAGTGGGGATAGAGAAAGGAGGGAGAGAGTGGGGATGGAGAAAGGGGGAGACAGTGGGGATAGAGAAAGGAGGGAGAGAGAGGGGATGGAGAAAGGGGGAGAGAGTGGGGATAGAGAAAGGAGGGAGAGAGTGGGGATGGAGAAAGGAGGTAGAGAGTGGGGATAGAGAAAGGAGGGAGAGAGTGGGGATAGAGAAATGAGGTAGAGAGTGGGGATAGAGAAAGGGGGAGACAGTGGGGATAGAGAAAGGAGGGAGAGAGAGGGGATGGAGAAAGGAGGTAGAGAGTGGGGATGGAGAACAAAACAAATTAAATGTTTTTTTGTCATATGCTTCATAAACAACAGGTTTAGACTAACAGTGAAATGCTTCATAAACAACAGGTGTAGACTAACAGTGAAATGCTTCATAAACAACAGGTGTAGACTAACAGTGAAATGCTTCAAAAACAACAGGTGTAGACTAACAGTGAAATGCTTCAAAAACAACAGGTGTAGACTAACAGTGAAATGCTTCAAAAACAACAGGTGTAGACTAACAGTGAAATGCTTCAAAAACAACAGGTGTAGACTAACAGTGAAATGCTTCATAAACAACAGGTGTAGACTAACAGTGAAATGCTTCATAAACAACAGGTATAGACTAACAGTGAAATGCTTCATAAACAACAGGTGTAGACTAACAGTGAAATGCTTCATAAACAACAGGTGTAGACTAACAGTGAAATGCTTCATAAACAACAGGTGTAGACTAACAGTGAAATGCTTACTTACTGGTCCTTCTCCAACAATGCAGAGTTAAAGAAAAAACAAATAGAAACATCACAGTTGTGTATGTATAAGCCTAACTGTTGTCGTTCATTAGCTTTCTCCTATTCTTTTCAACTTTATTTAACTAAGCAAGTCAGTTACGAACTAATTCTTATTTTCAATGATGGTCCAGGAACAATGGGTTACTGCCTGGTTCAGGGGCAGAATGACAGATGTTTACCTTGTCAGCTCGGGGATTTGATCTAGCAACGTTTTGATTAGCAGTCCAACGCTCAGACCACTAAACTACCTGCTGCCTATTAGCTAGAGGCTGGTAGGGTTAGTGGGAAATAATAAAGGAACATATATTGAAAAGAGATATGTATATACAGTATATATATACAGTACCAGTCAAAATTTTGGACACACCTAATCATTTCAGGATTTTTCTTTATTTGTACTATTTTCTACATTTTAGAACAATAGTGAAGACATCAAATCTATGAAATAACACATATGGAATCATGTAGTAACCAAAAAAAGTGTTAAACAAATCAAAATGTATTTTAGATTTAAGATTCTTCAAAGTAGCCACCTTTTTCCTTGATGACAGCTTTGCACACTCTTGACATTCTCTCAACCAGCTACATGAGGTAGTCACCTGGAATGCATGTCAATTAACCGGTGTGCCCTGTTAAAAGTTAATTTGTGGAATTTCTTTCCTTAATGCATTTGAGCCAATCAGTATACAGAAGATTGCACTATTTGGTAAAAGACCAAGTCCATATTATGGCAAGAACAGCTAAAATAAGCAAAGAGAAATGACAGTCCATCATTACTTTAAGACATGAAGGTCAGTCAATCCGGAAAATGTCAAGAACTTTGAAAATTTCTTCAAGTACAGTCGCAAAAAACATCAAGTGCTATGATGAAACTATCTCTCATGAGGACCGCCACAGGAAAGGAAGACACAGAGTTACCTTTGCAGCAGAGGATAAGTTCATTACAGTTACCAGCCTCAGAAATCGGCAATTAACTGCACCTCAGATTGCACCTCACAGAGTTCAAGTAACAGACACATCTCAACATCAACTGTTCAGAGGAGACTGTGTGAATCAGGCATTCATGGTTGAATTGCTGCAAATAAACCACTACTAAAGGACACTAATAAGAAGAAGAAACTTGCTTGATCCAAGAAACACAAGTAATGGACATTAGACCGATGGAAATCTGTCCTTTGATCTGATGAGTCCAAATTTGAGATGTTTGGTTCCAACTGATGTGTCTTTGTGAGATGCAGAGTAGGTGAACTGATGATATTTGCATGTGTGGTTCCCACCGTGAAGCATGGAGGAAGAGGTGAGATGGTGAGTTTGTGCTTTGCTGGTGACACTATCTGTGATTTATTTATAATTCAAGACACACTTAACAAGCATGGCTACCACAGCATTCTGCAGTGATACACCATCTCATATGTTTTGTGCTTAGTGGGATTATCATTTGTTTTTCAACAGGACAATGACCCAACACACCTCCAGGCTGTGTAAGGGCTATTTGACCAAGAAGGAGAGTGATGGAGTGCTGCATCAGATGACGTGGCCTCCACAATCACCCGACCTCAACCCAGTTGAGATGGTTTGGGATGAGTTGGACCGCAGAGTGAAAGAAAAGCAACCAACAAGTGCTGAGCATATGTGGGAACTCCTTCAAGACTTTTGGAAAAGCATTCCAGCATAAGCTGGTTGAGAGAATGACAAGAGTGTGCAAAGCTGTCATCAAGGAAAAAGGTAGCAAGCAACCTTGAAGAATCTCAAATCTCAAATATATTTGGATTTGCTTTACACTTTTTTGGTTACTACATGATTCCATATGTGTTATTTAATAGTTTTGATGTCTTCAATATTATTCTACATTGTAAAAAATAGTACAAATAAAGAAAACCCCTTGAATGAGTAGGTGTGTCCAAACTTTTGACTGGTACTGTATGTGTGAGTTTGTGGGTAGAGTAAATTGTGTTTTTATAGAGTCAGTACAAGAGAGTTAGTGCAAAAAAGGGTCAATGCAGGTAGTCTGGCTATTCATTTGATTAGCTATTTAGCAGTCTTGTTTAACAGTGTTATTGCTTGGGGGTAGAAGCTGTTCCGGGTTCTGTTGGTTCAAGACTTGGTCCACTGGTACCGTTTGCCGTGCGGTATCTGTGAGAACAGTCTATAGCCTGGGTGGCTGGACTCTTTGGCAATTATTTGGGCCTTCCTCTGACACCGCCTGGTATAGAGGTCCTGGATGGCAGGACACAGCCCTACACACCACCCTCTGTAGCGCCTTGCGGTCAGGCAAGCCGTACCAAGCAGTGATGCCCTCTTCACAGCTGTGTGGGTGTGTGTGGACCATGTTAATTCCTTAGTGATCTGTACACCAAGAAACTTCAAGCTCTCGACCCACTCCTCTACATCCCCAACACTGTGGATGGGGGCGTGCTCTCAGCTACGATTCCTGTAGTCCACGATCATCTCCTTTGTCTTGATGACATTGAGGGAGAGGATGTTGTCCTTGCACCACACACACAGAGAGAAAAATGAATAGATAGAGATAACTATGGTAGGTACACCTATAGCTCATCTCTTGGCAGTAGTACTGTAGACTACTTTATCACTGACCTCAACCCAGAATCTCTCAGAGCGTTCACAGTCAGCCCACTGACACCCCTATCAGACCACAGCAAAATCACAGTCTACTTAAACAGAGCAATACTCAATCATGAGGCATCAAAGCCAAATGAACTGAAACATTAAGAAATGCTATAGATGGAAGGAATGCTATAGATGGAAGGAATGCAGTTTGGAAACCTACCAAAAAACAATTAGGCATCAACAAATTCAATCCCTTTTAGACAATTTCCTGGGTAAAACGTTCCACTGTAATAGTGAAGGTGTAAACCTGGCAGTAGAAAATCTTAACAGTATATTTGACCTCTCAGCTTCCCGATCAAATCTAAAAATCTCAAATAGAAAACCGAAGAAAATTAACAATAATGACAAATGGTTTGATGAAGAATGCAAAAATCTAAGAAAGAAATTGAGAAACCTGTCCAACCAAAAACATAGAGACCCGGAAAACCTGAGTCTACGCCTTCACTATGGTGAATCACTAAAACAATACAGAAATACACTAGGGAAAAAGAAGGAACAGCATGTCAGAAATCAGCTCAATGCAATTGAAGAATCCATAGACTCTAACCACTTCTGGGAAAATTGGAAAACACTAAACAAACAACAACACAAATAATTATCTATCCAAAATGGAGATGTATGGGTAAACCACTTCTCCAATCTTTTTGGTTCTATAACAAAGAACAAAGAGCAAAAACATATACATGATCAAATACATATCTTAGAATCAACTATTAAAGACTACCAGAACCCATTGGATTCTCCAATTACCTTGAATGAGTTACAGGACAAAATAAAAACCCTTCAACCCAAAAAGGCCTGTGGTGTCGATGGTATCCTCAATGAAATGATCAAATATACAGACAACAAATTCCAATTGGCTATACTAAAACTCTTTAACATCATACTTAGCTCTGGCATCTTCCCCAATATTTGGAACCAAGGACTGATCACCCCAATCCACAAAAGTGGAGACA
>NC_060181.1:80285410-80385410 GCF_021184085.1 Oncorhynchus gorbuscha | reverse complement strand
GTGGGAGAGAGAGAGGGAGGGGGCAGTGAGGGTGGGAGAGAGAGAGGGAGGGGGGGCAGTGAGGGTGGGAGAGAGAGAGGGAGGGGGCAGTGAGGGTGGGAGAGAGAGAGGGAGGGGGCAGTGAGGGTGGGAGAGAGAAAGAGGGCCTTTATTGGCATGGGAAACATATGTTTACATTGCCAATGCAAGTGAAATAGATCCTTAACAAATGTGAAATAAACAATAAAAATGAACAGTAAACATTACAAAAATTCCAAAGGAAAAGAGGAATTTAAAATATCATAGTATGTATATCTACAGTGCTGTAATGATGTGGAAATAGTTCAAGTTAAAGTTAAACAGGAAAATAAATAAACATAAATATAGGTTGTATTTACAATGGTGTTTGTTCACACTGGTTGCCCTTTTCTTGAGGCAACACGTCACAAATTGTGCTGCTGTGATGGCAAACTGTGGTATTTCACCCAATAGAAATGGGAGTTTATCAAAATTTGATTTGTTTTTGAATTCTTTGTGGGTCTGTGTAACCTGAAGGAAATATGTCTCTCAAATATGGTCATAGATTTGGCAGGAGGTTAGGAAGTGCAGCTCAGTTTCAACCTCATTTTGAGGGCAGTGGGCACATAGCATGTCTTCTCTGGAGAGCCAGGTCTGCCTACGGTGGCCTTTCTCAATAGCAAGTCTATGCTCACTGAGTCTGTACATAGTCAAAGCTTTCTTTAAGTTTGGGTCAATCACAGTGGTCAGGTATTCTGCCACTGTGTACTCTCTGTTAAGGGCCAAATAACATTCTAGTTTGCTCAGTTTTTCCGTTAATTCTTTCCAATGTGTGAAGTAATCATCTTTTTGTTTTCTCATGATTTGGTTTGGTCTATTTGTGTTGCTGTCCTGGGGCTCTGTTTGTGTTTGTGAACAGAGCACCAGGACCAGCTTTCACATTCATTTCTATGTAGGTGATGGCTTTGTTTGGGAACCAGATCCTTTTAGATGGTTGTGAAAAAAACCCACACAAGGCCCTTCGTCAAGGCCGATACGTCAAGCTTATTAAAGAGCAGTGAACCTAGCAAGAGCAGTGTGTATGTTTCTTATTTTTTCTCATCTTATTCAACTGTCCCCATGCACCTGCAAAAAAGATAGCTCAGATGTCCGAGTGCCTTTTGAAATTTGAATTTGAGGTGGTTGTAGAATTCTGCTCTGCATGATTATTTAGTATTTTACATTGTACACAGATTATATTTTAGCAGAATGCTGTATGCAGAGTCTCAATTTGGTGTTTGTACAATTTTGTGAATTATTTTTTTGGTGAGCGGACCCCAGACCTCACAACCATCAAGGGCAATGGGTTCTACAACTGATTCAAGTGTTTTTTTGCTAGTTCCTAATTGGTATGTCAAATTTTATGTTCCTTTTGATGGCATAGAAGGCCCTTCTTGCCTTCTCTCAGATCATTCAAAGCTTTGTGGAAGTTACTGTGGCATGGATGTTTAAGCCGAGATACATACAGTTGTTAGTGTGCTCTAGGGCAACGGTGTCTAGATGGAATATGTATTGGTGGTCCTTGCAACTGGACCTTTTTTGGAACACCATTTTCTTTGTCTTACAGATTTACTGTTGGGGACCAGGTCTGACAGAATCTGTGCAGAACATCTACAGTAGGTGCTGCTGAAACACCAGATCATCAGCAAACAGTCGGCATTTGACTTCAGATTCTAGTAGTGTGACTCTAGTAGTGTGACTCTAGTAGTGTGACTCTAGTACTGTGATTCTAGTAGTGTAATTCTAGTAGTGTGACTCTAGTAGTGTAATTCTAGTAGTGTGACTCTAGTAGTGTGACTCTAGTAGTGTGATTCTAGTAGTGTGATTCTAGTAGTGTGATTCTAGTAGTGTAATTCTAGTAGTGTGATTCTAGTAGTGTGACTCTAGTAGTGTGATTCTAGTAGTGTGACTCTAGTAGTGTGACTCTAGTAGTGTGATTCTAGTAGTGTGATTCTAGTAGTGTAATTCTAGTAGTGTGATTCTAGTAGTGTGATTCTAGTAGTGTGACTCTAGTAGTGTGATTCTAGTAGTGTGATTCTAGTAGTGTGATTCTAGTAGTGTAATTCTAGTAGTGTGATTCTAGTAGTGTGATTCTAGTAGTGTGATTCTAGTAGTGTGATTCTAGTAGTGTGACTCTAGTAGTGTGATTCTAGTAGTGTGATTCTAGTAGTGTGACTCTAGTAGTGTGACTCTAGTAGTGTGACTCTAGTAGTGTGATTCTAGTAGTGTGATTCTAGTAGTGTGACTCTAGTAGTGTGAATCTAGTAGTGTGTCGCCAATTCCTTTATATTTGCAGTATGTTGAAGTTGGTTTGGGCTCAAGCTGCATCCCTGTTTCACCGCACGGCCCTGTGAAAAGAAATGTGTGTTTTTATAATGTTGTATGTTTCCCCCCAATCTCCTCTCCCCTCTTCATCTCTATTACTTAGTGTGTTCTCCTATCCCTCTTGAATGTCTCTTTCTTTTCCCCAGATGCTGAATCTCCCCTAAGTGTTTTCTGATGTGTGAAGAGTTCTGCAGAATGCATGGCGGGTTTTTGTAACTTGTTGAGTCAGTAATATATTATATTACTTTATCTGTCAATGTTGTCTATGTTGTGTTGTTTGGCATCTCATCTCCTCTCATCTTTAAAGCTGTTGGTATCATAGAAAGATAATACATTCTATTTCTGTGGTTGGTGTATCATGTAGCATGGTGAAGGCTTTGTTGTTTGTGCATTGACGTGCCTGCGTGTGTGTGTGTATGTGTATGTGTGTGTGTGTGTGTGATGTGTGATGTGTGATGTGTGATGTGTGATGTGTGATGTGTGATGTGTGATGTGTGTGTGATGTGTGTGATGTGTGTGTGTGTGTGTGTGTGTGTGTGTGTGTGTGTGTGTGTATGGAAGTGGAACTCTTTGTCTCCTTCGTGTGTTTTGTATTAGTCTCTGTTGTTCTGGTCTATCTACGCTACAGATGCCGTTATACCTTCATTAATAATTGATCTATCATTGATTTGTGAAAACCTTGTGCCTGCTTCAAAAGACCCCCCACTTCTGTCCTCCCTCTATTAGCAGCACTGCTCTCTACCTCAGCAGCTAAACTACACCTAGGTTTGGACAATTCTGGTAATTTACCCAAAATTCCCTGGTTTTCCAGAAATCCTTGTTTAAAGATTCCGGATTTCCTGCCTTATCCCTTCTGATTCTGGAAAACCTGTGAATTTTGCAACCCTAGCTACAACCAATCAGCTCTATCAGAGAGGAGACCCACTGGATACAGATGCCAGTTCAACGTCTACTTTTGATTTAAATCAAATCAAATAAAATGTATTTATATAGCCCTTCGTACATCAGCTGATATCTCAAAGTGCTGTACAGAAACCCAGGCTAAAACCCCAAACAGCAAGCAATGCAGGTGTAGAAGCACGGTGTTTAGGAAAAACTCCCGAGAAAGGCCAAAACTTAGGAAGAAACCTAGAGAGGAACCAGTCTATGAGGGGTGGCCAGTCCTCTTCTGGCTATGCCGGTTGGAGATTATAACAGAACATGGCCATGATGTTCAAATGTTCATAAATGACCAGCATGGTCAAATAATAATAATCACAGTAGTTGTTGAGGGTACAGCAAGTCAGCACCTCAGGAGTAAATGTCAGTTGGCTTTTCATAGCTGATCATTAAGAGTATCTCTACCACTACTAATGTCTCTAGAGAGTTGAAAACAGCAGGTCTGGGACAGGTAGCACGTCCGGTGAACAGGTCAGGATTCCATAGCCGCAGGCAGAACAGTTGAAACTGGAGCAGCAGCATGGCCAGGTGGACTGGGGACAGCAAGGAGTCATCATGCCAGGTAGTCCTGAGGCATGGTCCTAGGGCTCAAGTCCTCAGATAGAGAGAAAGAAAGAGAGAAAGAGAGGATTAGAGAGAGCATACTTAAATTCACTCAGGACACCGGATAAGACAGGAGAAGTACTCCAGATATAACAAACTGACCCTAGCCCCGCGACACATAATCTACTGCAGCATAAATACTGGAGGCTGAGACAGGAGGGGTCAGGAGACACTGTGGCCCCATCCGATGATACCCCCCGGACAGGGCCAAACAGGAAGGGTATAACCCCACCCACTTTACCAAAGCACAGCCCCCACACCACCAGAGGGATATCTTCAACCACCAACTTACCATCCTGAGACAAGGCCGAGTATAGCCCACAAAGGTGGCACAATGGCACAACCCAAGGGGGGGGGGGGGGGGGGGGCGCCAACCCAGACAGGAAGATCACATCAGTGACTCAACCCACTCAAGTGACGCACCCCTCCTACGGACGGCATGCAAGCTCAGCAGTAAGCCAGTGACTCAGCCCCTGTAATAGGGTTAGAAGCAGAGAATCCCAGTGGAAAGCCAGGCAGAGACAGCAAGGGCGGTTTGTTGCTCCAGAGCCTTTCCGTTCACCTTCACACCCCTGGGCCAGACTACAATCAATCATATGACCCACTGAAGAGATGAGTCTAAATTCCAAATCATGTCTAATCAATTGCATTTACCACAGGTGGACTCCAATCAAGTTGTAGAAACATCTCAAGGATGACCAATGGAAACAGGATGCACCTAAGCTCAATGTCAAGTATCATAGCAAAGGGTCTGAATACTTATGTAAATAAAGTAAAAATTATCTACCAAAAACCTATTTTCACTTCGTCATTATGGGGTATTGTGTGTAGATTGATGAGGGAATTTTTAAAAATCAATTTCAGAATAAGGCTGTAACCTTACAAAATTTGGAAAAAGTCAAGGGGTCGAAATACTTTCCCGAATGCACTATACATCATTCCATCGAACCCCCTTTTTATCCATCTCTCTCTCTCTCTTCTTCACTCTCTTTCTATATCCCTCTCCTTTCAACCTCTCTCTGTTTCTCATTCATTCACTCTCTCACATCCCATTATATCTACTTTCTTCCTCTCCTCTCTCTGCTTTCTCTCTTCTCTCTCCATCTCTTCTCCCCTCTCCCTCTCTTTGTCCCTGTCTCTCTGTAGGTCTAATCCTCTTGTGTGGTCTCTCAGCAGGATAAACTGTTCTCCAGCCCTCCTCTTTATTAAAGGATTTACCCCTTCACATCCCCTCCTCCTCTCCCTTCAGCCCTCTGAGGTTCCACCTGGAACGGGAGGTGGATTCTCATTCTTCAGATGGATTATACCCAGATTTATTCTTAGAGAACAGAAGGAGTCAATCACTTATTATGCTGAATACTTTCTGTGATAGCTTGTGGGTATGTGTGTGTTTGTGTCAGACCTGGGAAAAGCACAGATTGACTTACTCTGTATTTTGGGAGGTTGAGTGTGTGTGCGAGTGTGTGTCTGTGTGTGTGTGTGTACCTCCTCGAAGAGGTTGGAGAGGAGGATGTGGAGAGGAGGATGTGGATGGGAAGATGCAGAAGGGAGGATGTGGTGAGGAGGATGTGGAGGAATAATGTGGAGGGAGGATGTGGTGAGGAGGATGTGGTGAGGAGGATGTGGAGGGATGATGTGGAGAAGAGGATGTGGAGAGGGGGATGTGGTGAGGAGGATGTTGTGAGGAGGATGTGGTGAGGAGGATGTGGTGAGGAGGATGAGGAGGGAGATTGTGGAGGGAAGATGTGGTGAGGAGGATGTGGAGGGAGGATGTGGAGTGAGAATGTGGATAAGAGGACGTGGAGGGAGGATGTGGAGAAGAAGATGTGGAGGGAGGATGTGGAGAGGAGGATGTGGAGGGAGAATATGGAGGGAGGATGTGGTGAGGAGGATGAGGAGGGAGATTGTGGAGGGAAGATGTGGAAGGGAGGATGTGGAGAGGAGGCTGTGGAGAGGAGGATGTGGGGAGGAGGATGTGGAGGGAGGATGTGGAGGGAGGATGTGGTGAGGAGGATGTGGAGGAAAGATGTGGTGAGGAGGATGTGGAGAGGAGGAAGTGGAGGGAGAATGTGGTGAGGAGGATGTGTAGGGAGGATGTGGAGAAGAGGATGTGGAGAAAAGGATGTATTTAGCAGGATGTTGTGAGGAGGATGTGGTGAGGAGGATTAGGAGGGAGAATGTGGAGGGAGGATGTGGTGAGGAGGATGTGGTGAGGAGGATGTGGAGGGAGAATGTGGTGAGGAGAATGTGGAGAGGAGGATGTGGTAAGGAGGATGTGGAGGGAGGAAGTGGGGAGGATGCTGTGGGGAAGATGATGTGGAGAGGAGAATGTGGAGAGGAGGATGTGGTAAGGAGGATGTAGAGGGAGGATGTGGAGAGGAGGATGTGGAGAAAAGGATGTGTTTAGGAGGATGTTGTGAGGAGGATGTGGTGAGGAGGATGTGGAGGTAGGATGTGGAGAGGAGGCTGTGGAGAGGTGGATGTGGGGAGGAGGCTGTGGAGAAGACTATGTGGAGAGGAGAATGTTGAGAGGAGGATGTGGAGGGAGATGGTGGAGGGAGGATGTGGAGAGGAGGATGTGGAGGGAGGAAGTGGAGGGAGAATGTGGAGAAGAAGATGTGGTGAGGAGGATGTGGAGGGAGGATGTGGAGAGGAGGCTGTGGAGAGGAGGATGTGGGGAGGAGGCTGTGGAGAAGATGATGTGGAGAGGAGAATGTGGAGAGGAGGATGTGGAGGGAGATGGTGGAGGGAGGATGTGGAGAGGAGGATGTGGAGGGAGGATGTGGAGGGAGAATGTGGAGAAGAAGATGTGGTGAGGAGGATGTGGAGGGAGGATGTGGAGAGGAGGCTGTGGAGAGGAGGATGTGGGGAGGAGGCTGTGGAGAAGATGATGTGGAGAGGAGAATGTGGAGAGGAGGATGTGGAGGGAGATGGTGGAGGGAGGATGTGGTGAGGAGGATGTGGAGGAAAGATGTGGTGAGGAGGATGTGGAGAGGAGGAAGTGGAGGGAGAATGTGGTGAGGAGGATGTGTAGGGAGGATGTGGAGAAGAGGATGTGGAGAAAAGGATTTGTTTAGGAGGATGTTGTGAGGAGGATGTGGTGAGGATGATGTGTTGAGGGGGATGAGGAGGGAGAATGTGGAGGGAGGATGTGGAGAATAGGATGTGGAGAAAAGGATGTGTTTAGGAGGATGTGGTGAGGAGGATGTGGAGAGGAGGATGTGGGGAGGAGGCTGTGAGGAAGATGATGTGGAGAGGAGAACGTGGAGAGGAGGATGTGGTAAGGAGGATGTAGAGGGAGGATGTGGAGAGGAGGATGTGGTGAGGAGGATGTGGAGAAGAGGATGTGGTGAGGATGTGGAGGTAGGATGTGGAGGGAGGGTGTGGAGAGGAGGAAGTGGAGGGAGAATGTGGTGAGGAGGATGTGGAGAGGAGGATGTGGTGAGGAGGATGTGGTGAGGAGGATGTGGAGAGGAGGATGTGGAAGGGAGGATGTGGAGAGGAGGCTGTGGAGAGGAGGATGTGGGGAGGAGGATGTGGAGGGAGGATGTGGAGGGAGGATGTGGTGAGGAGGATGTGGAGGAAAGATGTGGTGAGCAGGATGTGGAGAGGAGGAAGTGGAGGGAGAATGTGGTGAGGAGGATGTGTAGGGAGGATGTGGAGAAGAGGATGTGGAGAAAAGGATGTATTTAGCAGGATGTTGTGAGGAGGATGTGGTGAGGAGGATTAGGAGGGAGAATGTGGAGGGAGGATGTGGTGAGGAGGATGTGGTGAGGAGGATGTGGAGGGAGAATGTGGTGAGGAGAATGTGGAGAGGAGGATGTGGTAAGGAGGATGTGGAGGGAGGAAGTGGTAAGGAGGATGTAGAGGGAGGATGTGGAGAGGAGAATGTGGAGAGGAAGATGTGGTGAGGGGGTGTGGAGAGGAGGTTTTGGAGAGGAGGATGTGGAGATGAGGAAGTGGAGAAGAGGATGTGGAGGTAGGATGTGGAGAGGAGGATGTGGAGGGAGGATGTGAAGAGGAGGATGTGGAGGGGGATGTGGATGGAGGATGTGTTGTGCAGGATGTGGAGGAAAGATGTGGTGAGGAGGATGTGGAGAGGAGGAAGTGGAGGGAGAATGTGGTGAGGAGGATGTGGAGAAGAGGATATGGAGAGGAGGATGTGTAGGGAGGATGTGGAGGGAGGATGTGGAGAGGAAGATGTGGTGAGGGGGATGTGGAGAAGAGGATATGGAGAGGAGGATGTGTAGGGAGGATGTGGAGAAGATGATGTGGAGAGGAGGATGTGGAGGTAGGACATGGAGAAGAAGATGTGGTGAGGAGGATGTGGAGGGAGGATGTGGAGGGAGGATGTGGAGGGAGTATGTGGGGAGGAGGATGTGGAGGGAGGATGTGGAGGGAGAATGTGGAGAAGAAGATGTGGTGAGGAGGATGTGGAGAGGAGGATGTGGGGAGGAGGCTGTGGAGAAGATGATGTGGAGAGGAGAATGTGGAGAGGAGGATGTGGAGGGAGATGGTGGAGGGGGGATGTGGTGAGGAGGATGTGGGGAGGAGGCTGTGGAGAAGATGATGTGGAGGAGGAGAATGTGGAGAGGAGGATGTGGAGGAGATGGTGGAGGGAGGATGTGGTGAGGAGGATGGGGAGGAAAGATGTGGTGAGGAGGATGTGGAGAGGAGGAAGTGGAGGGAGAATGTGGTGAGGAGGAGGATGTGTAGGGAGGATGTGGAGAAGAGGATGTGGAGAAAAGGATTTGTTTAGGAGGATGTTGTGAGGAGGATGTGGTGAGGATGATGTGGAGAGGAGAATGTGGAGAGGAGGATGTGGAGGGAGATGGTGGAGGGAGGATGTGGTGAGGAGGATGTGGTGAGGATGATGTGTTGAGGGGGATGAGGAAGGAGAATGTGGAGGGAGGATGTGGAGAATAGGATGTGGAGAAAAGGATGTGTTTAGGAGGATGTGGTGAGGAGGATGTGGAGAGGAGGATGTGGGGAGGAGGCTGTGGGGAAGATGATGTGGAGAGGATAATGTGGAGAGGAGGATGTGGTGAGGAGGATGTGGAGAAGAGGATGTGGTGAGGATGTGGAGGTAGGATGTGAGGGGGGGTGTGGAGAGGAGGAAGTGGAGGGAGAATGTGGTGAGGAGGATGTGTAGGGAGGATATGGAGAAAATGATGTGTTTAGGAGGATGTTGTGAGGAGGATGTGGTGAGGAGGATGTGGAGAAAAGGATGTATTTAGCAGGATGTTGTGAGGAGGATTACATTACATTACATTTAAGTAATTTAGCAGACGCTCTTATCCAGAGCGACTTACAAATTGGATAGGAGGGAGAATGTGGAGGGAGGATGTGGTGAGGAGGATGTGGTGAGGAGGATGTGGAGGGAGGATGTGGAGGGAGAATGTGGTGAGGAGAATGTGGAGAGGAGGATGTGGTAAGGAGGATGTGGAGGGAGGATGTGGAGAGGAGGCTGTGGAGAGGAGGATGTGGAGAAGAGGATGTGGAGGGAGGATGTGGATGGAGGATGTGTTGTGGAAGATGTGGAGGAAAGATGTGGTGAGGAGGATGTGAAGAGGAGGAAGTGGAGGGAGAATGTGGTGAGGAGGATGTGTAGGGAGGATGTGGAGAAGATGATGTGGAGAGGAGGATGTGGAGGTAGGACGTGGAGAAGAAGATGTGGTGAGGAGGATGTGGAGGGAGGATGTGAAGGGAGGATGTGGTGGGAGTATGTGGGGAGGAGGATGTGGAGGGAGGATGTGGAGGGAGAATGTGGAGAAGAAGATGTGGTGAGGAGGATGTGGAGAGGAGGATGTGGAGAGGAGAATGTGGAGAGGAGGATGTGGAGGGAGATGGTGGAGGGAGGATGTGGTGAGGAGGATGTGGAGGAAAGATGTGGTGAGGAGGATGTGTAGGGAGGATGTGGAGAAAATGATTTGTTTAGGAGGATGTTATGAGGAGGATGTGGTGAGGAGGATGTGGAGGTAGGATGTGGAGAGGAGGCTGTGGAGAGGAGGATGTGGGGAAGATGATGTGGAGGGAGGATTTGGAAGGAGGATGTGGTGAGGAGGATGTGGAGGAAAGGTGTGGTGAGGAGGATGTGGAGAGGAGGAAGTGGAGGGAGAATGTGGTGAGGAGGATGTAGGGAGGATGTGGATGGAGGATGTGTTGTGGAGGATGTGGAGGAAAGATGTGGTGAGGAGGATGTGGGAGAGGAGGAAGTGGAGGGAGAATGTGGTGAGGAGGATGTGTAGGGAGGATGTGGAGAAGAGGATGTGGAGAAAAGGATGTATTTAGCAGGATGTTGTGAGGAGGATGTGGTGAGGAGGATTAGGAGGGAGAATGTGGAGGGAGGATGTGGTGAGGAGGATGTGGTGAGGAGGATGTGGAGGGAGAATGTGGTGAGGAGAATGTGGAGAGGAGGATGTGGTAAGGAGGATGTGGAGGGAGGAAGTGGGGAGGATGCTGTGGGGAAGATGATGTGGAGGAGATGATGTGGAGAGAGGAGAATAAGGAGGATGAGAGGAGGATGTGGTAAGGAGGATGTGGTGAGGAGGATGTGGAGAGGAGGATGTGGTGAGGAGATGTGGAGGAGGATGTGGAGGAGGGTGTGGAGAGGAGGAAGTGGAGGGAGGATTTGGAGAAGAGGATGTGGAGAAAAGGATGTGTTTAGGAGGATGTTGTGAGGAGGATGTGGTGAGGAGGATGTGGAGGTAGGATGTGGAGAGGAGGCTGTGGAGAGGTGGATGTGGGGAGGAGGCTGTGGAGAAGACTATGTGGAGAGGAGAATGTTGAGAGGAGGATGTGGAGGGAGATGGTGGAGGCAGGATGTGGAGGAGGAGGATGTGGAGGGAGGATGTGGAGGGAGAATGTGGAGAAGAAGATGTGGTGAGGAGGATGTGGAGGGAGGATGTGGAGAGGAGGCTGTGGAGAGGAGGATGTGGGGAGGATGTGGAGAAGATGATGTGGAGAGGAGAATGTGGAGAGGAGGATGTGGAGGGAGATGGTGGAGGGAGGATGTGGAGAGGAGGATGTGGAGGGAGGATGTGGAGGGAGAATGTGGAGAAGAAGATGTGGTGAGGAGGATGTGGAGGGAGGATGTGGAGGGAGGATGTGGTGAGGAGGATGTGGAGGAAAGATGTGGTGAGGAGGATGTGGAGAGGAGGAAGTGGAGGGAGAATGTGGTGAGGAGGATGTGTAGGGAGGATGTGGAGAAGAGGATGTGGAGAAAAGGATTTGTTTAGGAGGATGTTGTGAGGAGGATGTGGTGAGGATGATGTGTTGAGGGGGATGAGGAGGGAGAATGTGGAGGGAGGATGTGGAGAATAGGATGTGGAGAAAAGGATGTGTTTAGGAGGATGTGGTGAGGAGGATGTGGAGAGGAGGATGTGGGGAGGAGGCTGTGGGGAAGATGATGTGGAGAGGAGAACGTGGAGAGGAGGATGTGGTAAGGAGGATGTGGAGAAGAGGATGTGGTGAGGATGTGGAGGTAGGATGTGGAGGGAGGGTGTGGAGAGGAGGAAGTGGAGGGAGAATGTGGTGAGGAGGATGTGGAGAGGAGGATGTGGAGAGGAGGATGTGGTGAGGAGGATGTGGTGAGGAGGATGTGGAGAGGAGGATGTGGAAGGGAGGATGTGGAGAGGAGGCTGTGGAGAGGAGGATGTGGGGAGGAGGATGTGGAGGGAGGATGTGGAGGGAGGATGTGGTGAGGAGGATGTGGAGGAAAGATGTGGTGAGGAGGATGTGGAGAGGAGGAAGTGGAGGGAGAATGTGGTGAGGAGGATGTGTAGGGAGGATGTGGAGAAGAGGATGTGGAGAAAAGGATGTATTTAGCAGGATGTTGTGAGGAGGATGTGGTGAGGAGGATTAGGAGGGAGAATGTGGAGGGAGGATGTGGTGAGGAGGATGTGGTGAGGAGGATGTGGAGGGAGAATGTGGTGAGGAGAATGTGGAGAGGAGGATGTGGTAAGGAGGATGTGGAGGGAGGAAGTGGTAAGGAGGATGTAGAGGGAGGATGTGGAGAGGAGAATGTGGAGAGGAAGATGTGGTGAGGGGGATGTGGAGAGGAGGTTTTGGAGAGGAGGATGTGGAGATGAGGAAGTGGAGAAGAGGATGTGGAGGTAGGATGTGGAGAGGAGGATGTGGAGGGAGGATGTGAAGAGGAGGATGTGGAGGGGGGATGTGGATGGAGGATGTGTTGTGCAGGATGTGGAGGAAAGATGTGGTGAGGAGGATGTGGAGAGGAGGAAGTGGAGGGAGAATGTGGTGAGGAGGATGTGGAGAAGAGGATATGGAGAGGAGGATGTGTAGGGAGGATGTGGAGGGAGGATGTGGAGAGGAAGATGTGGTGAGGGGGATGTGGAGAAGAGGATATGGAGAGGAGGATGTGTAGGGAGGATGTGGAGAAGATGATGTGGAGAGGAGGATGTGGAGGTAGGACATGGAGAAGAAGATGTGGTGAGGAGGATGTGGAGGGAGGATGTGGAGGGAGTATGTGGGGAGGAGGATGTGGAGGGAGGATGTGGAGGGAGAATGTGGAGAAGAAGATGTGGTGAGGAGGATGTGGAGAGGAGGATGTGGGGAGGAGGCTGTGGAGAAGATGATGTGGAGAGGAGAATGTGGAGAGGAGGATGTGGAGGGAGATGGTGGAGGGGGGATGTGGTGAGGAGGATGTGGGGAGGAGGCTGTGGAGAAGATGATGTGGAGAGGAGAATGTGGAGAGGAGGATGTGGAGGGAGATGGTGGAGGGAGGATGTGGTGAGGAGGATGGGGAGGAAAGATGTGGTGAGGAGGATGTGGAGAGGAGGAAGTGGAGGGAGAATGTGGTGAGGAGGATGTGTAGGGAGGATGTGGAGAAGAGGATGTGGAGAAAAGGATTTGTTTAGGAGGATGTTGTGAGGAGGATGTGGTGAGGATGATGTGGAGAGGAGAATGTGGAGAGGAGGATGTGGAGGGAGATGGTGGAGGGAGGATGTGGTGAGGAGGATGTGGTGAGGATGATGTGTTGAGGGGGATGAGGAAGGAGAATGTGGAGGGAGGATGTGGAGAATAGGATGTGGAGAAAAGGATGTGTTTAGGAGGATGTGGTGAGGAGGATGTGGAGAGGAGGATGTGGGGAGGAGGCTGTGGAGAAGATGATGTGGAGAGGAGAATGTGGAGAGGAGGATGTGGAGGGAGATGGTGGAGGGAGGATGTGGTGAGGAGGATGTGGTGAGGATGATGTGTTGAGGGGGATGAGGAAGGAGAATGTGGAGGGAGGATGTGGAGAATAGGATGTGGAGAAAAGGATGTGTTTAGGAGGATGTGGTGAGGAGGATGTGGAGAGGAGGATGTGGGGAGGAGGCTGTGGGGAAGATGATGTGGAGAGGATAATGTGGAGAGGAGGATGTGGTGAGGAGGATGTGGAGAAGAGGATGTGGTGAGGATGTGGAGGTAGGATGTGAGGGGGGGTGTGGAGAGGAGGAAGTGGAGGGAGAATGTGGTGAGGAGGATGTGTAGGGAGGATATGGAGAAAATGATGTGTTTAGGAGGATGTTGTGAGGAGGATGTGGTGAGGAGGATGTGGAGAAAAGGATGTATTTAGCAGGATGTTGTGAGGAGGATTACATTACATTACATTTAAGTAATTTAGCAGACGCTCTTATCCAGAGCGACTTACAAATTGGATAGGAGGGAGAATGTGGAGGGAGGATGTGGTGAGGAAGATGTGGTGAGGAGGATGTGGAGGGAGGATGTGGAGGGAGAATGTGGTGAGGAGAATGTGGAGAGGAGGATGTGGTAAGGAGGATGTGGAGGGAGGATGTGGAGAGGAGGCTGTGGAGAGGAGGATGTGGAGAAGAGGATGTGGAGGGAGGATGTGGATGGAGGATGTGTTGTGGAAGATGTGGAGGAAAGATGTGGTGAGGAGGATGTGAAGAGGAGGAAGTGGAGGGAGAATGTGGTGAGGAGGATGTGTAGGGAGGATGTGGAGAAGATGATGTGGAGAGGAGGATGTGGAGGTAGGACGTGGAGAAGAAGATGTGGTGAGGAGGATGTGGAGGGAGGATGTGAAGGGAGGATGTGGTGGGAGTATGTGGGGAGGAGGATGTGGAGGGAGGATGTGGAGGAGAATGTGGAGAAGAAGATGTGGGGAGGAGGATGTGGAGAGGAGGATGTGGAGAGGAGAATGTGGAGAGGAGGATGTGGAGGGAGATGGTGGAGGGAGGATGTGGTGAGGAGGATGTGGAGGAAAGATGTGGTGAGGAGGATGTGTAGGGAGGATGTGGAGAAAATGATTTGTTTAGGAGGATGTTATGAGGAGGATGTGGTGAGGAGGATGTGGAGGTAGGATGTGGAGAGGAGGCTGTGGAGAGGAGGATGTGGGGAAGATGATGTGGAGGGAGGATTTGGAAGGAGGATGTGGTGAGGAGGATGTGGAGGAAAGGTGTGGTGAGGAGGATGTGGAGAGGAGGAAGTGGAGGGAGAATGTGGTGAGGAGGATGTGTAGGGAGGATGTGGATGGAGGATGTGTTGTGGAGGATGTGGAGGAAAGATGTGGTGAGGAGGATGTGAAGAGGAGGAAGTGGAGGGAGAATGTGGTGAGGAGGATGTGTAGGGAGGATGTGGAGAAGATGATGTGGAGAGGAGGATGTGGAGGTAGGACGTGGAGAAGAAGATGTGGTGAGGAGGATGTGGAGGGAGGATGTGAAGGGAGGATGTGGTGGGAGTATGTGGGGAGGAGGATGTGGAGGGAGGATGTGGAGGGAGAATGTGGAGAAGAAGATGTGGTGAGGAGGATGTGGAGAGGAGGATGTGGAGAGGAGAATGTGGAGAGGAGGATGTGGGAGGAGATGGTGGAGGGAGGATGTGGTGAGGAGGATGTGGAGGAAAGATGTGGTGAGGAGGATGTGTAGGGAGGATGTGGAGAAAATGATTTGTTTAGGAGGATGTTATGAGGAGGATGTGGTGAGGAGGATGTGGAGGTAGGATGTGGAGAGGAGGCTGTGGAGAGGAGGATGTGGGGAAGATGATGTGGAGGGAGGATTTGGAAGGAGGATGTGGTGAGGAGGATGTGGAGGAAAGGTGTGGTGAGGAGGATGTGGAGAGGAGGAAGTGGAGGGAGAATGTGGTGAGGAGGATGTGTAGGGAGGATGTGGAGAAGAGGATGTGGAGAAAAGGATGTATTTAGCAGGATGTTGTGAGGACGATGTGGTGAGGAGGATTACATTACATTATATTTAAGTAATTTAGCAGACGCTCTTATCCAGAGCGACTTACAAATTGGATAGGAGGGAGAATGTGGAGGGAGGATGTGGTGAGGAGGATGTGGTGAGGAGGATGTGGAGGGAGGATGTGGAGGGAGAATGTGGTGAGGAGAATGTGGAGGGAGGATGTGGAGAGGAGGCTGTGGAGAGGAGGATGTGGAGAGGAGGATGTGGAGGGAGGATGTGGATGGAGGATTTGTTGTGGAGGATGTGGAGGAAAGATGTGGTGAGGAGGATGTGGAGAGGAGGAAGTGGAGGGAGAATGTGGTGAGGAGGATGTGTAGGGAGGATATTGAGAAAATGATGTGTTTAGGAGGATGTTGTGAGGAGGATGTGGTGAGGAGGATGTGGAGAAAAGGATGTATTTAGCAGGATGTTGTGAGGAGGATGTGGTGAGGAGGATTACATTACATTACATTTAAGTAATTTAGCAGACGCTCTTATCCAGAGCGACTTACAAATTGGATAGGAGGGAGAATGTGGAGGGAGGATGTGGTGAGGAGGATGTGGTGAGGAGGATGTGGAGGGAGGATGTGGAGGGAGAATGTGGTGAGGAGAATGTGGAGAGGAGGATGTGATAAGGAGGATGTGGAGGGAGGATGTGGAGAGGAGGCTGTGGAGAGGAGGATGTGGAGAGGAGGATGTGGAGGGAGGATGTGGATGGAGGATGTGTTGTGGAGGATGTGGAGGAAAGATGTGGTGAGGAGGATGTGGAGAGGAGGAAGTGGAGGGAGAATGTGGTGAGGAGGATGTGTAGGGAGGATGTGGAGAAGATGATGTGGAGAGGAGGATGTGGAGGTAGGACGTGGAGAAGAAGATGTGGTGAGGAGGATGTGGAGGGAGGATGTGAAGGGAGGAGGATGTGGAGGGAGGATGTGGAGGGAGAATGTGGAGAAGAAGATGTGGTGAGGAGGATGTGGAGAGGAGGATGTGGAGAGGAGAATGTTGAGAGGAGGATGTGGAGGGAGATGGTGGAGGGAGGATGTGGTGAGGAGGATGTGGTGAGGAGGATGTGGAGGTAGGATGTGGAGAGGAGGCTGTGGAGAGGAGGATGTGGGGAGGATGATGTGGAGGGAGGATTTGGAAGGAGGATGTGGTGAGGAGGATGTGGAGGAAAGGTGTGGTGAGGAGGATGTGGAGAGGAGGAAGTGGAGGGAGAATGTGGTGAGGAGGATGTGTAGGGAGGATGTGGAGAAGAGGATGTGGAGAAAAGGATGTATTTAGCAGGATGTTGTGAGGAGGATGTGGTGAGGAGGATTACATTACATTATATTTAAGATTTGGCAGACGCTCTTATCCAGAGGACTGGACAAATTGGATAGGAGGGAGAATGTGGAGGGAGGATGTGGTGAGGAGGATGTGGAGGGAGGATGTGGAGGGAGGATGTGGAGGGAGAATGTGGTGAGGAGAATGTGGAGAGGAGGATGTGGAGGGAGGATGTGGAGAGGAGGAAGTGGAGGGAGAATGTGGGGAGGAGGATGTGGAGGGAGCATGTGGAGGGAGGATGTGGTGAGGAGGATGTGGAGGAAAGATGTGGTGAGGAGGATGTGGAGAGGAGGATGTGGAGTGAGGATGTGGAGGGAGAATGTGGTGAGGAGAATGTGGAGAGGAGGATGTGGTAAGGAGGATGTGGAGGGAGGATGTGGAGAGGAGGCTGTGGAGAGGAGGATGTGGAGAGGAGGATATGGGGAGGAGGATGTGGGGAGGAGGCTGTGGAGAGGAGGATGTGGAGAAGCGGATGTGGAGAGGAGAATGTGGAGAGGAGGATGTGGTAAGGAGGATGTAGAGGGATGATGTGGAGAGGAGGATGTGGAGAGGAAGATGTGGTGAGGGGGATGTGGAGAAGAGGATGTGGTGAGGAGGATGTGGAGGTATGATATGGAGATGAGGATGTGAAGGGAGGATGTGGAGAGGAGGATGTGGAGGGAGGATGTGGATGGGGGATGTGTTGTGGAGGATGTGGAGGAAAGATGTGGTGAGGAGGATGTGGAGAGGAGGAAGGAGGCTGTGGAGAAGATGATGTGGAGTGGAGAATGTGGAGAGGAGGATGTGGAGGGAGATGGTGGAGGGAGGATGTGGTGAGGAGGATGTGGAGGAAAGATGTGGTGAGGAGGATGTGGAGAGGAGGAAGTTGAGGGAGAATGTGCTGAGGAGGATGTGTAGGGAGGATGTGGAGAAGAGGATGTGGAGAAAAGGATTTGTTTAGGAGGATGTTGTGAGGAGGATGTGGTGAGGATGATGTGGAGAGGGATGAGGAGGGAGAATGTGGAGGGAGGATGTGGAGAGGAGGCTGTGGAGAGGAGGATGTGGGGAGGAGGCTGTGGAGAAGATGATGTGGAGAGGAGAATGTGGAGAGGAGGATGTGGAGGGAGATGGTGGAGGGAGGATGTGGTGAGGAGGATGTGGAGGAAAGATGTGGTGAGGAGGATGTGGAGAGGAGGAAGTGGAGGGAGAATGTGGTGAGGAGGATGTGTAGGGAGGATGTGGAGAAGAGGATGTGGAGAAAGGGATTTGTTTAGGAGGATGTTGTGAGGAGGATGTGGTGAAGATGATGTGTTGAGGGGGATGAGGAGGGAGAATGTGGAGGGAGGATGTGGAGAATAGGATGTGGAGAAAAGGATGTGTTTAGGAGGATGTGGTGAGGAGGATGTGGAGAGGAGGATGTGGGGAGGAGGCTGTGGGGAAGATGATGTGGAGAGGAGAATGTGGAGAGGAGGATGTGGTAAGGAGGATGTAGAGGGAGGATGTGGAGAGGAGGATGTGGTGAGGAGGATGTGGAGAAGAGGATGTGGTGAGGATGTGGAGGTAGGATGTGGAGGGAGGGTGTGGAGAGGAGGAAGTGGAGGGAGAATGTGGTGAGGAGGATGTGTAGGGAGGATATGGAGAAAATGATGTGTTTAGGAGGATGTTGTGAGGAGGATGTGGTGAGGAGGATGTGGAGAGGAGGATGTGGGGAGGATGATGTGGAGGGAGGATGTGGAAGGAGGAAGTGGAGGGAGAATGTGGTGAGGAGGATGTGTAAGGAGGATGTGGAGAAGAGGATGTGGAGAAAAGGATGTATTTAGCAGGATGTTGTGAGGAGGATGTGGTGAGGAGGATTACATTACATTACATTTAAGTCATTTAGCAGACGCTCTTATCCAGAGTGACTTACAAATTGGATAGGAGGGAGAATGTGGAGGGAGGATGTGGTGAGGAGGATGTGGAGGGAGGATGTGGAGGGAGAATGTGGTGAGGAGAATGTGGAGAGGAGGATGTGGTAAGGAGGATGTGGAGGGAGGATGTGGAGAGGAGGAAGTGGAGGGAGAATGTGGGGAGGAGGATGTGGAGGGAGCATGTGGAGCGAGGATGTGGTGAGGAGGATGTGGAGAGGAGGTTTTGGAGAGGAGGATGTGGAGATGAGGATGTGGTGAGGATGATGTGGAGAAGAGGATGTGGAGGTAGGATGTGGAGAGGAGGATTTGGAGGGAGGATGTGGAGGTAGGATGTGTGAAGAAGATGTGGAGGGAGGATGTGGAAAGGAGGTTGTGAAGAGGAGGATGTGGAGAGTACGATGTGGAGGGAGGATGTGGAGGGAGGATGTGGTGAGGAGGATGTGGTGAGGAGGATGTGGAGGGAGGATGAGGAGGGAGGATGTTGAGTGAGGGTGTGGAGAGGATGGATGTGGAGGGAGGATTTGGAGGGAGGATGTGAAGAGGAGGTTGTGGTGAGGAGGATGTGGAGGGAGGATGTAGAGGGAGAATGTGGTGAGGAGAATGTTGAGAGGAGGATGTGGTAAGGAGGATGTGGAGGGAGGATGTGGAGAGGAGGCTGTGGAGAGGAGGATGTGGAGAGGAGGATGTGGTGAGGAGGATGTGGAGAGGAGGATGTGGAGGGAGATGGTGGAGGGAGGATGTGGGGAGGAGGCTGTGGAGAGGAGGATGTGGGGAGGAGGCTGTGGAGAAGATGATGTGGAGAGGAGAATGTGGAGAGGAGGATGTGGAGGGAGATGGTGGAGGGAGGATGTGGTGAGGAGGATGTGGAGGAAAGATGTGGTGAGGAGGATGTGGAGAGGAGGAAGTGGAGGGAGAATGTGGTGAGGAGGATGTGTAGGGAGGATGTGGAGAAATGATTTGATTTAGGAGGATGTTGGTGAGGAGGATGTGGTGAGGATGATGTGTTGAGGGGGATGAGGAGGGAGAATGTGGAGGGAGGATGTGGAGAATAGGATGTGGAGAAAAGGATGTGAGGAGGATGTGGTGAGGAGGATGTGGAGAGGAGGATGTGGGAGAGGAGGATGTGGGGGATGATGTGGAGAGAGATGTGGAGAGGAGGATGTGGAGGAGGATGAGAGGGAGGATGTGGAGGGAGGATGTGGAGAGGAGGATGTGGTGAGGAGGATGTGGAGAGGAGGATGTGGTGAGGAGGATGTGGAGAGGAGGATGTGGTGAGGAGGATGTGGAGAGAGGATGTGGAGTGAGGATGTGGAGGTAGGATGTGGAGGGAGGATGTGGTGAGGAGGATGTGGAGGGAGAATGTGGTGAGGAGGATGTGGAGAGGAGGATGTGGTGAGGAGGATGTGGTGAGGAGGATGTGGAGAGGAGGATGTGGAAGGGAGGATGTGAGAGGAGGATGTGGAGAGGAGGATGTGGGGAGGAGGATGTGGAGAGGAGGATGTGGAGGAGGATGTGGAGGAGGATGTGGAGGAGGATGTGGAGGGAGGATGGAGAGGAGGATGTGGAGGGAGGATGTGGTGAGGAGGATGTGGAGAGGAGGATGTGGAGAGGAGGATGTGGAGGAGGATGGAGAGGAGGATGTGGAGAGGAGGATGTGGAGAGGAGGATGTGGAGGGAGGATGTGGGAGGAGGATGTGGAGGGAGGATGTGGGAGGAGGATGTGGAGGGAGGATGTGGGAGGAGGATGTGGAGAGAAGGAGGAGGATGTGGAGAGGAGGATGTGAGGAGGATGTGGAGGAGGATGTGGAGGAGGATGTGGAGGAGGATGTGGTGAAGAGGGATGGAGGGATGTGGAGAGGAGGATGTGGAGGAGGATGTGAAGAGGAGGATGTGGAGGGAGGATGTGGAGAGGAGGATGTGGAGAGGAGGATGTGGGGAGGAGGATGTGGTGAGGAGGATGTGGAGAGGAGGATGTGGAGGAGGATGTGGAGAGGAGTTTTGGAGAGGAGGATGTGGAGATGAGGATGTGTTGAGGAGGATGTGGAGAAGAGGATGTGGAGAGGAGGATGTGGAGGTGAGGATGTGGAGGGAGGATGTGGAAGAGGAGGATGTGGAGGAGGATGTGGAGGGAGGATGTGTGAGAGGAGGATGTGGTGGGAGGATGTGGATAAGAGGATTTGGTGAGGAGGATGTAGAGGAGGATGTGGAGGCAGGATGTGGGAGGAGGATGTGGAGGGTGTGGAGGGAGGATGTGGAGAGGAGGACGTCGTGAGGAGGATGTGGAGGATGTGGAGAGAAGGACGTGGAGGGAGGATTTGGAGGAGGATGTGAAGAGGAGGATGTGGAGGGAGGATGTGGAGAGGAGTTTGTGGGGAGGAGGATGTGGTGAGGAGGATGTGGAGGTAGGATGTGGAGAGGAGGATGTGGAGGGAGATGGTGGAGGGAGGATGTGGAGTTGAGGATGTGGAGGGAGGATGTGGAGGGAGGATGTGGTGAGGAGGATGTGGAGGAAAGATGTGGTGAGGAGGATGTGGAGAGGAGGAAGTGGAGGGAGAATGTTGTGAGGAGGATGTGTTGAGGAGGATGTGGAGAAGAGGATGTGGAGGGAGGATGTGCAGGTAGGATGTGGAGGGAGGATGTGAAGAGGAGGATGTGGAGGGAGGATGTGGAGGGAGGATGTGTAGAGGAGGATGTGGTGGGAGGATGTGGAGAAGAGGATTTGGTGAGGAGGATGTGGAGGGAGGATGTGGAGGAGGATGTGGTGAGGAGGATGTGGAGGGTGCTTATGGAGGGAGGATGTGGAGAGGAGGACGTCGTGAGGAGGATGTGGAGGATGTGGAGAGAAGGACGTGGACGAGGATTTGGAGGGAGGATGTGAAGAGGAGGATGTGGAGGGAGGATGTGGAGAGGAGTTTGTGGGGGAGGAGGATGGTGAGGAGGATGTGGAGGTAGGATGTGGAGAGGAGGATGTGGAGGGAGATGGTGGAGGGAGGATGTGGAGTTGAGGATGTGGAGGGAGGATGTGGAGGGAGGATGTGGTGAGGAGGATGTGGAGGAAAGATGTGGTGAGGAGGATGTGGAGAGGAGGAAGTGGAGGGAGAATGTTGTGAGGAGGATGTGTAGGGAGGATGTGGAGAAGAGGATGTGTAGGGAGGATGTGGAGAAGAGGATGTGGAGAAAAGGATGTGTTTAGGAGGATGTTGTGAGGAGGATGTGGTTAGGAGGAAGAATGTGGAGGGAGGATGTGGAGAGGAGGATGTGGAGAGGAGGCTGTGGAGAGGAGGATGTGGTGAGGAGGATGTGGAGGAAAGATGTGGTGAGGAGGATGTGGAGAGGAGGAAGTGGAGGGAGATGGTGGAGGGAGGGTGTGGAGGGAGGATGTGGAGGGAGGATGTGGAGAGGAGGCAGTGGAGAGGAGGATGTGGAGAGGAGGATGTGGTGAGGAGGATGTGGAGAAGAGGATGTGGTGAGGAGGATGTGGAGGGAGGATGTGGAGAGAAGGATGTGGAGAGGAGGATGTGGAGAGGAAGATGTGGTGAGGAGGATGTGGAGGTAGGATGTAGAGAGGAGGATGTGGAGAGAGGATGTGGAGGGAGAATGTGGTGAGGAGGATGTGGTGAGGAGGATGTGGAGTGAGGATGTGGATAAGAGGATGTGGAGGGAGGATGTGGAGAAGAAGATGTGGAGGGAGGATGTGGAGAGAAGGATGTGGAGGGAGAATGTGGAGGGAGAATGTGGTGAGGAGGATGTGGAGGGTGCATTTGGAGGGAGGATGGGGAGAGGAGGACGTCGTGAGGAAGATGTGGAGGCAGGATGTGGAGGGAGGATGTGGAGGGAGGATGTTGAGTGAGGGTGTGGAGAGGATGGATGTGGAGAGGAGGATGTGGAGGGAGGATGTGGAGAGAAGGATGTGGAGGGAGGATTTGGAGGGAGGATGTGAAGAGGAGGATGTGGAGGGAGGATGTGGATTGAGGATGTGGAGAGGAGTTTGTGGGGAGGAGGATGTGGTGAGGAGGATGTGGAGGTAGGATGTGGAGAGGAGGATGTGGAGAGGAGGACGTCGTGAGGAGGATGTGGAGGGAGGATGTGGAGGGAGGATGTGGAGTGAGGGTGTGGAGAGGAGGATGTGGAGGGAGGATGTGGAGAGAAGGATGTGGAGGGAGGATGGGGAGAGGAGGACGTCGTGAGGAGGATGTGGAGGGAGGATGTGGAGGGAGGATGTGGAGTGAGGGTGTGGAGGGACTATGTGGAAGGAGGATGTGGAGAGAAGGATGTGGATGGAGGATGTGAAGAGGAGGATGTGGAGGGAGGATGTGGAAGGAGGATGTGGAGAGGAGTTTGTGGGGAGGAGGATGTGGTGAGGAGGATGTGGAGAGGAGGATGTGAGGGAGGATGTGTAGAGGGGGATGTGGAGAGGAGAATGTGTAGGGAGGATGTGGAGAGGAGTTTTTGGAGAGGAGGATGTGGAGATGAGGATGTGTTGAGGAGGATGTGGAGAAGAGGATGTGGAGGGAGGATGTGCAGGTAGGATGTGGAGGGAGGATGTGAAGAGGAGGATGTGGAGGGAGGATGTGGAGGGAGGATGTGTAGAGGAGGATGTGGTGGGAGGATGTGGATAAGAGGATTTGGTGAGGAGGATGTAGAGGGAGGATGTGGAGGCAGGATGTGGTGAGGAGGATGTGGAGGGTGCTTATGGAGGGAGGATGTGGAGAGGAGGACGTCGTGAGGAGGATGTGGAGGATGTGGAGAGAAGGACGTGGAGGGAGGATTTGGAGGGAGGATGTGAAGAGGAGGATGTGGAGGGAGGATGTGGAGAGGAGTTTGTGGGGAGGAGGATGTGGTGAGGAGGATGTGGAGGTAGGATGTGGAGAGGAGGATGTGGAGGGAGATGGTGGAGGGAGGATGTGGAGTTGAGGATGTGGAGGGAGGATGTGGAGGGAGGATGTGGTGAGGAGGATGTGGAGGAAAGATGTGGTGAGGAGGATGTGGAGAGGAGGAAGTGGAGGGAGAATGTTGTGAGGAGGATGTGTTGAGGAGGATGTGGAGAAGAGGATGTGGAGGGAGGATGTGCAGGTAGGATGTGGAAGGAGGATGTGAAGAGGAGGATGTGGAGGGAGGATGTGGAGGGAGGATGTGTAGAGGAGGATGTGGTGGGAGGATGTGGAGAAGAGGATTTGGTGAGGAGGATGTAGAGGGAGGATGTGGAGGCAGGATGTGGTGAGGAGGATGTGGAGGGTGCTTATGGAGGGAGGATGTGGAGAGGAGGACGTCGTGAGGAGGATGTGGAGGATGTGGAGAGAAGGACGTGGAGGGAGGATTTGGAGGGAGGATGTGAAGAGGAGGATGTGGAGGGAGGATGTGGAGAGGAGTTTGTGGGGAGGAGGATGTGGTGAGGAGGATATGGAGGTAGGATGTGGAGAGGAGGATGTGGAGGGAGATGGTGGAGGGAGGATGTGGAGTTGAGGATGTGGAGGGAGGATGTGGAGGGAGGATGTGGTGAGGAGGATGTGGAGGAAAGATGTGGTGAGGAGGATGTGGAGAGGAGGAAGTGGAGGGAGAATGTTGTGAGGAGGATGTGTAGGGAGGATGTGGAGAAGAGGATGTGGAGAAAAGGATGTGTTTAGGAGGATGTTGTGAGGAGGATGTGGTTAGGAGGAAGAATGTGGAGGGAGGATGTGGAGAGGAGGATGTGGAGAGGAGGCTGTGGAGAGGAGGATGTGGTGAGGAGGATGTGGAGGAAAGATGTGGTGAGGAGGATGTGGAGAGGAGGAAGTGGAGGGAGATGGTGGAGGGAGGGTGTGGAGGGAGGATGTGGAGGGAGGATGTGGTGAGGAGGATGTGGAGGAAAGATGTGGTGAGGAGGATGTGGAGAGGAGGAAGTGGAGGGAGAATGTGGAGAAGAGGATGTGGAGAAAAGGATGTGTTTAGGAGGATGTTGTGAGGAGAATGTGGTGAGGAGGATGTGGAGGGTGCATTTGGAGGGAGGATGGGAGAGGAGGATGTCATGAGGAGGATGTGAAGGGAGGATGTGGAGGGAGGATGTTGAGTGAGGGTGTGGAGAGGATGGATGTGGAGAGGAGGATGTGGAGGGAGGATGTGGAGAGAAGGATGTGGAGGGAGGATGTGGTGAGGAGGATGTGGAGGAAAGATGTGGTGAGGAGGATGTGGAGAGGAGGAAGTGGATGGAGAATGTGGTGAGGAGGATGTGTAGGGAGGATGTGGAGAAGAGGATGTGGAGAAAAGGATGTGTTTAGGATGTGACGACCCTCCCACTCTGTCTGCCGTATTCTGTCTTTGTTCTTGTTTCCTTATTAGGATGCCGGTGGGCGGAGTTGAGAGGGTCGTCAGCTACATGGGAAACACCTGGGCCAGGTGTCTCCCAGGATAAATAGACCTCTTCAACATTCATGGGGGAGACTCTCTCCATGCAGACACCTGTTGTAGATTGTGGTGTGGTTCTTGGTGGCCTTTTGTTTGTGTGCTTTGGCACCTTTCAACACCCTGCATTATCACATTCATGCATGCAAAACACTCACTTACACTACGGACTACTGATTACACACACCATTGGATATTTTCCTTAGTTGCTTTAGTTAATAAATATATCTTTTGTTACTCCTTATCTCCACGTTGTCTCCCTTTGTTACGGGCTTTGAGCCGGTTCGTGACAAGTGGGGGCTCATCCGGGATCTTTGAACTATTGGTTTGGGAGACCGTGGAGGTACGTGTTTAGTTTGAATATGGTGTTTGAGTGTGATCGGCCCAGTATTGGTTGCCTTTGTTGTTTGGTTTGTGTGCTGCGTTGGAGAGAGTATAATGGTTAGTTTCCAGGCCCTGCCTAGCCTGAACTCTTGTTCTACTTTCTGTTGGGACGTCAGTCTGAAGTGAGTAATCTGCTGTGTACCTCGGTGGGAGATTTGGGTAGGGTAGTGGAACTTGCTACCCGGAGCTATAGCCTTTTTCCCCTGATAGGTTTAGCGACGTGTTTCATTTTTTGGAATATGTTGGGCATGGTTAATGTTTGTTATTTTTGTGTGGTGCCAGTGAAGATCCTGAGAGACACAGGTGCCTCTGAATCATTTGTGTTGGAGTCTGTGTTACCCTTTTCTGCTGAGACTGATTCGGGGAATAGTGTTCTAATTAGGGGAATAGGTTTGAACACTCTGTCAGTTCCATTGCATAAACTGATGTTGGATTGTGGGCTGGTGAAGGGTGAAGTTGTTGTGGGGGTGCGTCCTTCGTTGCCTATTGAGGGTATCGACGTTATCCTTGGGAATAACTTAGCAGGTGAGCGTGTATGGCCAGTTGTGTTTCCATCTCTAGTGGTTTCCACTAAGCCGTCATTTGTTGGGATTCCTGATGAGAGTGTACAGAGTTTCCCAGAGGTGTTCTCTGCGTGTGCAGTGACACGTTCTATGAGCCGTGGCGAACTAGTCACTGCGCCGACTAATTATAATAATACAAAGTATGTCACTGTTTTCCCTGTTATCCCGTTATCTGTAACCCGCTCAGATCTAATCAATGCTCAACGGGATGACCCCACGTTGGAAGAGTTGCGTGATCAAATTGTGCCTATAGAACAGTTGGGAGATGTCGCCCATGGCTATTTTCTCCAAGAGGATGTCCTGATGAGAAAGTGGGTGTCTCATGATAGTGTTTTTCTGGGGGAGGCAATTAGTCAGGTTGTTGTACCAGTTAAGCTTCGTGAGTTGGTGTTGGAAACTTCTCACAGTGACGTTGCTGGACATATGGGGGTGAGGAAAACCTACAATCGCATATTAAGACATTTCTTTTGGCCTAGATTAAAGAGGGATGTTTCTGATTTTATCAAAACTTGTCACACCTGTCAATTAACTGGTAAGCCTAATCAAGCTATTAAACCAGTACCATTGTTTCCTATTCCTGTACTCAGCCAACCTTTTGAGTATCTGATTATTGACTGTGTGGGTCCTCTGCCTCGTTCTAAAAGGGTAGCAGTTACCTGTTCACTGTGATGTGTCAGACCACTAGGTTTCCTGCTGCCTATCCTCTCCGATCTATCACGACTAAATCGGTGTTAAAAGCTTTGACTCAGTTTCTCTCATTGTTTGGAATCCCTAAGGTCATTCAGAGTGATCAAGGATCTAATTTTACCTCTAATCTGTTTGGTCAGGTTCTTCAACAGCTCCATATTAAACACAATGTGTCTAGCGCCTATCACGCGCAAAGTCAAGGAGCACTGGAACGTTTCCATCAAACACTTAAGTCTTTGTTGAGAGCTTATTGTACTGAGATGGATAAGGATTGGGAGGAGGGGTTGCCTTGGTTACTGTTAGCCGCTAGGGAAGTTTCACAGGAGAGCACAGGTTTCAGTCCAAATGACCTTGTGTTTGGACATAGGGTGCGTGGACTTTTATCTGTTCTCCAGGATGACTGGAAGTCTCCCGAGCCTCCTCAGTCCCTGTGTTCGTATGTGTGTGATTTCCGGCGACGGCTGTATGCCGCTGGTGAAATGGCTAAAGAGAAGTTATCATCTTCACAGGATAGGATGAAGGGCATATTTGATCGCCGAACTGAGCCTCGTCACTTTAGTCCAGGTGACCAGGTTCTTGCTCTGCTGCCAATTGTTGGTTCTCCTTTTCAAGCCAAGTTTCAAGGTCCATATACAGTGGTGCGCCAGTACACTGAGCAAAATTATCTAGTTGCCACTCCAGAACGGAGGAAAGCACACCAGCTGTGCCATGTAAATCTGTTAAAACCCTATTATGCACGTTCCTCTGAGACTGAACAGTGGGATTCTACAGAGGACGGTAAACCTGTTCTTTTGGCTGATACCGTTGTTTCCTTGGGTTCTTGTCGTGCTAGATCTGTGCATGAGGAGGAAGATGTTCCTGGTCCTGACGATTGTATATTGCAGGGTAGATTGAAAAATTCAGAAACACTGGATATTTTAGACAGTCTTCTCACTCACCTACCTGTTGATGAGCGGAAAGAGATGGTTGGTCTGATTCAGAGATTTCCAGGTTTATTTTCTGATACACCTACACGTACAAACTTAATAGAACATGATATTGACATTGGAGGTGCTGACCCCATTCGTCAGCGGTTCTATAGAGTTTCTTCAGAGAAACTACGTTGTCTGGATGCTGAGGTCAAGTACATGCTGGAGAGTAAGATAGCAGAGCCTTCTTTCTCCAGTTGGGCTTCTCCCTGTATCTTGGTCAGTAAACCGGATGGAACAAACCGTTTTTGTACGGACTACCGTAAGGTAAACAGTGTCACAAAGCCAGATTCATTTCCTCTTCCTCGGATGGAGGACTGTGTTGATCAAGTCGGTGCAGCTAAGTTTGTGAGCAAATTTGACCTGTTAAAAGGCTATTGGCAGGTGCCACTGACGAGTAGGGCACGTGAAATCTCTGCCTTTATTACACCCTTTGGTCTGTACTCGTATTCAGTTATGAGTTTCGGTCTGCGCAATGCACCTGCCACTTTTCAGCGACTTATGAACAGGGTTGTCGCCGGTCTGACCGGGTGCGCTGTTTATTTGGACGATGTAGTGATCTATGCAGATACTTGGGAAGAACATCTGTCCCGTATTCAAGCCTTGTTTGAACGTCTGGCTGCAGGTCGCCTCACAATCAATCTGGCAAAATGTGAGTTTGCTCAGGCGACCGTTACATACCTTGGAAAAGTGGTTGGGCAGGGTGAAGTGCGTCCTGTTCGGGCTAAAGTGGTGGCTATTGATGCTTTTCCACCACCAACTACTAAAAAGGAACTGATGCGTTTCTTGGGCATGATTGGTTATTACCGTAGTTTTTGTAATAACTTCTCTACTGTGGTCGCTCCCTTGACAGATATGCTGAAAGCTAAGGCTGTTTACGTTTGGTCTACTCGTTGTCAACACGCTTTTGAAGATTCAAAGAGGTTGCTTACCTCAACTCCAGTGCTGGCTGCTCCTCGCATGGATTTGTCATTTACCTTGCAGGTGGATGCTAGTCATGTGGGGGCAGGTGCAGTTTTGCTGCAAGCAGATGTGTCTGGGATTGAGAAGCCTGTTAGTTTCTTTTCTAAAAAGTTTAACGATTATCAGTTGAACTATTCGGTTATTGAAAAGGAAGCGCTAGCACTCATTTGGGCGCTACAACACTTCGAAGTGTATGTCGGGTCGGGGGTAGTACCTATTGTGGTCTACACCGACCATAACCCCCTCACTTTTTTGAGGTCCATGATGTGTCCAAACCAGAGGATAATGCGATGGTGTTTATTTTTACAATCATTCCATCTCGATGTGAGGCACATCCGGGGACTGAAAACGTGATTGCTGATGCGCTCTCTCGTGCGCCCTGTTCCTAATGTTTACGTGACTGACCATTGTTTCGTATTGTCATGTTCTCTCTGTCCTGTCTGCTCCCTCCTGGTCTTGTTTTCTTTCCTCTTAAATGTTGCTTCCTGTGCGAAGGTTGCTGAGGTCTGGGGAGGAGGTTGGCTGGGGCAAATTGTAAGTGTGAACACGTAAACCCTCATCAATTTGGGGCACAGAGGCCTGTGTCAATTTGGGACGCAGAGGCCTGTGTCAATTTGGGACGCAGAGGCCTGTGTCAATTTGGGACGCAGAGGCCTGTGTCAATTTGCAGAGGCCTGTGTCAATTTGGGACGCAGAGGCCTGTGTCAATTTGGGACGCAGAGGCCTGTGTCAATTTGGGACGCAGAGGCCTGTGTCAATTTGGGACGAGAGGCCTGTGTCAATTTGGGACGCGGGAGGCTGGTATGTTGTTCCGGGGTCCTTGTTGGTCCCCGGTTTTATGGGGGGGAATGTGACGACCCTCCCACTCTGTCTGCCGTATTCTGTCTTTGTTCTTGTTTCCTTATTAGGATGCCGGTGGGCGGAGTTGAGAGGGTCGTCAGCTACATGGGAAACACCTGGGCCAGGTGTCTCCCAGGATAAATAGACCTCTTCAACATTCATGGGGGAGACTCTCTCCATGCAGACACCTGTTGTAGATTGTGGTGTGGTTCTTGGTGGCCTTTTGTTTGTGTGCTTTGGCACCTTTCAACACCCTGCATTATCACATTCATGCATGCAAAACACTCACTTACACTACGGACTACTGATTACACACACCATTGGATATTTTCCTTAGTTGCTTTAGTTAATAAATATATCTTTTGTTACTCCTTATCTCCACGTTGTCTCCCTTTGTTACGGGCTTTGAGCCGGTTCGTGACAAGGAGGATGTTGTAAGGAGAATGTGGTGAGGAGGATGTGGAGGGTGCATTTGGAGGGAGGATGGGAGAGGAGGATGTCATGAGGAGGATGTGGAGGGAGGATGTGGAGGGAGGATGTTGAGTGAGGGTGTGGAGAGGATGGATGTGGAGAGGAGGATGTGGAGGGAGGATGTGGAGAGAAGGATGTGGAGGGAGGATTTGGAGGGAGGATGTGAAGAGGAGGATGTGGTGAGGAGGATGTGGAGGGAGGATGTGGAGGGAGAATGTGGTGAGGAGAATGGGGTAGAGGAGGATGTGGTAAGGAGGATGTGGAGGGAGGATGTGGAGAGGAGGCTGTGGAGAGGAGGATGTGGAGAGGAGGGTGTGGAGAGGAGGATGGGGTGAGGAGGATATGGAGAGGAGGATGTGGAGGGAGGATGTGGAGAGGAGGCTGTGGAGAGGAGGATGTGGAGGGAGGATGTGGAGAGGAGGATGTGGAGGGAGAATGTGGAGGGAGAATGTGGTGAGGAGGATGTAGAGGGAGGATGTGGAGAGGAGGCTGTGGAGAGGAGGATGTGGAGAGGAGGATGTGGTGAGGAGGATGTGGATAAGAGGATGTGGTGAGGAGGATGTGGAGGGAGGATGTGGAGAGAAGGATGTGGAGAGGAGGATGTGGAGGGATGATGTGGAGTGAGGATGTGGAGAGGAGGATGTGGAGGGAGGATGTGAAGAGGAGGATGTAGAGAGAGGATGTGGAGATGAGGATGTGGTGAGGAGGATGTGGTGAGGATGTGGAGGAAAGATGTGGTGAGGAGGATGTGGAGGGAGGATGTGAAGAGGGGGATGTGGAGGGAGGATGTGAGGAGGAGGTTTTGGAGAGGAGGATGTGGAGATGAGGATGTGGTGAGGAGGATGTGGAGAAGAGGATGTGGAGGTAGGATGTGGAGAGGAGGATGTGGAGGGAGATGGTGGAGGGAGGGTGTGGAGGGAGGATGTGGAGGGAGGATGTGGTGAGGAGGATGTGGAGGAAAGATGTGGTGAGGAGGATGTGGAGAGGAGGGTGTGGAGAGGAGGATGCGGTGAGGAGGATATGGAGAGGAGGATGTGGAGGGAGGATGTGGAGAGGAGGCTGTGGAGAGGAGGATGTGGAGGGAGGATGTGGAGAGGAGGATGTGGAGGGAGAATGTGGAGGGAGAATGTGGTGAGGAGGATGTAGAGGGAGGATGTGGAGAGGAGGCTGTGGAGAGGAGGATGTGGAGAGGAGGATGTGGTGAGGAGGATGTGGATAAGAGGATGTGGTGAGGAGGATGTGGATGGAGGATGTGGAGAGAAGGATGTGGAGAGGAGGATGTGGAGGGATGATGTGGAGTGAGGATGTGGAGAGGAGGATGTGGAGTGAGGATGTGGAGAGGAGGATGTGGAGGGAGGATGTGAAGAGGAGGATGTGGAGAGAGGATGTGGAGATGAGGATGTGGTGAGGAGGATGTGGTGAGGATGTGGAGGAAAGATGTGGTGAGGAGGATGTGGAGGGAGGATGTGAAGAGGGGGATGTGGAGGGAGGATGTGAGGAGGAGGTTTTGGAGAGGAGGATGTGGAGATGAGGATGTGGTGAGGAGGATGTGGAGAAGAGGATGTGGAGGTAGGATGTGGAGAGGAGGATGTGGAGGGAGATGGTGGAGGGAGGGTGTGGAGGGAGGATGTGGAGGGAGGATGTGGTGAGGAGGATGTGGAGGAAAGATGTGGTGAGGAGGATGTGGAGAGGAGGAAGTGGAGGGAGAATGTGGTGAGGAGGATGTGTAGGGAGGATGTGGAGAAGAGGATGTGGAGAAAAGGATGTGTTTAGGAGGATGTTGTGGGGAGAATGTGGTGAGGAGGATGTGGAGGGTGCATTTGGAGGGAGGATGGGAGAGGAGGATGTCATGAGGAGGATGTGGAGGGAGGATGTGGAGGGAGGATGTTGAGTGAGGGTGTGGAGAGGATGGATGTGGAGAGGAGGATGTGGAGGGAGGATGTGGAGAGAAGGATGTGGAGGGAGGATTTGGAGGGAGGATGTGAAGAGGAGGATGTGGTGAGGAGGATGTGGAGGGAGGATGTGGAGGGAGAATGTGGTGAGGAGAATGTGGAGGGAGAATGTGGTGAGGGGGATGTGGAGAAGAGGATGTGGTGAAGAGGATGTGGAGGTAGGATGTAGAGAGGAGGATGTGGAGAGAGGATGTGGAGGGAGAATGTGGTGAGGAGGATGTGGTGAGGAGGATGTGGAGTGAGGATGTGGATAAGAGGATGTGGAGGGAGGATGTGGAGAAGAAGATGTGGAGGGAGGATGTGGAGAGAAGGATGTGGAGGGAGAATGTGGTGAGGAGGATGTGGAGGGTGCATTTGCAGGGAGGATGGGGAGAGGAGGATGTCGTGAGGAAGATGTGGAGGCAGGATGTGGGGGGAGGATGTGGAGGGAGGATGTTGAGTGAGGGTGTGGAGAGGATGGATGTGGAGAAAAGGATGTGTTTAGGAGGATGTTGTGGGGAGAATGTGGTGAGGAGGATGTGGAGGGTGCATTTGGAGGGAGGATGGGAGAGGAGGATGTCATGAGGAGGATGTGGAGGGAGGATGTGGAGGGAGGATGTTGAGTGAGGGTGTGGAGAGGATGGATGTGGAGAGGAGGATGTGGAGGGAGGATGTGGAGAGAAGGATGTGGAGGGAGGATTTGGAGGGAGGATGTGAAGAGGAGGATGTGGTGAGGAGGATGTGGAGGGAGGATGTGGAGGGAGAATGTGGTGAGGAGAATGTGGAGGGAGAATGTGGTGAGGGGGATGTGGAGAAGAGGATGTGGTGAAGAGGATGTGGAGGTAGGATGTAGAGAGGAGGATGTGGAGAGAGGATGTGGAGGGAGAATGTGGTGAGGAGGATGTGGTGAGGAGGATGTGGAGTGAGGATGTGGATAAGAGGATGTGGAGGGAGGATGTGGAGAAGAAGATGTGGAGGGAGGATGTGGAGAGAAGGATGTGGAGGGAGAATGTGGTGAGGAGGATGTGGAGGGTGCATTTGCAGGGAGGATGGGGAGAGGAGGATGTCGTGAGGAAGATGTGGAGGCAGGATGTGGGGGGAGGATGTGGAGGGAGGATGTTGAGTGAGGGTGTGGAGAGGATGGATGTGGAGAGGAGGATGTGGAGGGAGGATGTGGAGAGAAGGATGTGGAGGGAGGATTTGGAGGGAGGATGTGAAGAGGAGGATGTGGAGGGAGGATGTGGATTGAGGATGTGGAGAGGAGTTTGTGGGGAGGAGGATGTGGTAAGGAGGATGTGGAGGTAGGATGTGGAGAGGAGGATGTGGAGGGAGATGGTGAACGGAGGATGTGAAGAGGGGGATGTGGAGATGAGGATGTGGTGAGGAGGATGTGGAGAAGAGGATGTGGAGGTAGGATGTGGAGAGGAGGATGTGGAGGGAGATGGTGGAGGGAGGATGTGGAGGGAGTATGTGGAGGGAGGATGTGGTGAGGAGGATGTGGAGGAAAGATGTGGTGAGGAGGATGTGGAGAGGAGTTTGTGGGGAGGAGGATGTGGTGAGGAGGATGTGGAGGTAGGATGTGGAGAGGAGTTTTTGGAGAGGAGGATGTGGAGATGAGGATGTGGAGAGGAGGATGTGAGGGAGGATGTGAAGAGGGGGATGTGGAGAGGAGAATGTGTAGGGAGGATGTGGAGAGGAGGTTTTGGAGAGGAGGATGTGGAGATGATGATGTGGAGATGATGATGTGGTGAGGAGGATGTGGAGAAGAGGATGTGGAGGGAGGATGTGCAGGTAGAATGTGGAGAGGAGGATGTGGAGGGAGGATGTGGAGGGAGGATGTGAAGAGGAGGATGTGGAGGGAGGATGTGGAGGGAGGATGTGTAGAGGAGGATGTGGTGGGAGGATGTGGAGAAGAGGATTTGGTGAGGAGGAATTAGAGGGAGGATGTGGAGGCAGGATGTGGTGAGGAGCATGTGGAGGGTGCTTATGGAGGGAGGATGGGGAGAGGAGGACGTCGTGAGGAGGATGTGGAGGGAGGATGTGGAGGGAGGATGTTGAGTGAGGGTGTGGAGAGGATGGATGTGGAGAGGAGGATGTGGAGGGAGGATTTGGAGGGAGGATGTGAAGAGGAGGATGTGGAGGGAGGATGGGGAGAGGAGTTTGTGGGGAGGAGGATGTGGTGAGGAGGATGTGGAGGTAGGATGTGGAGAGGAGGATGTGGAGGGAGATGGTGGAGGGAGGATGTGGTGAGGGGGATGTGGAGAAGAGGATGTGGTGAAGAGGATGTGGAGGTAGGATGTAGAGAGGAGGATGTGGAGAGAGGATGTGGAGGGAGAATGTGGTGAGGAGGATGTGGTGAGGAGGATGTGGAGTGAGGATGTGGATAAGAGGATGTGGAGGGAGGATGTGGAGAAGAAGATGTGGAGGGAGGATGTGGAGAGAAGGATGTGGAGGGAGAATGTGGTGAGGAGGATGTGGAGGGTGCATTTGCAGGGAGGATGGGGAGAGGAGGATGTCGTGAGGAAGATGTGGAGGCAGGATGTGGGGGAGGATGTGGAGGGAGGATGTTGAGTGAGGGTGTGGAGAGGATGGATGTGGAGAGGAGGATGTGGAGGGAGGATGTGGAGAGAAGGATGTGGAGGGAGGATTTGGAGGGAGGATGTGAAGAGGAGGATGTGGAGGGAGGATGTGGATTGAGGATGTGGAGAGGAGTTTGTGGGGAGGAGGATGTGGTAAGGAGGATGTGGAGGTAGGATGTGGAGAGGAGGATGTGGAGGGAGATGGTGAACGGAGGATGTGAAGAGGGGGATGTGGAGATGAGGATGTGGTGAGGAGGATGTGGAGAAGAGGATGTGGAGGTAGGATGTGAAGAGGAGGATGTGGAGGGAGATGGTGGAGGGAGGATGTGGAGGGAGTATGTGGAGGGAGGATGTGGTGAGGAGGATGTGGAGGAAAGATGTGGTGAGGAGGATGTGGAGAGGAGTTTGTGGGGAGGAGGATGTGGTGAGGAGGATGTGGAGGTAGGATGTGGAGAGGAGTTTTTGGAGAGGAGGATGTGGAGATGAGGATGTGGAGAGGAGGATGTGAGGGAGGATGTGAAGAGGGGGATGTGGAGAGGAGAATGTGTAGGGAGGATGTGGAGAGGAGGTTTTGGAGAGGAGGATGTGGAGATGATGATGTGGTGAGGAGGATGTGGAGAAGAGGATGTGGAGGGAGGATGTGCAGGTAGAATGTGGAGAGGAGGATGTGGAGGGAGGATGTGGAGGGAGGATGTGAAGAGGAGGATGTGGAGGGAGGATGTGGTGGGAGGATGTGGAGAAGAGGATTTGGTGAGGAGGAAGTAGAGGGAGGATGTGGAGGCAGGATGTGGTGAGGAGCATGTGGAGGGTGCTTATGGAGGGAGGATGGGGAGAGGAGGACGTCGTGAGGAGGATGTGGAGGGAGGATGTGGAGGGAGGATGTTGAGTGAGGGTGTGGAGAGGATGGATGTGGAGAGGAGGATGTGGAGGATGTGGAGAGAAGGACGTGGAGGGAGGATTTGGAGGGAGGATGTGAAGAGGAGGATGTGGAGGGAGGATGGGGAGAGGAGTTTGTGGGGAGGAGGATGTGGTGAGGAGGATGTGGAGGTAGGATGTGAGAGGAGGATGTGGAGGGAGATGGTGGAGGGAGGATGTGGAGGAAAGATGTGGTGAGGAGGATGTGGAGAGGAGGAAGTGGAGGGAGAATGTTGTGAGAAGGATGTGTAGGGAGGATGTGGAGAAGAGGATGTGGAGAAAAGGATGTGTTTAGGAGGATGTTGTGAGGAGGATGTGGTGAGGAGGATGTGGTTAGGAGGAAAAATGTGGAGGGAGGATGTGGAGAGGAGGATGTGGAGGGAGGATGTGGAGAGGAGGCTGTGGAGAGGAGGATGTGGTGAGGAGGATGTGGAGAGGAGAAAGTGGAGGGAGAATGTTGTGAGAAGGATGTGTAGGGAGGATGTGGAGAAGAGGATGTGGAGAAAAGGATGTGTTTAGGAGGATGTTGTGAGGAGGGATGTGGTGAGGAGGATGTGGTTAGGAGGAAAAATGTGGAGGGAGGATGTGGAGAGGAGGATGTGGAGGGAGGATGTGGAGAGGAGGCTGTGGAGAGGAGGATGTGGTGAGGAGGATGTGGAGAAGAGGATGTGGAGAAGAGGATGTGGAGAGGAGAATATGGAGAGGAGGATGTGGTGAGGATGGGAGGTAGGATCTGGAGAGGAGGATGTGGAGGTAGGATGTGGAGAGGAGTTTTTGGAGAGGAGGATGTGGAGATGAGGATGTGGAGAGGAGGATGTGAGGGAGGATGTGAAGAGAGGATGTGGAGAGGAGAATGTGGAGGGAGGATGTGGAGAGGAGGTTTTGGAGAGGAGGATGTGGAGATGAGGATGTGGTGAGGAGGATGTGGAGAAGAGGATGTGGAGGGAGGATGTGCAGGTAGGATGTGGAGAGGAGGCTGTGGAGAGGAGGGTGTGGAGAGGAGGATGTGGAGAGGAGGATGTGGAGGGAGGATGTGGAGAGGAGAACATCGTGAGGAGGATGTGGAGGGAGGATGTGGAGGGAGGATGAGGAGTGAGGGTGTGGAGAGGAGGATGTGGAGGGAGAATGTGGTGAGGAGGATGTGGAGGGTGCATTTGGAGGGAGGATGGGGAGAGGAGGATGTGTAGAGGAGGATGTGGTGGGAGGATGTGGGGAAGAGGATTTGGTGAGGAGGAAGTAGAGGGAGGATATGGAGGCAGGATGTGGTGAGGAGGATGTGGAGGGTGCTTATGGAGGGAGGATGGGGAGAGGAGGACGTCGTGAGGAGGATGTGGAGGGAGGATGTGGAGGGAGGATGTTGAGTGAGGGTGTGGAGAGGATGGATGTGGAGAGGAGGATGTGGAGGATGTGGAGAGAAGGACGTGGAGGGAGGATTTGGAGGGAGGATGTGAAGAGGAGGATGTGGAGGGAGGATGTGGAGAGGAGTTTGTGGGGAGGAGGATGTGGTGAGGAGGATGTGGAGGTAGGATGTGGAGAGGAGGATGTGGAGGGAGATGGTGGAGGGAGGATGTGGAGTTGAGGATGTGGAGGGAGGATGTGGAGGAAAGATGTGGTGAGGAGGATGTGGAGAGGAGGATGTGGAGGGAGAATGTTGTGAGAAGGATGTGAGGGAGGATGTGGAGAAGAGGATGTGGAGAAAAGGATGTGTTTAGGAGGATGTTGTGAGGAGGATGTGGTGAGGAGGATGTGGTTAGGAGGAAAATGTGGAGGGAGGATGTGGAGAGGAGGATGTGGAGGGAGGATGTGGAGAGGAGGCTGTGGAGAGGAGGATGTGGTGAGGAGGATGTGGAGAAGAGGATGTGGAGAAGAGGATGTGGAGAGGAGAATATGGAGAGGAGGATGTGGTGAGGATGTAGAGGTAGGATCTGGAGAGGAGGATGTGGAGGTAGGATGTGGAGAGGAGTTTTTGGAGAGGAGGATGTGGAGATGAGGATGTGGAGAGGAGGATGTGAGGGAGGATGTGAAGAGGGGGATGTGGAGAGGAGAATGTGTAGGGAGGATGTGGAGAGGAGGTTTTGGAGAGGAGGATGTGGAGAGGAGGCTGTGGAGAGGAGGATGTGGTGAGGAGGATGTGGAGAAGAGGATGTGGAGAAGAGGATGTAGAGAGGAGAATATGGAGAGGAGGATGTGGTGAGGATGTAGAGGTAGGATCTGGAGAGGAGGATGTGGAGGAGGATGTGGAGAGGATTTTGGAGAGGAGGATGTGGAGATGAGGATGTGGAGAGGAGGATGTGAGGGAGGATGTGAAGAGGGGGATGTGGAGAGGAGAATGTGTAGGGAGGATGTGGAGAGGAGGTTTTGGAGAGGAGGATGTGGAGATGAGGATGTGGTGAGGAGGATGTGGAGAAGAGGATGTGGAGGGAGGATGTGCAGGTAGGATGTGGAGAGGAGGCTGTGGAGAGGAGGGTGTGGAGAGGAGGATGTGGAGAGGAGGATGTGGAGGGGGGATGGGGAGAGGAGAACATCGTGAGGAGGATGTGGAGGGAGGATGTGGAGTGAGGGTGTGGAGAGGAGGATGTGGAGGGAGGATGTGGAGAGAAGGATATGGAGGGAGGATGTGAAGAGGAGGATGTGGAGGGAGGATGTGGATTGAGGATGTGGAGAGGAGTTTGTGGGGAGGAGGATGTGGTGAGGAGGATGTGGAGAGGAGGATGTGAGGGAGGATGTGGAGGGAGGATGTGAAGAGGGTGATGTGGAGGGAGGATGTGGAGAGGAGAATGTGGAGGGAGGATGTGGAGAGGAGGTTTTGGAGAGGAGGATGTGGTGAGGAGGATGTGGAGAAGAGGATGTGGAGAGGAGGATGTGGAGAGGAGGATGTGGAGAAGAGGATGTGGAGGTAGGATGTGGAGAGGAGAATGTGGAGGGAGATGGTGGAGGGAGGATGTGGAGGGAGGATGTGGAGAGGAGGATGTGGTGAGGAGGATGTGGAGGAAAGATGTGGTGAGGAGGATGTGGAGAGGAGGAAGTGGAGGGAGAATGTGGTGAGGAGGATGTGGAGGGAGGATGTGGAGGGAGGATGTTGAGTGAGGGTGTGGAGAGGATGGATGTGGAGAGGAGGATGTGGTGAGGAGGATGTGGAGAAGAGGATGTGGAGGTAGGATGTGGAGAGGAGAATGTGGAGGGAGATGGTGGAGGGAGGATGTGGAGGGAGGATGTGGAGGGAGGATGTGGTGAGGAGGATGTGGAGGAAAGATGTGGTGAGGAGGATGTGGAGAGGAGGAAGTGGAGGGAGAATGTGGTGAGGAGGATGTGGAGGGAGGATGTGGAGGGAGGATGTTGAGTGAGGGTGTGGAGAGGATGGATGTGGAGAGGAGGATGTGGAGGATGTGGCGAGAAGGACGTGGAGGGAGGATTTGGAGGGAGGATGTGAAGAGGAGGATGTGGAGGGAGGATGTGGAGAGGAGTTTGTGGGGAGGAGGATGTGGTGAGGAGGATGTGGAGGTAGGATGTGGAGAGGAGGATGTGGAGGGAGATGGTGGAGGGAGGATGTGGAGTTGAGGATGTGGAGGGAGGATGTGGAGGAAAGATGTGGTGAGGAGGATGTGGAGAGGAGGAAGTGGAGGGAGAATGTTGTGAGAAGGATGTGTAGGGAGGATGTGGAGAAGAGGATGTGGAGAAAAGGATGTGTTTAGAGAGGATGTTGTGAGGAGGATGTGGTGAGGAGGATGTGGTTAGGAGGAAAAATGTGGAGGGAGGATGTGGAGAGGAGGATGTGGAGGGAGGATGTGGAGAGGAGGCTGTGGAGAGGAGGATGTGGTGAGGAGGATGTGGAGAAGAGGATGTGGAGAAGAGGATGTGGAGAGGAGAATATGGAGAGGAGGATGTGGTGAGGATGTAGAGGTAGGATCTGGAGAGGAGGATGTGGAGAGGAGTTTTTGGAGAGGAGGATGTGGAGATGAGGATGTGGAGAGGAGGATGTGAGGGAGGATGTGAAGAGGGGGATGTGGAGAGGAGAATGTGTAGGGAGGATGTGGAGAGGAGGTTTTGGAGAGGAGGATGTGGAGATGAGGATGTGGTGAGGAGGATGTGGAGAAGAGGATGTGGAGGGAGGATGTGCAGGTAGGATGTGGAGAGGAGGCTGTGGAGAGGAGGGTGTGGAGAGGAGGATGTGGAGAGGAGGATGTGGAGGGAGGATGGGGAGAGGAGAACATCGTGAGGAGGATGTGGAGGGAGGATGGAGGGAGGGGGAGTGAGGGTGTGGAGAGGAGGATGTGGAGGGAGGATGTGGAGAGAGGATATGGAGGGAGGATGTGAAGAGGAGGATGTGGAGGGAGGATGTGGATTGGAGGATGTGGAGAGGAGTTTGTGGGGAGGAGGATGTGGTGAGGAGGATGTGGAGAGGAGGATGTGAGGAGGATGTGGAGGGAGGATGTGAAGAGGGTGATGTGGAGGGAGGATGTGGAGAGGAGAATGTGGAGGGAGGATGTGGAGAGGAGGATTTTGGAGAGGAGGATGTGGTGAGGAGGATGTGGAGAAGAGGATGTGGAGAGGAGGATGTGGAGAGGAGGATGTGGAGAAGAGGATGTGGAGGGAGAATGTGGAGGTAGGCTGTGGAAAGGAGGCTGTGGAGGAGGATGTGGAGAGGAGGATGTGGTGAGGAGGATGTGGAGGTAGGATGTGGAGAAGAGGATGTGGAGGGAGGATAGGGAGAAGAGGACATCGTGAGGAGGATGTGGAGGGAGGATGTGGAGGGAGGATGTGGAGAGGAGGATGTGGTGGGAGGATGTGAGAGGAGGATGTGGAGAGAGGATGTTGGAGATGAGGATGTGGAGGGAGGATGTGGAGATGAGGATGTGGTGAGGAGGATGTGGTGAGGAGGATGTGGTGAGGAGGATGTGGAGGAAAGATGTGGTGAGGAGGATGTGGAGGTAGGATGTGAGAGGAGGATGTGGAGGGAGATGGTGGAGGGAGGATGTGAAGAGGGGGATGTGGAGGGAGGATGTGAGGAGGAGGTTTTGGAGAGGAGGATGTGGAGATGAGGATGTGGTGAGGAGGATGTGGAGAAGAGGATGTGGAGGTAGGATGTGGATCTGGAGGAGGATGTGGAGGGAGATGGTGGAGGGAGGATGTGGAGGAGGATGTGGAGAGGAGGATGTGGTGAGGAGGATGTGGAAGAAAGATGTGGTGAGGAGGATGTGGAGAGGAGGAAGTGGAGGGAGAATGTGGTGAGGAGGATGTGGAGGAGGATGTGGAGAAGAGGATGTGGAGAGGAGGATGTGGTTAGGAGGAAGAGGATGGAAGAGGATGAGGAAGGAGGATCGTGAGGACGATGTGGAGGAGGATATTGAGTGAGGGTGTAGGGGGGATGGATGTGGAGAGGAGGATGTGGAGGGAGGATGTGGATTGAGGATGTGGAGAGGAGTTTGTGGGGAGGAGGATGTGGTGAGGAGGATGTGGAGAGGAGGATGTGAGGGAGGATGTGAAGAGGGGGATGTGGAGAGGAGAATGTGTAGGGAGGATGTGGAGAGGAGTTTTTGGAGAGGAGGATGTGGAGATGAGGATGTGGTTATGAGGATGTGGAGGAAAGATGTGTTGTGAGGAGTATGTGGAGAGGAGGAAGTGGAGGGAGAATGTGGTGAGGAGGATGTGGAGGGAGAATGTGGAGGGAGAATGTGGTGAGGAGGATATAGAGGGAGGATGTGGAGAGGAGGCTGTTGAGAGGAGGGTGTGGAGAGGAGGATGTGGAGGGAGGATGTGGAGGGAGGATGGAGGGAGGATGTGGTGAGGAGGATGTGGAGGAAGGATGTGGTGAGGAGTATGTGGAGAGGAGGATGTGGAGGGAGAATGTGGTGAGGAGTATGTGTAGGGAGGATGTGGAGAAGAGGATGTGGAGAAAAGGATGTGTTTAGGAGGATGTGGAGAAGAGGATGTGGAGGGAGGATTTGGAGAGGAGGATGTGGTGAGGAGGATGTGGAGAAGAGGACGTGGATAAGAGGATGTGGAGGGAGGATGTGGGAGGTAGGATGTGGAGAGGATGGAGGAGAGGAGGATTTGGAGAGGAGGATGTGGTGAGGAGGATGTGGAGAAGAGGATGTGGAGATGAGGATGTGGTGAGGAGGATGTGGTGAGGAGGATGTGGAGAGGAGGATGTGGAGGAAAGATGTGGTGAGGAGGATGTGGAGGTAGGGATGTGGAGGAGGAGGATGTGGAGGGAGATGGTGGAGGGAGGATGTGAAGAGGGGGATGTGGAGGGAGGATGTGAGGAGGAGGTTTTGGAGAGGAGGATGTGGAGATGAGGATGTGGTGAGGAGGATGTGGAGAAGAGGATGTGGAGGTAGGATGTGGTGAGGAGGATGTGGAGGGAGATGGTGAACGGAGGATGTGAAGAGAGGGATGTGGAGGGAGGATGTGAGGAGGATGTTTTGGAGAGGAGGATGTGGAGATGAGGATGTGGTGAGGAGGATGTGGAGAAGAGGATGTGGAGGGAGGATGTGGAGAGGAGGATGTGGAGGGAGATGTGGAGGGAGGATGTGGAGGGAGATGGTGGGGAGGAGGATGTGGAGGGAGAATGTGGAGGGAGAATGTGGTGAGGAGGATGTGGAGGTGATTTGGAGGGGGAGGATGGGGTGGAGGAGGATGTGGTGAGGAAGATGTGGAGGAGGATGTGGAGGGAGGATGTGGAGGGAGGATGTTGAGTGAGGGATGTGGAGAGGATGGATGTGGAGAGGAGGATGTGGAGGGAGGATGTGGAGAGAAGGATGTGGAGGGAGGATTTGGAGGGAGGAATGAATGAAGAGGATGTGGAGAGGAGGATGTGGATTGAGGATGTGGAGAGGAGTTTGTGGGGAGGAGGATGTGGTGAGGAGGATGTGGAGGTAGGATGTGGTGAGAGGATGTGGAGGGAGATGGTGAAGGAGGATGTGAAGAGAGGGATGTGGAGGGAGGATGTGGAGAGGCGGTTTTGGAGAGGAGGATGTGGAGATGAGGATGTGGTGAGGAGGATGTGGAGAAGAGGATGTGGAGGTAGGATGTGGAGAGGAGGATGTGGAGGGAGATGGTGGAGGAGGATTGGAGAGGAGGATGTGGATTGAGGATGTGGTGAGGAGGATGTGGAGAAAGATGTGGTGAGGAGGATGTGGAGAGGAGGATGTGGAGGGAGAATGTGGTGAGGAGGATGTGGAGAGGAGGATGTGGAGAGGAGGACGATGTGAGGAGGATGGGAGAGGAGGATATTGAGTGAGGATGTAGGGGGGATGGATGTGGAGAGGAGGATGTGGAGGGAGGATGTGGATTGAGGATGTGGAGAGGAGTTTGTGGTGAGGAGGATGTGGTGAGGAGGATGTGGAGGTAGGATGTGGAGGGAGGATGTGGATTGAGGATGTGGAGAGGAGTTTGTGGGGAGGAGGATGTGGTGAGGAGGATGTGGAGAGGAGGATGTGAGGGAGGATGTGGAGGGAGGATGTGAAGAGGGTGATGTGGAGGGAGGATGTGGAGAGGAGAATGTGGAGGGAGGATGTGGAGAGGAGATTTTGGAGAGGAGGATGTGGTGAGGAGGATGTGGAGAAGAGGATGTGGAGAGGAGGATGTGGAGAGGAGGATGTGGAGAAGAGGATGTGGAGGGAGAATGTGGAGGTAGGCTGTGGAAAGGAGGCTGTGGAAAGGAGGCTGTGGAGAGGAGGATGTGGTGAGGAGGATGTGGAGGTAGGATGTGGAGAAGAGGATGTGGAGGGAGGATAGGGAGAAGAGGACATCGTGAGGAGGATGTGGAGAGGAGGATGTGGAGTGAGGATGTGGAGAGGAGGATGTGGGAGGAGGATGTGAAGAGGAGGATGTGGAGAGAGGATGTGGAGATGAGGATGTGGAGAGAGGATGTGGAGATGAGGATGTGGTGAGGAGGATGTGGTGAGGAGGATGTGGTGAGGAGGATGTGGAGGAAAGATGTGGTGAGGAGGATGTGGAGGTAGGATGTGGAGAGGAGGATGTGGAGGGAGATGGTGGAGGGAGGATGTGAAGAGGGGGATGTGGAGGGAGGATGTGAGGAGGAGGTTTTGGAGAGGAGGATGTGGAGATGAGGATGTGGTGAGGAGGATGTGGAGAAGAGGATGTGGAGGTAGGATGTGGAGAGGAGGATGTGGAGGGAGATGGTGGAGGGAGGATGTGGAGGGAGGATGTGGATTGAGGATGTGGTGAGGAGGATGTGGAAGAAAGATGTGGTGAGGAGGATGTGGAGAGGAGGAAGTGGAGGGAGAATGTGGTGAGGAGGATGTGGAGGGAGGATGTGGAGAAGAGGATGTGGTGAGGAGGATGTGGTTAGGAGGAGGAGAGGAGGGAGGATGAGGAGAGGAGGACGTCGTGAGGACGATGTGGAGGGAGGATATTGAGTGAGGGTGAGGGGGGGATGGATGTGAGAGGAGGATGTGGAGGGAGGATGTGGATTGAGGATGTGGAGAGGAGTTTGTGGGGAGGAGGATGTGGTGAGGAGGATGTGGGAGGAGGATGTGAGGGAGGATGTGAAGAGGGGGATGTGGAGAGGAGAATGTGTAGGGAGGATGTGGAGAGGAGTTTTTGGAGAGGAGGATGTGGAGATGAGGATGTGGTTATGAGGATGTGGAGGAAAGATGTGTTGTGAGGAGTATGTGGAGAGGAGGAAGTGGAGGGAGAATGTGGTGAGGAGGATGTGGAGGGAGAATGTGGAGGGAGAATGTGGTGAGGAGGATATAGAGGGAGGATGTGGAGAGGAGGCTGTTGAGAGGAGGGTGTGGAGAGGAGGATGTGGAGGGAGGATGTGGAGGGAGGATGTGGAGGGAGGATGTGGTGAGGAGGATGTGGAGGAAAGATGTGGTGAGGAGTATGTGGAGAGGAGGAAGTGGAGGGAGAATGTGGTGAGGAGTATGTGTAGGGAGGATGTGGAGAAGAGTATGTGGAGAAAAGGATGTGTTTAGGAGGATGTGGAGAAGAGGATGTGGAGGGAGGATTTGGAGAGGAGGATGTGGTGAGGAGGATGTGGAGAAGAGGACGTGGATAAGAGGATGTGGAGGGAGGATGTGAAGGTAGGATGTGGAGAGGACGCTGAGGAGAGGAGGATTTGGAGAGGAGGATGTGGTGAGGAGGATGTGGAGAAGAGGATGTGGAGATGAGGATGTGGTGAGGAGGATGTGGTGAGGAGGATGTGGTGAGGAGGATGTGGAGGAAAGATGTGGTGAGGAGGATGTGGAGGTAGGATGTGGAGAGGAGGATGTGGAGGGAGATGGTGGAGGGAGGATGTGAAGAGGGGGATGTGGAGGGAGGATGTGAGGAGGAGGTTTTGGAGAGGAGGATGTGGAGATGAGGATGTGGTGAGGAGGATGTGGAGAAGAGGATGTGGAGGTAGGATGTGGTGAGGAGGATGTGGAGGGAGATGGTGAACGGAGGATGTGAAGAGAGGGATGTGGAGGGAGGATGTGAGGAGGCGGTTTTGGAGAGGAGGATGTGGAGATGAGGATGTGGTGAGGAGGATGTGGAGAAGAGGATGTGGAGGTAGGATGTGGAGAGGAGGATGTGGAGGGAGATGGTGGAGGGAGGATGTGGAGGGAGATGGTGGAGGGAGGATGTGGAGGGAGAATGTGGAGGGAGAATGTGGTGAGGAGGATGTGGAGAGTGCATTTGGAGGGAGGATGGGGAGAGGAGGACGTCGTGAGGAAGATGTGGAGGCAGGATGTGGAGGGAGGATGTGGAGGGAGGATGTTGAGTGAGGGTGTGGAGAGGATGGATGTGGAGAGGAGGATGTGGAGGGAGGATGTGGAGAGAAGGATGTGGAGGGAGGATTTGGAGGGAGGATATGAAGAAGAGGATGTGGAGGGAGGATGTGGATTGAGGATGTGGAGAGGAGTTTGTGGGGAGGAGGATGTGGTGAGGAGGATGTGGAGGTAGGATGTGGTGAGGAGGATGTGGAGGAGATGGTGAACGGAGGATGTGAAGAGAGGGATGTGGAGGGAGGATGTGAGGAGGCGGTTTTGGAGAGGAGGATGTGGAGATGAGGATGTGGTGAGGAGGATGTGGAGAAGAGGATGTGGAGGTAGGATGTGGAGAGGAGGATGTGGAGGGAGATGGTGGAGGGAGGATGTGGAGGGAGGATGTGGATTGAGGATGTGGTGAGGAGGATGTGGAAGAAAGATGTGGTGAGGAGGATGTGGAGAGGAGGAAGTGGAGGGAGAATGTGGTGAGGAGGATGAGGAGGGAGGATGAGGAGAGGAGGACGTCGTGAGGACGATGTGGAGGGAGGATATTGAGTGAGGGTGTAGGGGGATGGATGTGGAGAGGAGGATGTGGAGGGAGGATGTGGATTGAGGATGTGGAGAGGAGTTTGTGGTGAGGAGGATGTGGTGAGGAGGATGTGGAGGTAGGATGTGGAGAGGAGGATGTGGAGGGAGGATGGAGAGGAGGACGTCGTGAGGAGGATGTGGAGAGAGGATGTGGAGAGGAGTTTTTGGAGAGGAGGATGTGGAGATGAGGATGTGGAGAGGAGGATGTGAGGGAGGATGTGAAGAGGGGGATGTGGAGAGGAGAATGTGTAGGGAGGATGTGGAGAGGAGTTTTTGGAGAGGAGGATGTGGAGATGAGGATGTGGTGAGGAGGATGTGGAGGATGTGGAGAGAAGGACGTGGAGGGAGGATTTGGAGGGAGGATGTGAAGAGGAGGATGTGGAGGGAGGATGTGGAGAGGAGTTTGTGGGGGGAGGAGGATGTGGAGGAAAGATGTGTTGTGAGGAGTATGTGGAGAGGAGGAAGTGGAGGGAGAATGTGGTGAGGAGGATGTGGAGGGAGAATGTGGAGGGAGAATGTGGTGAGGAGGATATAGAGGGAGGATGTGGAGAGGAGGCTGTTGAGAGGAGGGTGTGGAGAGGAGGATGTGGAGGGAGGATGTGGAGGGAGGATGTGGTGAGGAGGATGTGGAGGAAAGATGTGGTGAGGAGGATGTGGAGAGGAGGAAGTGGAGGGAGAATGTGGTGAGGAGTATGTGTAGGGAGGATGTGGAGAAGAGGATGTGGAGAAAAGGATGTGTTTAGGAGGATGTGGAGAAGAGGATGTGGAGGGAGGATTTGGAAAGGAGGATGTGGTGAGGAGGATGTGGAGAAGAGGACGTGGATAAGAGGATGTGGAGGGAGGATGTGAAGGTAGGATGTGGAGAGGAGGCTGAGGAGAGGAGGATTTGGAGAGGAGGATGTGGAGATGAGGATGTGGTGAGGAGGATGTGGAGAAGAGGATGTGGAGGTAGGATGTGGAGAGGAGGATGTGGAGGGAGATGGTGGAGGGAGGATGTGGAGGGAGGATGTGGATTGAGGATGTGGTGAGGAGGATGTGGAGGAAAGATGTGGTGAGGAGGATGTGGAGAGGAGGAAGTGGAGGGAGAATGTGGTGAGGAGGATGTGGAGGGAGGATGTGGAGAAGAGGATGTGGTGAGGAGGATGTGGTTAGGAGGATGAGGAGGGAGGATGAGGAGAGGAGGACGTCGTGAGGACGATGTGGAGGGAGGATATTGAGTGAGGGTGTAGGGGGATGGATGTGGAGAGGAGGATGTGGAGGGAGGATGTGGATTGAGGATGTGGAGAGGAGTTTGTGGGGAGGAGGATGTGGTGAGGAGGATGTGGAGGTAGGATGTGGAGAGGAGGATGTGGAGGGAGGATGGAGAGAGGAGGACGTCGTGAGGAGGATGTGGAGAGAGGATGTGGAGAGGAGTTTTTGGAGAGGAGGATGTGGAGATGAGGATGTGGAGAGGAGGATGTGAGGGAGGATGTGAAGAGGGGGATGTGGAGAGGAGAATGTGTAGGGAGGATGTGGAGAGGAGTTTTTGGAGAGGAGGATGTGGAGATGAGGATGTGGTGAGGAGGATGTGGAGGATGTGGAGAGAAGGACGTGGAGGGAGGATTTGGAGGGAGGATGTGAAGAGGAGGATGTGGAGGGAGGATGTGGAGAGGAGTTTGTGGGGAGGAGGATGTGGAGGAAAGATGTGTTGTGAGGAGTATGTGGAGAGGAGGAAGTTGAGGGAGAATGTGGTGAGGAGGATGTGGAGGGAGAATGTGGAGGGAGAATGTGGTGAGGAGGATATAGAGGGAGGATGTGGAGAGGAGGCTGTTGAGAGGAGGGTGTGGAGAGGAGGATGTGGAGGGAGGATGTGGAGGGAGGATGTGGTGAGGAGGATGTGGAGGAAAGATGTGGTGAGGAGGATGTGGAGAGGAGGAAGTGGAGGGAGAATGTGGTGAGGAGTATGTGTAGGGAGGATGTGGAGAAGAGGATGTGGAGAAAAGGATGTGTTTAGGAGGATGTGGAGAAGAGGATGTGGAGGGAGGATTTGGAAAGGAGGATGTGGTGAGGAGGATGTGGAGAAGAGGACGTGGATAAGAGGATGTGGAGGGAGGATGTGAAGGTAGGATGTGGAGAGGAGGCTGAGGAGAGGAGGATTTGGAGAGGAGGATGTGGAGATGAGGATGTGGTGAGGAGGATGTGGAGAAGAGGATGTGGAGGTAGGATGTGGAGAGGAGGATGTGGAGGAGATGGTGGAGGGAGGATGTGGAGGGAGGATGTGGATTGAGGATGTGGTGAGGAGGATGTGGAGGAAAGATGTGGTGAGGAGGATGTGGAGAGGAGGAAGTGGAGGGAGAATGTGGTGAGGAGGATGTGGAGGGAGGATGTGGAGAAGAGGATGTGGTGAGGAGGATGTGGTTAGGAGGATGAGGAGGGAGGATGTGGAGAGGAGGACGTCGTGAGGACGATGTGGAGGAGGATATTGAGTGAGGGTGTAGGGGGGATGGATGTGGAGAGGAGGATGTGGATTGAGGATGTGGATTGAGGATGTGGAGAGGAGTTTGTGGGGAGGAGGATGTGGTGAGGAGGATGTGGAGGTAGGATGTGGAGAGGAGGATGTGGAGGGAGGATGGAGAGAGGAGGACGTCGTGAGGAGGATGTGGAGGGAGGATGTGGAGAGGAGTTTTTGGAGAGGAGGATGTGGAGATGAGGATGTGGAGAGGAGGATGTGAGGGAGGATGTGAAGAGGGGGATGTGGAGAGGAGAATGTGTAGGGAGGATGTGGAGAGGAGTTTTTGGAGAGGAGAATGTGGAGATGAGGATGTGGTGAGGAGAATGTGGAGGATGTGGAGGAAAGATGTGTTGTGAGGAGTATGTGGAGAGGAGGAAGTGGAGGGAGAATGTGGTGAGGAGGATGTGGAGGGAGAATGTGGTGAGGAGGATATAGAGGGAGGATGTGGAGAGGAGGCTGTTGAGAGGAGGGTGTGGAGAGGAGGATGTGGAGGGAGGATGTGGAGGGAGGATGTGGTGAGGAGGATGTGGAGGAAAGATGTGGTGAGGAGGATGTGGAGAGGAGTATGTGTAGGGAGGATGTGGAGAAGAGGATGTGGAGAAAAGGATGTGTTTAGGAGGATGTGGAGAAGAGGATGTGGAGGGAGGATTTGGAAAGGAGGATGTGGTGAGGAGGATGTGGAGAAGAGGACGTGGATAAGAGGATGTGGAGGGAGGATGTGAAGGTAGGATGTGGAGAGGAGGCTGAGGAGAGGAGGATTTGGAGAGGAGGATGTGGAGAAGAGGATGTGGAGATGAGGATGTGGTGAGGAGGATGTGGTGAGGAGGATGTGGAGAGGGGGATGTGGAGAGGAGAATGTGTAGGGAGGATGTGGAGAGGAGTTTTTGGAGAGGAGGATGTGGAGATGAGGATGTGGTTATGAGGATGTGGAGGAAAGATGTGTTGTGAGGAGTATGTGGAGAGGAGGAAGTGGAGGGAGAATGTGGTGAGGAGGATGTGGAGGGAGAATGTGGAGGGAGAATGTGGTGAGGAGGATATAGAGGGAGGATGTGGAGAGGAGGCTGTTGAGAGGAGGGTGTGGAGAGGAGGATGTGGAGGGAGGATGTGGAGGGAGGATGTGGAGGGAGGATGTGGTGAGGAGGATGTGGAGGAAAGATGTGGTGAGGAGTATGTGGAGAGGAGGAAGTGGAGGGAGAATGTGGTGAGGAGTATGTGTAGGGAGGATGTGGAGAAGAGGATGTGTAGAAAAGGATGTGTTTAGGAGGATGTGGAGAAGAGGATGTGGAGGGAGGATTTGGAGAGGAGGATGTGGTGAGGAGGATGTGGAGAAGAGGACGTGGATAAGAGGATGTGGAGGGAGGATGTGAAGGTAGGATGTGGAGAGGACGCTGAGGAGAGGAGGATTTGGAGAGGAGGATGTGGTGAGGAGGATGTGGAGAAGAGGATGTGGTGAGGAGGATGTGGTGAGGAGGATGTGGTGAGGAGGATGTGGAGGAAAGATGTGGTGAGGAGGATGTGGAGGTAGGATGTGGAGAGGAGGATGTGGAGGGAGATGGTGGAGGGAGGATGTGAAGAGGGGGATGTGGAGGGAGGATGTGAGGAGGAGGTTTTGGAGAGGAGGATGTGGAGATGAGGATGTGGTGAGGAGGATGTGGAGAAGAGGATGTGGAGGTAGGATGTGGTGAGGAGGATGTGGAGGGAGATGGTGAACGGAGGATGTGAAGAGAGGGATGTGGAGGGAGGATGTGAGGAGGCGGTTTTGGAGAGGAGGATGTGGAGATGAGGATGTGGTGAGGAGGATGTGGAGAAGAGGATGTGGATAAGAGGATGTGGAGGGAGGATGTGGAGAGGAGGCTGTGGAGAGGAGGATTTGGAGAGGAGGATGTGGTGAGGAGGATGTGGAGAAGAGGATGTGGAGGGAGATGGTGGAGGGAGGATGTGGAGGGAGAATGTGGAGGGAGAATGTGGTGAGGAGGATGTGGAGGGTGCATTTGGAGGGAGGATGGGGAGAGGAGGACGTCGTGAGGAAGATGTGGAGGCAGGATGTGGAGGGAGGATGTGGAGGGAGGATGTTGAGTGAGGGTGTGGAGAGGATGGATGTGGAGAGGAGGATGTGGAGGGAGGATGTGGAGAGAAGGATGTGGAGGGAGGATTTGGAGGGAGGATATGAAGAAGAGGATGTGGAGGGAGGATGTGGATTGAGGATGTGGAGAGGAGTTTGTGGGGAGGAGGATGTGGTGAGGAGGATGTGGAGGTAGGATGTGGTGAGGAGGATGTGGAGGGAGATGGTGAACGGAGGATGTGAAGAGAGGGATGTGGAGGGAGGATGTGAGGAGGCGGTTTTGGAGAGGAGGATGTGGAGATGAGGATGTGGTGAGGAGGATGTGGAGAAGAGGATGTGGAGGTAGGATGTGGAGAGGAGGATGTGGAGGGAGATGGTGGAGGGATGATGTGGAGGGAGGATGTGGATTGAGGATGTGGTGAGGAGGATGTGGAAGAAAGATGTGGTGAGGAGGATGTGGAGAGGAGGAAGTGGAGGGAGAATGTGGTGAGGAGGATGAGGAGGGAGGATGAGGAGAGGAGGACGTCGTGAGGACGATGTGGGGGAGGATATTGAGTGAGGGTGTAGGGGGGATGGATGTGGAGAGGAGGATGTGGAGGGAGGATGTGGATTGAGGATGTGGAGAGGAGTTTGTGGGGAGGAGGATGTGGTGAGGAGGATGTGGAGATGAGGATGTGGTGAGGAGGATGTGGAGAAGAGGATGTGGATAAGAGGATGTGGAGGGAGGATGTGAAGGTAGGATGTGGAGAGGAGGCTGAGGAGAGGAGGATTTGGAGAGGAGGATGTGGAGATGAGGATGTGGTGAGGAGGATGTGGAGAAGAGGATGTGGAGGTAGGATGTGGAGAGGAGGATGTGGAGGGAGATGGTGGAGGGAGGATGTGGAGGGAGGATGTGGATTGAGGATGTGGTGAGGAGGATGTGGAGGAAAGATGTGGTGAGGAGGATGTGGAGAGGAGGAAGTGGAGGGAGAATGTGGTGAGGAGGATGTGGAGGGAGGATGTGGAGAAGAGGATGTGGTGAGGAGGATGTGGTTAGGAGGATGAGGAGGGAGGATGAGGAGAGGAGGACGTCGTGAGGACGATGTGGAGGGAGGATATTGAGTGAGGGTGTAGGGGGGATGGATGTGGAGAGGAGGATGTGGAGGGAGGATGTGGATTGAGGATGTGGAGAGGAGTTTGTGGGGAGGAGGATGTGGTGAGGAGGATGTGGAGGTAGGATGTGGAGAGGAGGATGTGGAGGGAGGATGAGAGAGGAGGACGTCGTGAGGAGGATGTGGAGGGAGGATGTGGAGTTTTTGGAGAGGAGGATGTGAGGGAGGATGTGGAGAGGAGGATGTGAGGGAGGATGTGAAGAGGGGGATGTGGAGAGGAGAATGTGTAGGGAGGATGTGGAGAGGAGTTTTTGGAGAGGAGAATGTGGAGATGAGGATGTGGTGAGGAGAATGTGGAGGATGTGGAGGAAAGATGTGTTGTGAGGAGTATGTGGAGAGGAGGAAGTGGAGGGAGAATGTGGTGAGGAGGATGTGGAGGGAGAATGTGGTGAGGAGGATATAGAGGGAGGATGTGGAGAGGAGGCTGTTGAGAGGAGGGTGTGGAGAGGAGGATGTGGAGGGAGGATGTGGAGGGAGGATGTGGTGAGGAGGATGTGGAGGAAAGATGTGGTGAGGAGGATGTGGAGAGGAGTATGTGTAGGGAGGATGTGGAGAAGAGGATGTGGAGAAAAGGATGTGTTTAGGAGGATGTGGAGAAGAGGATGTGGAGGGAGGATTTGGAAAGGAGGATGTGGTGAGGAGGATGTGGAGAAGAGGACGTGGATAAGAGGATGTGGAGGGAGGATGTGAAGGTAGGATATGGAGAGGATGGGCTGAGGAGAGGAGGATTTGGAGAGGAGGATGTGGTGAGGAGGATGTGGAGAAGAGGATGTGGATAAGAGGATGTGGAGGGAGGATGTGGAGAGGAGGCTGTGGAGAGGAGGATTTGGAGAGGAGGATGTGGTGAGGAGGATGTGGAGAAGAGGATGTGGAGAAGAGGATGTGGAGAGGAGAATGTGGAGAGGAGGATGTGGTGAGGATGTAGAGGTAGGATGTGGAGAGGACGATGTGGTGAGGAGGATGTGGAGAAGAGGATGTGGAGGGAGGATGTGGAGAGGAGGCTGTGGAGAGGAGGATTTGGAGAGGAGGATGTGGTGAGGAGGATGTGGAGGGAGATGGTGGAGGGAGGATGTGAAGAGGGGATGTGGATGGAGGATGTGAGGAGGAGGTTTTGGAGAGGAGGATGTGGAGATGAGGATGTGGTGAGGAGGATGTGGAGAAGAGGATGTGGAGGTAGGATGTGGAGAGGAGAATGTGGAGGGAGATGGTGGGGAGAGGATGTGGAGGGAGGATGTGGAGGAAGGATGTGGAGGGAGGATGTGGTGAGGAGGATGTGGAGGAAAGATGTGGTGAGGAGGATGTGGAGAGGAGGAAGTGGAGGGAGAATGTGGTGAGGAGGATGTGGAGGGAGGATGTGGAGTGAGGGTGTGGAGAGGATGGATGTGGAGAGGAGGATGTGGAGGATGTGGAGAGAAGGACGTGGAGGGAGGATTTGGAGGGAGGATGTGAAGAGGAGGATGTGGAGGGAGGATGTGGAGAGGAGTTTGTGGGGAGGAGGATGTGGTGAGGAGGATGTGGAGGTAGGATGTGGAGAGGAGGATGTGGAGGGAGATGGTGGAGGGAGGATGTGGAGTTGAGGATGTGGAGGGAGGATGTGGAGGAAAGATGTGGTGAGGAGGATGTGGAGAGGAGGAAGTGGAGGGAGAATGTTGTGAGAAGGATGTGTAGGGAGGATGTGGAGAAGAGGATGTGGAGAAAAGGATGTGTTTAGGAGGATGTTGTGAGGAGGATGTGGTGAGGAGGATGTGGTTAGGAGGAAAAATGTGGAGGGAGGATGTGGAGAGGAGGATGTGGAGGGAGGATGTGGAGAGGAGGCTGTGGAGAGGAGGATGTGGTGAGGAGGATGTGGAAAAGAGGATGTGGAGAAGAGGATGTGGAGAGGAGAATATGGAGAGGAGGATGTGGTGAGGATGTAGAGGTAGGATCTGGAGAGGAGGATGTGGAGGTAGGATGTGGAGAGGAGTTTTTGGAGAGGAGGATGTGGAGATGAGGATGTGGAGAGGAGGATGTGAGGGAGGATGTGAAGAGGGGGATGTGGAGAGGAGAATGTGTAGGGAGGATGTGGAGAGGAGGTTTTGGAGGGAGGATGTGGAGAAGAGGATGTGGTGAGGAGGATGTGGTTAGGAGGATGAGGAGGGTGGATGAGGAGAGGAGGACGTCGTGAGGACGATGTGGAGGGAGGATATTGAGTGAGGGTGTAGGGGGGATGGATGTGGAGAGGAGGATGTGGAGGGAGGATGTGGATTGAGGATGTGGAGAGGAGTTTGTGGGGAGGAGGATGTGGTGAGGAGGATGTGGAGGTAGGATGTGGAGAGGAGGATGTGGAGGGAGGATGGAGAAAGGAGGACGTCATGAGGAGGATGTGGAGGGAGGATGTGGAGAGGAGTTTTTGGAGAGGAGGATGTGGAGATGAGGATGTGGAGAGGAGGATGTGAGGGAGGATGTGAAGAGGGGGATGTGGAGAGGAGAATGTGTAGGGAGGATGTGGAGAGGAGTTTTTGGAGAGGAGGATGTGGAGATGAGGATGTGGTGAGGAGGATGTGGAGGATGTGGAGAGAAGGACGTGGAGGGAGGATTTGGAGGGAGGATGTGAAGAGGAGGATGTGGAGGGAGGATGTGCAGAGGAGTTTGTGGGGAGGAGGATGTGGAGGAAAGATGTGTTGTGAGGAGTATGTGGAGAGGAGGAAGTGGAGGGAGAATGTGGTGAGGAGGATGTGGAGGGAGGATGTGGAGAAGAGGATGTGGTGAGGAGGATGTGGAGGGTGCATTTGGAGGGAGGATGGGGAGAGGAGGACGTCGTGAGGAGGATGTGGAGGGAGGATGTGGAGGGAGGATGTTGAGTGAGGGTGTGGAGAGGATGGATGTGGAGAGGAGGATGTGGAGGGAGGATGTGGAGAGAAGGATGTGGAGGGAGGATTTGGAGGGAGGATGTGAAGAGGAGGATGTGGAGGGAGGATGTGGATTGAGAATGTGGAGAGGAGGATGTGGAGGGAGAATGTGGAGGGAGAATGTGGTGAGGAGGATATAGAGGGAGGATGTGGAGAGGAGGCTGTTGAGAGGAGGGTGTGGAGAGGAGGATGTGGAGGGAGGATGTGGAGGGAGGATGTGGTGAGGAGGATGTGGAGGAAAGATGTGGTGAGGAGGATGTGGAGAGGAGGAAGTGGAGGGAGAATGTGGTGAGGAGGATGTGTAGGGAGGATGTGGATAAGAGGATGTGGAGGGAGGATGTAAAGGTAGGATGTGGAGGGAGGATGTGGAGAGGAGGCTGTGGAGAGGAGGATTTGGAGAGGAGGATGTGGTGAGGAGGATGTGGAGAAGAGGATGTGGAGAAGAGGATGTGGAGAGGAGAATGTGGAGAGGAGGATGTGGTGAGGATGTAGAGGTAGGATGTGGAGAGGACGATGTGGTGAGGAGGATGTGGAGAAGAGGATGTGGAGGGAGGATGTGGAGAGGAGGCTGTGGAGAGGAGGATTTGGAGAGGAGGATGTGGTGAGGAGGATGTGGAGGGAGATGGTGGAGGGAGGATGTGAAGAGGGGATGTGGATGGAGGATGTGAGGAGGAGGTTTTGGAGAGGAGGATGTGGAGATGAGGATGTGGTGAGGAGGATGTGGAGAAGAGGATGTGGAGGTAGGATGTGGAGAGGAGAATGTGGAGGGAGATGGTGGAGGGAGGATGTGGAGGGAGGATGTGGAGGGAGGATGTGGTGAGGAGGATGTGGAGGAAAAATGTGGTGAGGAGGATGTGGAGAGGAGGAAGTGGAGGGAGAATGTGGTGAGGAGGATGTGGAGGGAGGATGTGGAGTGAGGGTGTGGAGAGGATGGATGTGGAGAGGAGGATGTGGAGGATGTGGAGAGAAGGACGTGGAGGGAGGATTTGGAGGGAGGATGTGAAGAGGAGGATGTGGAGGGAGGATGTGGAGAGGAGTTTGTGGGGAGGAGGATGTGGTGAGGAGGATGTGGAGAGGAGGATGTGGAGGGAGATGGTGGAGGGAGGATGTGGAGTTGAGGATGTGGAGGGAGGATGTGGAGGAAAGATGTGGTGAGGAGGATGTGGAGAGGAGGAAGTGGAGGGAGAATGTTGTGAGAAGGATGTGTAGGGAGGATGTGGAGAAGAGGATGTGGAGAAAAGGATGTGTTTAGGAGGATGTTGTGAGGAGGATGTGGTGAGGAGGATGTGGTTAGGAGGAAAAATATGGAGGGAGGATGTGGAGAGGAGGATGTGGAGGGAGGATGTGGAGAGGAGGCTGTGGAGAGGAGGATGTGGTGAGGAGGATGTGGAGAGGAGGAAGTGGAGGGAGAATGTGGTGAGGAGTATGTGTAGGGAGGATGTGGAGAAGAGGATGTGGAGAAAAGGATGTGTTTAGGAGGATGTGGAGAAGAGGATGTGGAGGGAGGATTTGGAAAGGAGGATGTGGTGAGGAGGATGTGGAGAAGAGGACGTGGATAAGAGGATGTGGAGGGAGGATGTGAAGGTAGGATGTGGAGAGGAGGCTGAGGAGAGGAGGATTTGGAGAGGAGGATGTGGAGATGAGGATGTGGTGAGGAGGATGTGGAGAAGAGGATGTGGAGGTAGGATGTGGAGAGGAGGATGTGGAGGGAGATGGTGGAGGGAGGATGTGGAGGGAGGATGTGGATTGAGGATGTGGTGAGGAGGATGTGGAGGAAAGATGTGGTGAGGAGGATGTGGAGAGGAGGAAGTGGAGGGAGAATGTGGTGAGGAGGATGTGGAGGGAGGATGTGGAGAAGAGGATGTGGTGAGGAGGATGTGGTTAGGAGGATGAGGAGGGAGGATGAGGAGAGGAGGACGTCGTGAGGACGATGTGGAGGGAGGATATTGAGTGAGGGTGTAGGGGGGATGGATGTGGAGAGGAGGATGTGGAGGGAGGATGTGGAGAGAAGGATATGGAGGGAGGATGTGAAGAGGAGGATGTGGAGGGAGGATGTGGATTGAGGATGTGGAGAGGAGTTTGTGGGGAGGAGGATGTGGTGAGGAGGATGTGGAGAGGAGGATGTGAGGGAGGATGTGGAGGGAGGATGTGAAGAGGGTGATGTGGAGGGAGGATGTGGAGAGGAGAATGTGGAGGGAGGATGTGGAGAGGAGGTTTTGGAGAGGAGGATGTGGTGAGGAGGATGTGGAGAAGAGGATGTGGCGAGAAGGACGTGGAGGGAGGATTTGGAGGGAGGATGTGGAGGGAGGATGTGGAGAGGAGTTTGTGGGGAGGAGGATGTGGTGAGGAGGATGTGGAGGTAGGATGTGGAGAGGAGGATGTGGAGGGAGATGGTGGAGGGAGCATGTGGAGTTGAGGATGTGGAGGGAGGATGTGGAGGAAAGATGTGGTGAGGAGGATGTGGAGAGGAGGAAGTGGAGGGAGAATGTTGTGAGAAGGATGTGTAGGGAGGATGTGGAGAAGAGGATGTGGAGAAAAGGATGTGTTTAGGAGGATGTTGTGAGGAGGATGTGGTGAGGAGGATGTGGTTAGGAGGAAAAATGTGGAGGGAGGATGTGGAGAGGAGGATGTGGAGGGAGGATGTGGAGAGGACGCTGTGGAGAGGAGGATGTGGTGAGGAGGATGTGGTGAGGAGGATGTGGAGAAGAGGATGTGGAGAAGAGGATGTGGAGAGGAGAATATGGAGAGGAGGATGTGGTGAGGATGTAGAGGTAGGATCTGGAGAGGAGGATGTGGAGGTAGGATGTGGAGAGGAGTTTTTGGAGAGGAGGATGTGGAGATGAGGATGTGGAGAGGAGGATGTGAGGGAGGATGTGAAGAGGGGGATGTGGAGAGGAGAATGTGTAGGGAGGATGTGGAGAGGAGGTTTTGGAGAGGAGGATGTGGAGATGAGGATGTGGTGAGGAGGATGTGGAGGGAGGATGTGCAGGTAGGATGTGGAGAGGAGGCTGTGGAGAGGAGGGTGTGGAGAGGAGGATGTGGAGAGGAGGATGTGGAGGGAGGATGGGGAGAGGAGAACATCGTGAGGAGGATGTGGAGGGAGGATGTGGAGGGAGGATGTGGAGTGAGGGTGTGGAGAGGAGGATGTGGAGGGAGGATGTGGAGAGAAGGATATGGAGGGAGGATGTGAAGAGGAGGATGTGGAGGGAGGATGTGGATTGAGGATGTGGAGAGGAGTTTGTGGGGAGGAGGATGTGGTGAGGAGGATGTGGAGAGGAGGATGTGAGGGAGGATGTGGAGGGAGGATGTGAAGAGGGTGATGTGGAGGGAGGATGTGGAGAGGAGAATGTGGAGGGAGGATGTGGAGAGGAGATTTTGGAGAGGAGGATGTGGTGAGGAGGATGTGGAGAAGAGGATGTGGAGAGGAGGATGTGGAGAGGAGGATGTGGAGAAGAGGATGTGGAGGGAGAATGTGGAGGGAGGCTGTGGAAAGGAGGCTGTGGAAAGGAGGCTGTGGAAAGGAGGCTGTGGAGAGGAGGATGTGGTGAGGAGGATGTGGAGGTAGGATGTGGAGAAGAGGATGTGGAGGGAGGATAGGGAGAAGAGGACATCGTGAGGAGGATGTGGAGGGAGGATGTGGAGTGAGGATGTGGAGAGGAGGATGTGGAGGGAGGATGTGAAGAGGAGGATGTGGAGAGAGGATGTGGAGATGAGGATGTGGAGAGAGGATGTGGAGATGAGGATGTGGTGAGGAGGATGTGGTGAGGAGGATGTGGTGAGGAGGATGTGGAGGAAAGATGTGGTGAGGAGGATGTGGAGGTAGGATGTGGAGAGGAGGATGTGGAGGGAGATGGTGGAGGGAGGATGTGAAGAGGGGGATGTGGAGGGAGGATGTGAGGAGGAGGTTTTGGAGAGGAGGATGTGGAGATGAGGATGTGGTGAGGAGGATGTGGAGAAGAGGATGTGGAGGTAGGATGTGGAGAGGAGGATGTGGAGGGAGATGGTGGAGGGAGGATGTGGAGGGAGGATGTGGAGGGAGAATGTGGAGGGAGAATGTGGTGAGGAGGATGTGGAGGGTGCATTTGGAGGGAGGATGGGGAGAGGAGGACGTCGTGAGGAAGATGTGGAGGCAGGATGTGGAGGGAGGATGTGGAGGGAGGATGTTGAGTGAGGGTGTGGAGAGGATGGATGTGGAGAGGAGGATGTGGAGGGAGGATGTGGAGAGAAGGATGTGGAGGGAGGATTTGGAGGGAGGATATGAAGAGGAGGATGTGGAGGGAGGATGTGGATTGAGGATGTGGAGAGGAGTTTGTGGGGAGGAGGATGTGGTGAGGAGGATGTGGAGGTAGGATGTGGTGAGGAGGATGTGGAGGAGATGGTGAACGGAGGATGTGAAGAGAGGATGTGGAGGGAGGATGTGAGGAGGCGGTTTTGGAGAGGAGGATGTGGAGATGAGGATGTGGTGAGGAGGATGTGGAGAAGAGGATGTGGAGGTAGGATGTGGAGAGGAGGATGTGGAGGGAGATGGTGGAGGGAGGATGTGGAGGGAGGATGTGGATTGAGGATGTGGTGAGGAGGATGTGGAAGAAAGATGTGGTGAGGAGGATGTGGAGAGGAGGAAGTGGAGGGAGAATGTGGTGAGGAGGATGTGGAGGGAGGATGTGGAGAAGAGGATGTGGTGAGGAGGATGTGGTTAGGAGGATGAGGAGGGAGGATGAGGAGAGGAGGACGTCGTGAGGACGATGTGGAGGGAGGATATTGAGTGAGGGTGTAGGGGGGATGGATGTGGAGAGGAGGATGTGGAGGGAGGATGTGGATTGAGGATGTGGAGAGGAGTTTGTGGGGAGGAGGATGTGGTGAGGAGGATGTGGAGAGGAGGATGTGAGGGAGGATGTGAAGAGGGGGATGTGGAGAGGAGAATGTGTAGGGAGGATGTGGAGAGGAGTTTTTGGAGAGGAGGATGTGGAGATGAGGATGTGGTTATGAGGATGTGGAGGAAAGATGTGTTGTGAGGAGTATGTGGAGAGGAGGAAGTGGAGGGAGAATGTGGTGAGGAGGATGTGGAGGGAGAATGTGGAGGGAGAATGTGGTGAGGAGGATATAGAGGGAGGATGTGGAGAGGAGGCTGTTGAGAGGAGGGTGTGGAGAGGAGGATGTGGAGGGAGGATGTGGAGGGAGGATGTGGAGGAGGATGTGGTGAGGAGGATGTGGAGGAAAGATGTGGTGAGGAGTATGTGGAGAGGAGGAAGTGGAGGGAGAATGTGGTGAGGAGTATGTGTAGGGAGGATGTGGAGAAGAGGATGTGGAGAAAAGGATGTGTTTAGGAGGATGTGGAGAAGAGGATGTGGAGGGAGGATTTGGAGAGGAGGATGTGGTGAGGAGGATGTGGAGAAGAGGACGTGGATAAGAGGATGTGGAGGGAGGATGTGAAGGTAGGATGTGGAGAGGACGCTGAGGAGAGGAGGATTTGGAGAGGAGGATGTGGTGAGGAGGATGTGGAGAAGAGGATGTGGAGATGAGGATGTGGTGAGGAGGATGTGGTGAGGAGGATGTGGAGGAAAGATGTGGTGAGGAGGATGTGGAGGTAGGATGTGGAGAGGAGGATGTGGAGGGAGATGGTGGAGGGAGGATGTGAAGAGGGGGATGTGGAGGGAGGATGTGAGGAGGAGGTTTTGGAGAGGAGGATGTGGAGATGAGGATGTGGTGAGGAGGATGTGGAGAAGAGGATGTGGAGGTAGGATGTGGTGAGGAGGATGTGGAGGGAGATGGTGAACGGAGGATGTGAAGAGAGGGATGTGGAGGGAGGATGTGAGGAGGCGGTTTTGGAGAGGAGAGGATGTGGAGATGAGGATGTGGTGAGGAGGATGTGGAGAAGAGGATGTGGAGGTAGGATGTGGAGAGGAGGATGTGGAGGGAGATGGTGGAGGGAGGATGTGGAGGGAGATGGTGGAGGGAGGATGTGGAGGGAGAATGTGGAGGGAGAATGTGGTGAGGAGGATGTGGAGGGTGCATTTGGAGGGAGGATGGGGAGAGGAGGACGTCGTGAGGAAGATGTGGAGGCAGGATGTGGAGGGAGGATGTGGAGGGAGGATGTTGAGTGAGGGTGTGGAGAGGATGGATGTGGAGAGGAGGATGTGGAGGGAGGATGTGGAGAGAAGGATGTGGAGGGAGGATTTGGAGGGAGGATATGAAGAAGAGGATGTGGAGGGAGGATGTGGATTGAGGATGTGGAGAGGAGTTTGTGGGGAGGAGGATGTGGTGAGGAGGATGTGGAGGTAGGATGTGGTGAGGAGGATGTGAAGAGAGGGATGTGGAGGGAGGATGTGAGGAGGCGGTTTTGGAGAGGAGGATGTGGAGATGAGGATGTGGTGAGGAGGATGTGGAGAAGAGGATGTGGAGGTAGGATGTGGAGAGGAGGATGTGGAGGGAGATGGTGGAGGGAGGATGTGGAGGGAGGATGTGGATTGAGGATGTGGTGAGGAGGATGTGGAAGAAAGATGTGGTGAGGAGGATGTGGAGAGGAGGAAGTGGAGGGAGAATGTGGTGAGGAGGATGAGGAGGGAGGATGAGGAGAGGAGGACGTCGTGAGGACGATGTGGAGGGAGGATATTGAGTGAGGGTGTAGGGGGGATGGATGTGGAGAGGAGGATGTGGAGGGAGGATGTGGATTGAGGATGTGGAGAGGAGTTTGTGGGGAGGAGGATGTGGTGAGGAGGATGTGGAGGTAGGATGTGGAGAGGAGGATGTGGAGGGAGGATGGAGAGAGGAGGACGTCGTGAGGAGGATGTGGAGAGAGGATGTGGAGAGGAGTTTTTGGAGAGGAGGATGTGGAGATGAGGATGTGGAGAGGAGGATGTGAGGGAGGATGTGAAGAGGGGATGTGGAGAGGAGAATGTGTAGGGAGGATGTGGAGAGGAGTTTTTGGAGAGGAGGATGTGGAGATGAGGATGTGGTGAGGAGGATGTGGAGGATGTGGAGAGAAGGACGTGGAGGGAGGATTTGGAGGGAGGATGTGAAGAGGAGGATGTGGAGGGAGGATGTGGAGAGGAGTTTGTGGGGAGGAGGATGTGGAGGAAAGATGTGTTGTGAGGAGTATGTGGAGAGGAGGAAGTGGAGGGAGAATGTGGTGAGGAGGATGTGGAGGGAGAATGTGGAGGGAGAATGTGGTGAGGAGGATATAGAGGAGGATGTGGAGAGGAGGCTGTTGAGAGGAGGGTGTGGAGAGGAGGATGTGGAGGGAGGATGTGGAGGGAGGATGTGGTGAGGAGGATGTGGAGGAAAGATGTGGTGAGGAGGATGTGGAGAGGAGGAAGTGGAGGGAGAATGTGGTGAGGAGTATGTGTAGGGAGGATGTGGAGAAGAGGATGTGGAGAAAAGGATGTGTTTAGGAGGATGTGGAGAAGAGGATGTGGAGGGAGGATTTGGAAAGGAGGATGTGGTGAGGAGGATGTGGAGAAGAGGACGTGGATAAGAGGATGTGGAGGGAGGATGTGAAGGTAGGATGTGGAGAGGAGGCTGAGGAGAGGAGGATTTGGAGAGGAGGATGTGGAGATGAGGATGTGGTGAGGAGGATGTGGAGAAGAGGATGTGGAGGTAGGATGTGGAGAGGAGGATGTGGAGGGAGATGGTGGAGGGAGGATGTGGAGGGAGGATGTGGATTGAGGATGTGGTGAGGAGGATGTGGAGGAAAGATGTGGTGAGGAGGATGTGGAGAGGAGGAAGTGGAGGGAGAATGTGGTGAGGAGGATGTGGAGGGAGGATGTGGAGAAGAGGATGTGGTGAGGAGGATGTGGTTAGGAGGATGAGGAGGAGGATGAGGAGAGGAGGACGGAGTGAGGACGATGTGGAGGAGGATATTGAGTGAGGGTGTAGGGGGATGGATGTGGAGAGGAGGATGTGGAGAGGAGGATGTGGATTGAGGATGTGGAGAGGAGTTTGTGGGGAGGAGGATGTGGTGAGGAGGATGTGGAGGTAGGATGTGGAGAGGAGGATGTGGAGGGAGGATGGAGAGAGGAGGACGTCGTGAGGAGGATGTGGAGGAGGATGTGGAGAGGAGTTTTTGGAGAGGAGGATGTGGAGATGAGGATGTGGAGAGGAGGATGTGAGGGAGGATGTGAAGAGGGGATGTGGAGAGGAGAATGTGTAGGGAGGATGTGGAGAGGAGTTTTTGGAGAGGAGAATGTGGAGATGAGGATGTGGTGAGGAGAATGTGGAGGATGTGGAGGAAAGATGTGTTGTGAGGAGTATGTGGAGAGGAGGAAGTGGAGGGAGAATGTGGTGAGGAGGATGTGGAGGAGAATGTGGTGAGGAGGATATAGAGGGAGGATGTGGAGAGGAGGCTGTTGAGAGGAGGGTGTGGAGAGGAGGATGTGGAGGGAGGATGTGGAGGGAGGATGTGGTGAGGAGGATGTGGAGGAAAGATGTGGTGAGGAGGATGTGGAGAGGAGTATGTGTAGGGACGATGTGGAGAAGAGGATGTGGAGAAAAGGATGTGTTTAGGAGGATGTGGAGAAGAGGATGTGGAGGGAGGATTTGGAAAGGAGGATGTGGTGAGGAGGATGTGGAGAAGAGGACGTGGATAAGAGGATGTGGAGGGAGGATGTGAAGGTAGGATGTGGAGAGGAGGCTGAGGAGAGGAGGATTTGGAGAGGAGGATGTGGTGAGGAGGATGTGGAGAAGAGGATGTGGAGATGAGGATGTGGTGAGGAGGATGTGGTGAGGAGGATGTGGAGAGGGGGATGTGGAGAGGAGAATGTGTAGGGAGGATGTGGAGAGGAGTTTTTGGAGAGGAGGATGTGGAGATGAGGATGTGGTTATGAGGATGTGGAGGAAAGATGTGTTGTGAGGAGTATGTGGAGAGGAGGAAGTGGAGGGAGAATGTGGTGAGGAGGATGTGGAGGGAGAATGTGGAGGGAGAATGTGGTGAGGAGGATATAGAGGAGGATGTGGAGAGGAGGCTGTTGAGAGGAGGGTGTGGAGAGGAGGATGTGGAGGGAGGATGTGGAGGGAGGATGTGGAGGGAGGATGTGGTGAGGAGGATGTGGAGGAAAGATGTGGTGAGGAGTATGTGGAGAGGAGGAAGTGGAGGGAGAATGTGGTGAGGAGTATGTGTAGGGAGGATGTGGAGAAGAGGATGTGGAGAAAAGGATGTGTTTAGGAGGATGTGGAGAAGAGTATGTGGAGGGAGGATTTGGAGAGGAGGATGTGGTGAGGAGGATGTGGAGAAGAGGACGTGGATAAGAGGATGTGGAGGGAGGATGTGAAGGTAGGATGTGGAGAGGACGCTGAGGAGAGGAGGATTTGGAGAGGAGGATGTGGTGAGGAGGATGTGGAGAAGAGGATGTGGAGATGAGGATGTGGTGAGGAGGATGTGGTGAGGAGGATGTGGAGGAAAGATGTGGTGAGGAGGATGTGGAGGTAGGATGTGGAGAGGAGGATGTGGAGGGAGATGGTGGAGAGGAGGATGTGAAGAGGGGGATGTGGAGGGAGGATGTGAGGAGGAGGTTTTGGAGAGGAGGATGTGGAGATGAGGATGTGGTGAGGAGGATGTGGAGAAGAGGATGTGGAGGTAGGATGTGGTGAGGAGGATGTGGAGGGAGATGGTGAACGGAGGATGTGAAGAGAGGGATGTGGAGGGAGGATGTGAGGAGGCGGTTTTGGAGAGGAGGATGTGGAGATGAGGATGTGGTGAGGAGGATGTGGAGAAGAGGATGTGGAGGTAGGATGTGGAGAGGAGGATGTGGAGGGAGATGGTGGAGGGAGGATGTGGAGGGAGATGGTGGAGGGAGGATGTGGAGGGAGAATGTGGAGGGAGAATGTGGTGAGGAGGATGTGGAGGGTGCATTTGGAGGGAGGATGGGGAGAGGAGGACGTCCTGAGGAAGATGTGGAGGCAGGATGTGGAGGGAGGATGTGGAGGGAGGATGTTGAGTGAGGGTGTGGAGAGGATGGATGTGGAGAGGAGGATGTGGAGGGAGGATGTGGAGAGAAGGATGTGGAGGGAGGATTTGGAGGGAGGATATGAAGAAGAGGATGTGGAGGGAGGATGTGGATTGAGGATGTGGAGAGGAGTTTGTGGGGAGGAGGATGTGGTGAGGAGGATGTGGAGGTAGGATGTGGTGAGGAGGATGTGGAGGGAGATGGTGAACGGAGGATGTGAAGAGAGGGATGTGGAGGGAGGATGTGAGGAGGCGGTTTTGGAGAGGAGGATGTGGAGATGAGGATGTGGTGAGGAGGATGTGGAGAAGAGGATGTGGAGGTAGGATGTGGAGAGGAGGATGTGGAGGGAGATGGTGGAGGGAGGATGTGGAGGGAGGATGTGGATTGAGGATGTGGTGAGGAGGATGTGGAAGAAAGATGTGGTGAGGAGGATGTGGAGAGGAGGAAGTGGAGGGAGAATGTGGTGAGGAGGATGAGGAGGGAGGATGAGGAGAGGAGGACGTCGTGAGGAGGATGTGGAGGGAGGATATTGAGTGAGGGTGTAGGGGGGATGGATGTGGAGAGGAGGATGTGGAGGGAGGATGTGGATTGAGGATGTGGAGAGGAGTTTGTGGGGAGGAGGATGTGGTGAGGAGGATGTGGAGGTAGGATGTGGAGAGGAGGATGTGGAGGGAGGATGGAGAGAGGAGGACATCGTGAGGAGGATGTGGAGAGAGGATGTGGAGAGGAGTTTTTGGAGAGGAGGATGTGGAGATGAGGATGTGGAGAGGAGGATGTGAAGGAGGATGTGAAGAGGGGGATGTGGAGAGGAGAATGTGTAGGGAGGATGTGGAGAGGAGTTTTTGGAGAGGAGGATGTGGAGATGAGGATGTGGTGAGGAGGATGTGGAGGATGTGGAGAGAAGGACGTGGAGGGAGGATTTGGAGGGAGGATGTGAAGAGGAGGATGTGGAGGGAGGATGTGGAGAGGAGTTTGTGGGGGAGGAGGATGTGGAGGAAAGATGTGTTGTGAGGAGTATGTGGAGAGGAGGAAGTGGAGGGAGAATGTGGTGAGGAGGATGTGGAGGGAGAATGCGGAGGGAGAATGTGGTGAGGAGGATATAGAGGGAGGATGTGGAGAGGAGGCTGTTGAGAGGAGGGTGTGGAGAGGAGGATGTGGAGGGAGGATGTGGAGGGAGGATGTGGTGAGGAGGATGTGGAGGAAAGATGTGGTGAGGAGGATGTGGAGAGGAGGAAGTGGAGGGAGAATGTGGTGAGGAGTATGTGTAGGGAGGATGTGGAGAAGAGGATGTGGAGAAAAGGATGTGTTTAGGAGGATGTGGAGAAGAGGATGTGGAGGGAGGATTTGGAAAGGAGGATGTGGTGAGGAGGATGTGGAGAAGAGGACGTGGATAAGAGGATGTGGAGGGAGGATGTGAAGGTAGGATGTGGAGAGGAGGCTGAGGAGAGGAGGATTTGGAGAGGAGGATGTGGAGATGAGGATGTGGTGAGGAGGATGTGGAGAAGAGGATGTGGAGGTAGGATGTGGAGAGGAGGATGTGGAGGGAGATGGTGGAGGGAGGATGTGGAGGGAGGATGTGGATTGAGGATGTGGTGAGGAGGATGTGGAGGAAAGATGTGGTGAGGAGGATGTGGAGAGGAGGAAGTGGAGGGAGAATGTGGTGAGGAGGATGTGGAGGGAGGATGTGGAGAAGAGGATGTGGTGAGGAGGATGTGGTTAGGAGGATGAGGAGGGAGGATGAGGAGAGGAGGACGTCGTGAGGACGATGTGGAGGGAAGATATTGAGTGAGGGTGTAGGGGGGATGGATGTGGAGAGGAGGATGTGGAGGGAGGATGTGGATTGAGGATGTGGAGAGGAGTTTGTGGGGAGGAGGATGAGGATGTGGTGAGGAGGATGTGGAGGTAGGATGTGGAGAGGAGGATGTGGAGGGAGGATGGAGAGAGGAGGACGTCGTGAGGAGGATGTGGAGGGAGGATGTGGAGAGGAGTTTTTGGAGAGGAGGATGTGGAGATGAGGATGTGGAGAGGAGGATGTGAGGGAGGATGTGAAGAGGGGGATGGAGAGGAGAATGTGTAGGGAGGATGTGGAGAGGAGTTTTTGGAGAGGAGAATGTGGAGATGAGGATGTGGTGAGGAGAATGTGGAGGATGTGGAGGAAAGATGTGTTGTGAGGAGTATGTGGAGAGGAGGAAGTGGAGGGAGAATGTGGTGAGGAGGATGTGGAGGGAGAATGTGGTGAGGAGGATATAGAGGGAGGATGTGGAGAGGAGGCTGTTGAGAGGAGGGTGTGGAGAGGAGGATGTGGAGGGAGGATGTGGAGGGAGGATGTGGTGAGGAGGAGGTGGAGGAAAGATGTGGTGAGGAGGATGTGGAGAGGTATGTGTAGGGAGGATGTGGAGAAGAGGATGTGGAGAAAAGGATGTGTTTAGGAGGATGTGGAGAAGAGGATGTGGAGGGAGGATTTGGAAAGAGGATGTGGTGAGGAGGATGTGGAGAAGAGGACGTGGATAAGAGGATGAGGGAGGAGGATGTGAAGGTAGGATGTGGAGAGGAGGCTGAGGAGAGGAGGATTTGGAGAGGAGGATGTGGTGAGGAGGATGTGGAGAAGAGGATGTGGATAAGAGGATGTGGAGGGAGGATGTGGAGAGGAGAATGTGTAGGGAGGATGTGGAGAGGAGGATTTGGAGAGGAGGATGTGGAGATGAGGATGTGGTGAGGAGGATGTGGAGGATGTGGAGAGAAGGACGTGGAGGGAGGATTTGGAGGGAGGATGTGAAGAGGAGGATGTGGAGGGAGGATGTGCAGAGGAGTTTGTGGGGAGGAGGATGTGGAGGAAAGATGTGTTGTGAGGAGTATGTGGAGAGGAGGAAGTGGAGGGAGAATGTGGTGAGGAGGATGTGGAGGGAGGATGTGGAGGGAGGATGGGAGAGGAGGATGTGAGGAGGATGTGGGGAGGATGTGGAGGGAGGATGTTGAGGAGGGTGTGGAGAGGATGGATGTGGAGAGGAGGATGTGGAGGGAGGATGTGGAGAGAAGGATGTGGAGGGAGGATTTGGAGGGAGGATGAAGAGGAGGATGTGGAGGGAGGATGTGGATTGAGAATGTGGGAGAGGAGGATGTGGAGGGAGAATGTGGAGGGAGAATGTGGTGAGGAGGATATAGAGGAGGATGTGGAGAGGAGGCTGTTGAGAGGAGGATGTGGAGAGGAGGATGTGGAGGGAGGATGTGGGAGGATGTGGTGAGGAGGATGTGGAGGAAAGATGTGGTGAGGAGGATGTGGAGAGGAGGAAGTGGAGGGAGAATGTGGTGAGGAGGATGTGTAGGGAGGATGTGGATAAGAGGATGTGGAGGGAGGATGTAAAGGTAGGATGTGGAGGGAGGATGTGGAGAGGAGGCTGTGGAGAGGAGGATTTGGAGAGGAGGATGTGGTGAGGAGGATGTGGAGAAGAGGATGTGGAGAAGAGGATGTGGAGAGGAGAATGTGGAGAGGAGGATGTGGTGAGGATGTAGAGGTAGGATGTGGAGAGGACGATGTGGTGAGGAGGATGTGGAGAAGAGGATGTGGAGGGAGGATGTGGAGAGGAGGCTGTGGAGAGGAGGATTTGGAGAGGAGGATGTGGTGAGGAGGATGTGGAGGGAGATGGTGGAGGGAGGATGTGAAGAGGGGATGTGGATGGAGGATGTGAGGAGGAGGTTTTGGAGAGGAGGATGTGGAGATGAGGATGTGGTGAGGAGGATGTGGAGAAGAGGATGTGGAGGTAGGATGTGGAGAGGAGAATGTGGAGGGAGATGGTGGAGGGAGGATGTGGAGGGAGGATGTGGAGGGAGGATGTGGAGGGAGGATGTGGTGAGGAGGATGTGGAGGAAAAATGTGGTGAGGAGGATGTGGAGAGGAGGATGTGGAGAAGAGGATGTGGAGGTAGGATGTTGAGAGGAGAATGTGGAGGGAGATGGTGGAGGGAGGATGTGGAGGGAGGATGTGGTGAGGAGGATGTGGAGGGAGGTTGTGGAGTGAGGGTGTGGAGAGGATGGATGTGGAGAGGAGGATGTGGAGGATGTGGAGAGAAGGACGTGGAGGGAGGATTTGGAGGGAGGATGTGAAGAGGAGGATGTGGAGGGAGGATGTGGAGAGGAGTTTGTGGGGAGGAGGATGTGGTGAGGAGGATGTGGAGGTAGGATGTGGAGAGGAGGATGTGGAGGGAGATGGTGGAGGGAGGATGTGGAGTTGAGGATGTGGAGGGAGGATGTGGAGGAAAGATGTGGTGAGGAGGATGTGGAGAGGAGGAAGTGGAGGGAGAATGTTGTGAGAAGGATGTGTAGGGAGGATGTGGAGAAGAGGATGTGGAGAAAAGGATGTGTTTAGGAGGATGTTGTGAGGAGGATGTGGTGAGGAGGATGTGGTTAGGAGGAAAAATATGGAGGGAGGATGTGGAGAGGAGGATGTGGAGGGAGGATGTGGAGAGGAGGCTGTGGAGAGGAGGATGTGGTGAGGAGGATGTGGAGAGGAGGAAGTGGAGGGAGAATGTGGTGAGGAGTATGTGTAGGGAGGATGTGGAGAAGAGGATGTGGAGAAAAGGATGTGTTTAGGAGGATGTGGAGAAGAGGATGTGGAGGGAGGATTTGGAAAGGAGGATGTGGTGAGGAGGATGTGGAGAAGAGGACGTGGATAAGAGGATGTGGAGGGAGGATGTGAAGGTAGGATGTGGAGAGGAGGCTGAGGAGAGGAGGATTTGGAGAGGAGGATGTGGAGATGAGGATGTGGTGAGGAGGATGTGGAGAAGAGGATGTGGAGGTAGGATGTGGAGAGGAGGATGTGGAGGGAGATGGTGGAGGGAGGATGTGAGGGGAGGATGTGGATTGAGGATGTGGTGAGGAGGATGTGGAGGAAAGATGTGGTGAGGAGGATGTGGAGAGGAGGAAGTGGAGGGAGAATGTGGTGAGGAGGATGTGGAGGGAGGATGTGGAGAAGAGGATGTGGTGAGGAGGATGTGGTTAGGAGGATGAGGAGGGAGGATGAGGAGAGGAGGACGTCGTGAGGACGATGTGGAGGGAGGATATTGAGTGAGGGTGTAGGGGGATGGATGTGGAGAGGAGGATGTGGAGGGAGGATGTGGATTGAGGATGTGGAGAGGAGTTTGTGGGGAGGAGGATGTGGTGAGGAGGATGTGGAGGTAGGATGTGGAGAGGAGGATGTGGAGGGAGGATGGAGAGAGGAGGACGTCGTGAGGAGGATGTGGAGGGAGGATGTGGAGAGGAGTTTTTGGAGAGGAGGATGTGGAGATGAGGATGTGGAGAGGAGGATGTGAGGGAGGATGTGAAGAGGGGGATGTGGAGAGGAGAATGTGTAGGGAGGATGTGGAGAGGAGTTTTTGGAGAGGAGAATGTGTGGAGATGAGGATGTGGTGAGGAGAATGTGGAGGATGTGGAGGAAAGATGTGTTGTGAGGAGTATGTGGAGAGGAGGAAGTGGAGGGAGAATGTGGTGAGGAGGATGTGGAGGGAGAATGTGGTGAGGAGGATATAGAGGGAGGATGTGGAGAGGAGGCTGTTGAGAGGAGGGGTGTGGAGAGGAGGATGTGGAGGGAGGATGTGGAGGGAGGATGTGGTGAGGAGGATGTGGAGGAAAGATGTGGTGAGGAGGATGTGGAGAGGAGTATGTGTAGGGAGGATGTGGAGAAGAGGATGTGGAGAAAAGGATGTGTTTAGGAGGATGTGGAGAAGAGGATGTGGAGGGAGGATTTGGAAAGGAGGATGTGGTGAGGAGGATGTGGAGGGAGGTTGTGGAGTGAGGGTGTGGAGAGGATGGATGTGGAGAGGAGGATGTGGAGGATGTGGAGAGAAGGACGTGGAGGGAGGATTTGGAGGGAGGATGTGAAGAGGAGGATGTGGAGGGAGGATGTGGAGAGGAGTTTGTGGGGAGGAGGATGTGGTGAGGAGGATGTGGAGGTAGGATGTGGAGAGGAGGATGTGGAGGGAGATGGTGGAGGGAGGATGTGGAGTTGAGGATGTGGAGGGAGGATGTGGAGGAAAGATGTGGTGAGGAGGATGTGGAGAGGAGGAAGTGGAGGGAGAATGTTGTGAGAAGGATGTGTAGGGAGGATGTGGAGAAGAGGATGTGGAGAAAAGGATGTGTTTAGGAGGATGTTGTGAGGAGGATGTGGTGAGGAGGATGTGGTTAGGAGGAAAAATATGGAGGGAGGATGTGGAGAGGAGGATGTGGAGGGAGGATGTGGAGAGGAGGCTGTGGAGAGGAGGATGTGGTGAGGAGGATGTGGAGAGGAGGAAGTGGAGGGAGAATGTGGTGAGGAGTATGTGTAGGGAGGATGTGGAGAAGAGGATGTGGAGAAAAGGATGTGTTTAGGAGGATGTGGAGAAGAGGATGTGGAGGGAGGATTTGGAAAGGAGGATGTGGTGAGGAGGATGTGGAGAAGAGGACGTGGATAAGAGGATGTGGAGGGAGGATGTGAAGGTAGGATGTGGAGAGGAGGCTGAGGAGAGGAGGATTTGGAGAGGAGGATGTGGAGATGAGGATGTGGTGAGGAGGATGTGGAGAAGAGGATGTGGAGGTAGGATGTGGAGAGGAGGATGTGGAGGGAGATGGTGGAGGGAGGATGTGAGGGGAGGATGTGGATTGAGGATGTGGTGAGGAGGATGTGGAGGAAAGATGTGGTGAGGAGGATGTGGAGAGGAGGAAGTGGAGGGAGAATGTGGTGAGGAGGATGTGGAGGGAGGATGTGGAGAAGAGGATGTGGTGAGGAGGATGTGGTTAGGAGGATGAGGAGGGAGGATGAGGAGAGGAGGACGTCGTGAGGACGATGTGGAGGGAGGATATTGAGTGAGGGTGTAGGGGGATGGATGTGGAGAGGAGGATGTGGAGGGAGGATGTGGATTGAGGATGTGGAGAGGAGTTTGTGGGGAGGAGGATGTGGTGAGGAGGATGTGGAGGTAGGATGTGGAGAGGAGGATGTGGAGGGAGGATGGAGAGAGGAGGACGTCGTGAGGAGGATGTGGAGGGAGGATGTGGAGAGGAGTTTTTGGAGAGGAGGATGTGGAGATGAGGATGTGGAGAGGAGGATGTGAGGGAGGATGTGAAGAGGGGGATGTGGAGAGGAGAATGTAGGGAGGATGTGGAGAGGAGTTTTTGGAGAGGAGAATGTGGAGATGAGGATGTGGTGAGGAGAATGTGGAGGATGTGGAGGAAAGATGTGTTGTGAGGAGTATGTGGAGAGGAGGAAGTGGAGGGAGAATGTGGTGAGGAGGATGTGGAGGGAGAATGTGGTGAGGAGGATATAGAGGGAGGATGTGGAGAGGAGGCTGTTGAGAGGAGGTGTGGAGAGGAGGATGTGGAGGGAGGATGTGGAGGGAGGATGTGGTGAGGAGGATGTGGAGGAAAGATGTGGTGAGGAGGATGTGGAGAGGAGTATGTGTAGGGAGGATGTGGAGAAGAGGATGTGGAGAAAAGGATGTGTTTAGGAGGATGTGGAGAAGAGGATGTGGAGGGAGGATTTGGAAAGGAGGATGTGGTGAGGAGGATGTGGAGAAGAGGACGTGGATAAGAGGATGTGGAGGGAGGATGTGAAGGTAGGATGTGGAGAGGAGGCTGAGGAGAGGAGGATTTGGAGAGGAGGATGTGGTGAGGAGGATGTGGAGAAGAGGATGTGGATAAGAGGATGTGGAGGGAGGATGTGGAGAGGAGGCTGTGGAGAGGAGGATTTGGAGAGGAGGATGTGGTGAGGAGGATGTGGAGAAGAGGATGTGGAGAAGAGGATGTGGAGAGGAGAATGTGGAGAGGAGGATGTGGTGAGGATGTAGAGGTAGGATGTGGAGAGGACGATGTGGTGAGGAGGATGTGGAGAAGAGGATGTGGAGGGAGGATGTGGAGAGGAGGCTGTGGAGAGGAGGATTTGGAGAGGAGGATGTGGTGAGGAGGATGTGGAGGGAGATGGTGGAGGGAGGATGTGAAGAGGGGATGTGGATGGAGGATGTGAGGAGGAGGTTTTGGAGAGGAGGATGTGGAGATGAGGATGTGGTGAGGAGGATGTGGAGAAGAGGATGTGGAGGTAGGATGTGGAGAGGAGAATGTGGAGGGAGATGGTGGAGGGAGGATGTGGAGGGAGGATGTGGAGGGAGGATGTGGTGAGGAGGATGTGGAGGAAAGATGTGGTGAGGAGGATGTGGAGAGGAGGAAGTGGAGGGAGAATGTGGTGAGGAGGATGTGGAGGGAGGATGTGGAGTGAGGGTGTGGAGAGGATGGATGTGGAGAGGAGGATGTGGAGGATGTGGAGAGAAGGACGTGGAGGGAGGATTTGGAGGGAGGATGTGAAGAGGAGGATGTGGAGGGAGGATGTGGAGAGGAGTTTGTGGGGAGGAGGATGTGGTGAGGAGGATGTGGAGGTAGGATGTGGAGAGGAGGATGTGGAGGGAGATGGTGGAGGGAGGATGTGGAGTTGAGGATGTGGAGGGAGGATGTGGAGGAAAGATGTGGTGAGGAGGATGTGGAGAGGAGGAAGTGGAGGGAGAATGTTGTGAGAAGGATGTGTAGGGAGGATGTGGAGAAGAGGATGTGGAGAAAAGGATGTGTTTAGGAGGATGTTGTGAGGAGGATGTGGTGAGGAGGATGTGGTTAGGAGGAAAAATATGGAGGGAGGATGTGGAGAGGAGGATGTGGAGGGAGGATGTGGAGAGGAGGCTGTGGAGAGGAGGATGTGGTGAGGAGGATGTGAAGAGGGGGATGTGGTGAGGAGGATGTGGAGAGGAGGAAGTGGAGGGAGAATGTGGTGAGGAGTATGTGTAGGGAGGATGTGGAGAAGAGGATGTGGAGAAAAGGATGTGTTTAGGAGGATGTGGAGAAGAGGATGTGGAGGGAGGATTTGGAAAGGAGGATGTGGTGAGGAGGATGTGGAGAAGAGGACGTGGATAAGAGGATGTGGAGGGAGGATGTGAAGGTAGGATGTGGAGAGGAGGCTGAGGAGAGGAGGATTTGGAGAGGAGGATGTGGAGATGAGGATGTGGTGAGGAGGATGTGGAGAAGAGGATGTGGAGGTAGGATGTGGAGAGGAGGATGTGGAGGGAGATGGTGGAGGGAGGATGTGGAGGGAGGATGTGGATTGAGGATGTGGTGAGGAGGATGTGGAGGAAAGATGTGGTGAGGAGGATGTGGAGAGGAGGAAGTGGAGGGAGAATGTGGTGAGGAGGATGTGGAGGGAGGATGTGGAGAAGAGGATGTGGTGAGGAGGATGTGGTTAGGAGGATGAGGAGGGAGGATGAGGAGAGGAGGACGTCGTGAGGACGATGTGGAGGGAGGATATTGAGTGAGGGTGTAGGGGGGATGGATGTGGAGAGGAGGATGTGGAGGGAGGATGTGGATTGAGGATGTGGAGAGGAGTTTGTGGGGAGGAGGATGTGGTGAGGAGGATGTGGAGGTAGGATGTGGAGAGGAGGATGTGGAGGGAGGATGGAGAGAGGAGGACGTCGTGAGGAGGATGTGGAGGGAGGATGTGGAGAGGAGTTTTTGGAGAGGAGGATGTGGAGATGAGGATGTGGAGAGGAGGATGTGAGGGAGGATGTGAAGAGGGGGATGTGGAGAGGAGAATGTGTAGGGAGGATGTGGAGAGGAGTTTTTGGAGAGGAGGATGTGGAGATGAGGATGTGGTGAGGAGGATGTGGAGGATGTGGAGAGAAGGACGTGGAGGGAGGATTTGGAGGGAGGATGTGAAGAGGAGGATGTGGAGGGAGGATGTGGAGAGGAGTTTGTGGGGAGGAGGATGTGGAGGAAAGATGTGTTGTGAGGAGTATGTGGAGAGGAGGAAGTGGAGGGAGAATGTGGTGAGGAGGATGTGGAGGGAGGATGTGGAGAAGAGGATGTGGTGAGGAGGATGTGGAGGGTGCATTTGGAGGGAGGATGGGGAGAGGAGGACGTCGTGAGGAGGATGTGGAGGGAGGATGTGGAGGGAGGATGTTGAGTGAGGGTGTGGAGAGGATGGATGTGGAGAAGAGGATGTGGAGGGAGGATGTGGAGAGAAGGATGTGGAGGGAGGATTTGGAGGGAGAATGTGGTGAGGAGGATATAGAGGGAGGATGTGGAGAGGAGGCTGTTGAGAGGAGGGAGTGGAGAGGAGGATGTGGAGGGAGGACGTGGAGGGAGGATGTGGTGAGGAGGATGTGGAGGAAAGATGTGGTGAGGAGGATGTGGAGAGGAGGAAGTGGAGGGAGAATGTGGTGAGGAGGATGTGTAGGGAAGATGTGGAGAAGAGGATGTGGAGAAAAGGATGTGTTTAGGAGGATGTGGAGAAGAGGATGTGGAGGGAGGATTTGGAGAGGAGGATGTGGTGAGGAGGATGTGGAGAAGAGGACGTGGATAAGAGGATGTGGAGGGAGGATGTGAAGGTAGGATGTGGAGAGGAGGCTGAGGAGAGGAGGATTTGGAGAGGAGGATGTGGTGAGGAGGATGTGGAGAAGAGGATGTGGATAAGAGGATGTGGAGGGAGGATGTGAAGGTAGGATGTGGAGGGAGGATGTGGAGAGGAGGCTGTGGAGAGGAGGATTTGGAGAGGAGGATGTGGTGAGGAGGATGTGGAGAAGAGGATGATGAGAAGAGGATGTGGAGAGGAGAATGTGGAGAGGAGGATGTGGTGAGGATGTAGAGGTAGGATGTGAGAGGACAATGTGGTGAGGAGGATGTGGAGAAGATGATGTGGAGAGGAGGATGTGGAGGGAGATGGTGGAGGGAGGATGTGAAGAGGGGGATGTGGAGGGAGGATGTGAGGAGGAGGTTTTGGAGAGGAGGATGTGGAGATGAGGATGTGGTGAGTAGGATGTGGAGAAGAGGATGTGGAGGTAGGATGTGGAGAGGAGGATATGGAGGGAGATGGTGGAGGGAGGATGTGGAGGGAGGATGTGGAGGGAGAATGTGGAGGGAGAATGTGGTGAGGAGGATGTGGAGGGAGGATTTGGAGGGAGAATGTGGTGAGGAGGATATAGAGGGAGGATGTGGAGAGGAGGCTGTTGAGAGGAGGGAGTGGAGAGGAGGATGTGGAGGGAGGATGTGGAGGAAAGATGTGGTGAGAAGGATGTGGAGAGGAGGAAGTGGAGGGAGAATGTGGTGAGGAGGATGTGTAGGGAAGATGTGGAGAAGAGGATGTGGAGAAAAGGATGTGTTTAGGAGGATGTGGAGAAGAGGATGTGGAGGGAGGATTTGGTGAGGAGGATGTGGAGAAGAGGACGTGGATAAGAGGATGTGGAGGGAGGATGTGGAGGGAGGATGTGGTGAGGAGGATGTGGAGGAAAGATGTGGTGAGGAGGATGTGGAGAGGAGGAAGTGGAGGGAGAATGTGGTGAGGAGGATGTGTAGGGAGGATGTGGATAAGAGGATGTGGAGGGAGGATGTAAAGGTAGGATGTGGAGGGAGGATGTGGAGAGGAGGCTGTGGAGAGGAGGATTTGGAGAGGAGGATGTGGTGAGGAGGATGTGGAGAAGAGGATGTGGAGAAGAGGATGTGGAGAGGAGAATGTGGAGAGGAGGATGTGGTGAGGATGTAGAGGTAGGATGTGGAGAGGACGATGTGGTGAGGAGGATGTGGAGAAGAGGATGTGGAGGGAGGATGTGGAGAGGAGGCTGTGGAGAGGAGGATTTGGAGAGGAGGATGTGGTGAGGAGGATGTGGAGGGAGATGGTGGAGGGAGGATGTGAAGAGGGGATGTGGATGGAGGATGTGAGGAGGAGGTTTTGGAGAGGAGGATGTGGAGATGAGGATGTGGTGAGGAGGATGTGGAGAAGAGGATGTGGAGGTAGGATGTGGAGAGGAGAATGTGGAGGGAGATGGTGGAGGGAGGATGTGGAGGGAGGATGTGGAGGGAGGATGTGGAGGGAGGATGTGGTGAGGAGGATGTGGAGGAAAAATGTGGTGAGGAGGATGTGGAGAGGAGGAAGTGGAGGGAGAATGTGGTGAGGAGGATGTGGAGGGAGGATGTGGAGTGAGGGTGTGGAGAGGATGGATGTGGAGAGGAGGATGTGGAGGATGTGGAGAGAAGGACGTGGAGGGAGGATTTGGAGGGAGGATGTGAAGAGGAGGATGTGGAGGGAGGATGTGGAGAGGAGTTTGTGGGGAGGAGGATGTGGTGAGGAGGATGTGGAGGTAGGATGTGGAGAGGAGGATGTGGAGGGAGATGGTGGAGGGAGGATGTGGAGTTGAGGATGTGGAGGGAGGATGTGGAGGAAAGATGTGGTGAGGAGGATGTGGAGAGGAGGAAGTGGAGGGAGAATGTTGTGAGAAGGATGTGTAGGGAGGATGTGGAGAAGAGGATGTGGAGAAAAGGATGTGTTTAGGAGGATGTTGTGAGGAGGATGTGGTGAGGAGGATGTGGTTAGGAGGAAAAATATGGAGGGAGGATGTGGAGAGGAGGATGTGGAGGGAGGATGTGGAGAGGAGGCTGTGGAGAGGAGGATGTGGTGAGGAGGATGTGGAGAGGAGGAAGTGGAGGGAGAATGTGGTGAGGAGTATGTGTAGGGAGGATGTGGAGAAGAGGATGTGGAGAAAAGGATGTGTTTAGGAGGATGTGGAGAAGAGGATGTGGAGGGAGGATTTGGAAAGGAGGATGTGGTGAGGAGGATGTGGAGAAGAGGACGTGGATAAGAGGATGTGGAGGGAGGATGTGAAGGTAGGATGTGGAGAGGAGGCTGAGGAGAGGAGGATTTGGAGAGGAGGATGTGGAGATGAGGATGTGGTGAGGAGGATGTGGAGAAGAGGATGTGGAGGTAGGATGTGGAGAGGAGGATGTGGAGGGAGATGGTGGAGGGAGGATGTGGAGGGAGGATGTGGATTGAGGATGTGGTGAGGAGGATGTGGAGGAAAGATGTGGTGAGGAGGATGTGGAGAGGAGGAAGTGGAGGGAGAATGTGGTGAGGAGGATGTGGAGGGAGGATGTGGAGAAGAGGATGTGGTGAGGAGGATGTGGTTAGGAGGATGAGGAGGGAGGATGAGGAGAGGAGGACGTCGTGAGGACGATGTGGAGGGAGGATATTGAGTGAGGGTGTAGGGGGATGGATGTGAGAGGAGGATGTGGAGGGAGGATGTGGATTGAGGATGTGGAGAGGAGTTTGTGGGGAGGAGGATGTGGTGAGGAGGATGTGGAGGTAGGATGTGGAGAGGAGGATGTGGAGGGAGGATGGAGAGAGGAGGACGTCGTGAGGAGGATGTGGAGGGAGGATGTGGAGAGGAGTTTTTGGAGAGGAGGATGTGGAGATGAGGATGTGGAGAGGAGGATGTGAGGGAGGATGTGAAGAGGGGGATGTGGAGAGGAGAATGTGTAGGGAGGATGTGGAGAGGAGTTTTTGGAGAGGAGAATGTGGAGATGAGGATGTGGTGAGGAGAATGTGGAGGATGTGGAGGAAAGATGTGTTGTGAGGAGTATGTGGAGAGGAGGAAGTGGAGGGAGAATGTGGTGAGGAGGATGTGGAGGGAGAATGTGGTGAGGAGGATATAGAGGGAGGATGTGGAGAGGAGGCTGTTGAGAGGAGGGTGTGGAGAGGAGGATGTGGAGGGAGGATGTGGAGGGAGGATGTGGTGAGGAGGATGTGGAGGAAAGATGTGGTGAGGAGGATGTGGAGAGGAGTATGTGTAGGGAGGATGTGGAGAAGAGGATGTGGAGAAAAGGATGTGTTTAGGAGGATGTGGAGAAGAGGATGTGGAGGGAGGATTTGGAAAGGAGGATGTGGTGAGGAGGATGTGGAGAAGAGGACGTGGATAAGAGGATGTGGAGGGAGGATGTGAAGGTAGGATGTGGAGAGGAGGCTGAGGAGAGGAGGATTTGGAGAGGAGGATGTGGTGAGGAGGATGTGGAGAAGAGGATGTGGATAAGAGGATGTGGAGGGAGGATGTGGAGAGGAGGCTGTGGAGAGGAGGATTTGGAGAGGAGGATGTGGTGAGGAGGATGTGGAGAAGAGGATGTGGAGAAGAGGATGTGGAGAGGAGAATGTGGAGAGGAGGATGTGGTGAGGATGTAGAGGTAGGATGTGGAGAGGACGATGTGGTGAGGAGGATGTGGAGAAGAGGATGTGGAGGGAGGATGTGGAGAGGAGGCTGTGGAGAGGAGGATTTGGAGAGGAGGATGTGGTGAGGAGGATGTGGAGGGAGATGGTGGAGGGAGGATGTGAAGAGGGGATGTGGATGGAGGATGTGAGGAGGAGGTTTTGGAGAGGAGGATGTGGAGATGAGGATGTGGTGAGGAGGATGTGGAGAAGAGGATGTGGAGGTAGGATGTGGAGAGGAGAATGTGGAGGGAGATGGTGGAGGGAGGATGTGGAGGGAGGATGTGGAGGGAGGATGTGGTGAGGAGTATGTGTAGGGAGGATGTGGAGAAGAGGATGTGGAGAAAAGGATGTGTTTAGGAGGATGTGGAGAAGAGGATGTGGAGGGAGGATTTGGAAAGGAGGATGTGGTGAGGAGGATGTGGAGAAGAGGATGTGGAGAAAAGGATGTGTTTAGGAGGATGTGGAGAAGAGGATGTGGAGGGAGGATTTGGTGAGGAGGATGTGGAGAAGAGGACGTGGATAAGAGGATGTGGAGGGAGGATGTGGAGGGAGGATGTGGTGAGGAGGATGTGGAGGAAAGATGTGGTGAGGAGGATGTGGAGAGGAGGAAGTGGAGGGAGAATGTGGTGAGGAGGATGTGTAGGGAGGATGTGGATAAGAGGATGTGGAGGGAGGATGTAAAGGTAGGATGTGGAGGGAGGATGTGGAGAGGAGGCTGTGGAGAGGAGGATTTGGAGAGGAGGATGTGGTGAGGAGGATGTGGAGAAGAGGATGTGGAGAAGAGGATGTGGAGAGGAGAATGTGGAGAGGAGGATGTGGTGAGGATGTAGAGGTAGGATGTGGAGAGGACGATGTGGTGAGGAGGATGTGGAGAAGAGGATGTGGAGGGAGGATGTGGAGAGGAGGCTGTGGAGAGGAGGATTTGGAGAGGAGGATGTGGTGAGGAGGATGTGGAGGGAGATGGTGGAGGGAGGATGTGAAGAGGGGATGTGGATGGAGGATGTGAGGAGGAGGTTTTGGAGAGGAGGATGTGGAGATGAGGATGTGGTGAGGAGGATGTGGAGAAGAGGATGTGGAGGTAGGATGTGGAGAGGAGAATGTGGAGGGAGATGGTGGAGGGAGGATGTGGAGGGAGGATGTGGAGGGAGGATGTGGAGGGAGGATGTGGTGAGGAGGATGTGGAGGAAAAATGTGGTGAGGAGGATGTGGAGAGGAGGAAGTGGAGGGAGAATGTGGTGAGGAGGATGTGGAGGGAGGATGTGGAGTGAGGGTGTGGAGAGGATGGATGTGGAGAGGAGGATGTGGAGGATGTGGAGAGAAGGACGTGGAGGGAGGATTTGGAGGGAGGATGTGAAGAGGAGGATGTGGAGGGAGGATGTGGAGAGGAGTTTGTGGGGAGGAGGATGTGGTGAGGAGGATGTGGAGGTAGGATGTGGAGAGGAGGATGTGGAGGGAGATGGTGGAGGGAGGATGTGGAGTTGAGGATGTGGAGGGAGGATGTGGAGGAAAGATGTGGTGAGGAGGATGTGGAGAGGAGGAAGTGGAGGGAGAATGTTGTGAGAAGGATGTGTAGGGAGGATGTGGAGAAGAGGATGTGGAGAAAAGGATGTGTTTAGGAGGATGTTGTGAGGAGGATGTGGTGAGGAGGATGTGGTTAGGAGGAAAAATATGGAGGGAGGATGTGGAGAGGAGGATGTGGAGGGAGGATGTGGAGAGGAGGCTGTGGAGAGGAGGATGTGGTGAGGAGGATGTGGAGAGGAGGAAGTGGAGGGAGAATGTGGTGAGGAGTATGTGTAGGGAGGATGTGGAGAAGAGGATGTGGAGAAAAGGATGTGTTTAGGAGGATGTGGAGAAGAGGATGTGGAGGGAGGATTTGGAAAGGAGGATGTGGTGAGGAGGATGTGGAGAAGAGGACGTGGATAAGAGGATGTGGAGGGAGGATGTGAAGGTAGGATGTGGAGAGGAGGCTGAGGAGAGGAGGATTTGGAGAGGAGGATGTGGAGATGAGGATGTGGTGAGGAGGATGTGGAGAAGAGGATGTGGAGGTAGGATGTGGAGAGGAGGATGTGGAGGGAGATGGTGGAGGGAGGATGTGGAGGGAGGATGTGGATTGAGGATGTGGTGAGGAGGATGTGGAGGAAAGATGTGGTGAGGAGGATGTGGAGAGGAGGAAGTGGAGGGAGAATGTGGTGAGGAGGATGTGGAGGGAGGATGTGGAGAAGAGGATGTGGTGAGGAGGATGTGGTTAGGAGGATGAGGAGGGAGGATGAGGAGAGGAGGACGTCGTGAGGACGATGTGGAGGGAGGATATTGAGTGAGGGTGTAGGGGGGATGGATGTGGAGAGGAGGATGTGGAGGGAGGATGTGGATTGAGGATGTGGAGAGGAGTTTGTGGGGAGGAGGATGTGGTGAGGAGGATGTGGAGGTAGGATGTGGAGAGGAGGATGTGGAGGGAGGATGGAGAGAGGAGGACGTCGTGAGGAGGATGTGGAGGGAGGATGTGGAGAGGAGTTTTTGGAGAGGAGGATGTGGAGATGAGGATGTGGAGAGGAGGATGTGAGGGAGGATGTGAAGAGGGGGATGTGGAGAGGAGAATGTGTAGGGAGGATGTGGAGAGGAGTTTTTGGAGAGGAGAATGTGGAGATGAGGATGTGGTGAGGAGAATGTGGAGGATGTGGAGGAAAGATGTGTTGTGAGGAGTATGTGGAGAGGAGGAAGTGGAGGGAGAATGTGGTGAGGAGGATGTGGAGGGAGAATGTGGTGAGGAGGATATAGAGGGAGGATGTGGAGAGGAGGCTGTTGAGAGGAGGGTGTGGAGAGGAGGATGTGGAGGGAGGATGTGGAGGGAGGATGTGGTGAGGAGGATGTGGAGGAAAGATGTGGTGAGGAGGATGTGGAGAGGAGTATGTGTAGGGAGGATGTGGAGAAGAGGATGTGGAGAAAAGGATGTGTTTAGGAGGATGTGGAGAAGAGGATGTGGAGGGAGGATTTGGAAAGGAGGATGTGGTGAGGAGGATGTGGAGAAGAGGACGTGGATAAGAGGATGTGGAGGGAGGATGTGAAGGTAGGATGTGGAGAGGAGGCTGAGGAGAGGAGGATTTGGAGAGGAGGATGTGGTGAGGAGGATGTGGAGAAGAGGATGTGGATAAGAGGATGTGGAGGAGGATGTGGAGAGGAGGCTGTGGAGAGGAGGATTTGGAGAGGAGGATGTGGTGAGGAGGATGTGGAGAAGAGGATGTGGAGAAGAGGATGTGGAGAGGAGAATGTGGAGAGGAGGATGTGGTGAGGATGTAGAGGTAGGATGTGGAGAGGACGATGTGGTGAGGAGGATGTGGAGAAGAGGATGTGGAGGGAGGATGTGGAGAGGAGGCTGTGGAGAGGAGGATTTGGAGAGGAGGATGTGGTGAGGAGGATGTGGAGGGAGATGGTGGAGGGAGGATGTGAAGAGGGGATGTGGATGGAGGATGTGAGGAGGAGGTTTTGGAGAGGAGGATGTGGAGATGAGGATGTGGTGAGGAGGATGTGGAGAAGAGGATGTGGAGGTAGGATGTGGAGAGGAGAATGTGGAGGGAGATGTGGAGGGAGGATGTGGAGGGAGGATGTGGAGGGAGGATGTGGTGAGGAGTATGTGTAGGGAGGATGTGGAGAAGAGGATGTGGAGAAAAGGATGTGTTTAGGAGGATGTGGAGAAGAGGATGTGGAGGGAGGATTTGGAAAGGAGGATGTGGTGAGGAGGATGTGGAGAGGAGGATGTGGAGAAAAGGATGTGGAGAGGAGGATGTGGAGAGAGGAGGATGTGGAGGAGGATGTGGTGAGGAGGATGTGGAGAAGAGGATGTGGAGGAGGATTTGGAGAGGAGGAGGATGTGGAGGGAGGATGTGGAGGATGAGGATGATGGTGAGGAGGATGTGGAGGAAAGATGTGGTGAGGAGGATGTGGAGAGGAGGAAGTGGAGGGAGAATGTGGTGAGGAGGATGTGGAGGGAGGATGTGGATAAGAGGATGTGGAGGAGGATGTGGTTAGGGAGGATGTGGAGGGAGGATGTGGAGAGGAGGCTGTGGAGAGGAGGATTTGTGAGGAGGATGTGGTAGGGAGGATGTGGAGAGGAGGATGTGGAGGGAGGATGTGGATTGAGGGAGAGGATGTGGGAGGAGGATGTGGTGAGGATGGAGGTAGGATGTGGGAGGAGGATGTGGTGGGAGGATGTGGAGAGGAGGATGTGGAGGAGGATGTGGAGAGGAGGATGTGGAGAGGAGGATTTGGAGAGGAGGATGTGGAGAGGAGGATGTGGAGAGGAGGATGAGGGAGGATGTGAAGAGGGGGATGTGGAGGAGAATGTAGGGAGGGAGGAGGAGTTTTTGGAGGAGGATGTGGAGATGAGGATGTGGTGAGGAGGATGTGGAGAAGAGGATGTGGAGGTAGGATGTGGAGAGGAGAATGTGGAGGGAGATGTGGAGGGAGGATGTGGAGGGAGGATGTGGAGAGGAGGATGTGGAGGGAGGATGTGGAGGAGGATGTGGAGGAAGGATGTGGTGAGGAGGATGTGGAGAGGAGGAAGTGGAGGGAGGATGTGGTGAGGAGGATGTGGAGGAGGTGAGGAGGATGTGGAGAGGAGGATGTGGAGAAGATGGATGTGGAGAGGAGGATGTGGAGGATGTGGAGAAGAGGAGGGGTGGAGGGAGGATGTGGAGGGAGGATGTGAGAGGAGGATGTGGAGGGAGGATGTGGAGGGAGATGTGAGGTAGGATGTGGGGAGGAGGATGAGGAGTGATTGGGAGGATGTGGAGGAGGATGTGGAGAGGAGGATGTGGAGAGGATGGTGGAGGGAGGATGTGGAGTTGAGGATGTGGAGGGAGGATGTGGAGGAAAGATGTGGTGAGGAGGATGTGGAGATGGAGGAGGAGTGGAGGGAGAATGTTGTGAGAAGGATGTGTAGGGGAGGATGTGAGAGAAGAGGATGTGGAGAGGAGGATGTGTTTAGGAGGATGTTGAGAGGAGGATGTGGTGAGGAGGATGTGGAGGAGGAAAAATGGTGGAGGGAGGATGTGGAGAGGAGGATGTGGAGGGAGGATGTGGAGAGGAGGATGTGGAGAGGAGGATGTGGTGAGGAGGATGAGAGAGGATGTGGAGGAGGATGTGGGAGGAGAATGTGGTGAGGAGATGTGTAGGGAGGATGTGGAGAAGAGGATGTGGAGAAAAGGATGTGGAGGAGGATGTGGTGAAGAGGATGTGGAGGGAGGATTTGGAAGGAGGATGTGGTGAGGAGGATGTGGAGGGAGGACGTGGATAAGAGGATGTGGAGAGGAGGATGTGAAGGTAGGATGTGGAGAGGAGGCTGAGGAGAGGAGGATTTGGAGAGGAGGATGTGGAGATGAGGATGTGGTGAGGAGGATGTGGAGAGGAGGATGTGGGGAGGAGGATGTGGAGAGGAGGAGTGGTGGAGGGAGATGGTGGAGGGAGGATGTGGAGGGAGGATGTGGATTGAGGATGTGGTGAGGAGGATGTGGAGGAAAGATGTGGTGAGGAGGATGTGGAGAGGAGGAAGTGGAGGGAGAATGTGGTGAGGAGGATGTGGAGGGAGGATGTGGAGAAGAGGATGTGGTGAGGAGGATGTGGGAGGAGGATGAGGAGGAGGATGAGGAGAGGAGGGACGATGTGAGGAGGATGTGGAGGGAGGATATTGAGTGAGGATGTGGAGGGAGGATGTGGAGAGGAGGATGTGGAGGGAGGATGTGGATTGAGGATGTGGAGAGGAGTTTGTGGGGAGGAGGATGAGGAGTGAGGAGGATGTGGAGGTAGGATGTGGAGAGGAGGATGTGGAGAAGAGGAGGATGGAGAGAGGAGGATGTGGTGAGGAGGATGTGGAGGGAGGATGTGGAGAGGAGTTTTTGGAGAGGAGGATGTGGAGATGAGGATGTGGAGAGGAGGATGTGAGGGAGGATGTGAAGAGGAGGATGTGGAGAGGAGAATGTGTAGGAGGATGTGGAGAGGAGATTTTGGAGAGGAGGATGTGGAGATGAGGATGAGGTGAGGAGAATGTGGAGGATGTGGAGGAAAGATGTGTTGTGAGGAGATGTGGAGAGGAGGAAGTGGAGGGAGAATGTGGTGAGGAGGATGTGGAGGGAGATGGAGATGTGGTGAGGAGGATAGGAGGATGGGAGGATGTGGAGAGGAGGCTGTTGAGAGGAGGGATGTGGAGAGGAGGATGTGGAGGGAGGATGTGGAGAGGAGGATGTGGAGAGGAGGATGTGGAGGAAGAGGATGTGGGAGGAGGATGTGGGGAGAGGGATGTGTAGGGAGGATGTGGAGAAGAGGATGTGGAGAAAAGGATGTGAGGAGGATGTGGAGAAGAGGATGTGGAGGGAGGATTTGGAAAGGAGGATGTGGTGAGGAGGATGTGGAGAAGAGGATGTGGATAAGAGGATGTGGAGGGAGGATGTGAGGAGGATGTGGAGAGGATGTGAGGAGAGGAGGATTTGGAGAGGAGGATGTGGTGAGGGAGGATGTGGAGAAGAGGATGTGGAGGAAGGAGGATGTGGAGGGAGGATGTGGAGAGGAGGATGTGGAGAGGAGGATTTGGAGAGGAGGATGTGGAGAGGAGGATGTGGAGAGGAGGATGTGGAGAAGAGGATGTGGAGGGAGGAGAATGTGGAGAGGAGGATGTGGAGAGGAGAGGTGGAGGGAGGATGTGGAGAGGAGGATGTGGTGAGGAGGATGTGGAGGAGGATGTGGAGGGAGGATGTGGAGAGGAGGCTGAGGAGGAGGAGGATGTGGAGGGAGGATGTTGAGGATGTGGTGAGGAGGATGTGGAGGGAGGATGTGGAGGGAGGATGTGGAGAGAGGATGTGGATGTGGATTTGGAGGATGTGAGGAGGAGGTTTTGGAGAGGAGGATGTGGAGAGGAGGATGTGGTGAGGAGGATGTGGAGAGAGGATGTGGGAGGGGATGTGGAGGAGGATGTGGTGAGGAGGATGTGGAGGGAAGATGTGGAGAGGAGGATGTGGAGGAGGATGTGGAGGGAGGATGTGGTGAGGAGGATGTGGAGGGAGGATGTGGAGAAGAGGATGTGGAGAAAGGATGTGTTTAGGAGGATGTGGAGAAGAGGATGTGGAGAGAGGATTTGGAGAGGGGGAGGATGTGGTGAGGAGGATGTGGAGAAGAGGATGTGGATAAGAGGATGATGGAGGGAGGGATGTGTGAAGGTAGGATGTGGAGAGGAGGGATGTGGAGAGGAGGATGTGGAGAGGAGGATGTGGAGGAGGATGTGGTGAGGAGGATGTGGATAAGAGGATGTGGAGGGAGGATGAGAGGAGGATGTGGAGGGAGGATGTGGAGAGGAGGATGTGGAGAGGAGGATGTGGAGAGGAGGATGGTGAGGAGGATGTGGAGAAAAAGATGTGGAGAGGAGGAGAGAATGTGGAGAGGAGGATGTGGAGGGAGAGATGTGGTGAGGAGGATGTGGAGGGAGGATGTGATGTGAGAGAGAGGATGTGGAGAGGAGGATGTGGAGGAGGATGTGGAGGGGATGAGGAGAGGAGGATGTGAGGAGGATGTGGAGAGGAGGATGGAGATGAGGATGTGGTGAGTAGGATGGTGGAGAGGAGGATGTGGAGGGAGGATGTGGAGAGGAGGATGTGGAGGGAGATTGTGGAGGGAGGAGGATGTGGATGTGGAGGAGGATGTGGAGGGAGAATGTGGTGAGGAGGATGTGGAGGGAGGATTGGAGGAGGATGTGGTGAGGAGGATGTGGAGGGAGGATGTGGAGAGGAGGATGTTGGAGAGGAGGATGTGGAGAGAGGATGTGGAGGAGGATGTGAGGAGGATGTGGTGAGAAGGATGTGGAGAGGAGAATGTGGAGGGAGGATGTGGAGAGGAGGATTTTTGGAGATGTGGAGAATGAGGAGGGAGGATGTGTTGAGGAGGATGTGGAGAAGATGTGGAGGGAGGATTGTGGTGAGGAGGATGTGGAGAGGAGGATGTGGAGGGAGAATGTGGTGAGAGGATGTGGAGGGAGATGGTGAGGAGGATATGGAGAGGAGGATGTGGAGAAGAGGATGTTGAGGGAGGGTGATGGAAGGAGGATGTGGAGGGAGGATGTGGAGGGAGGATGTGGTGAGGAGGATGTGGAGGAGGATGTGGTGAGGAGGATGTGGAGAGGAGGATGTGAGGGAGGATGTGGAGAGGAGGATGTGGAGAGGAGGATGTGTTGAGGAGGATGAGGATGTGAGAGGATGTGGTGAGGAGGATTTGGAGAAGAGGATGTGGTGAGGAGGATGTGGAGGGAGAGTGGAGGGAGGATAAGAGGATGTGGAGGGAGGATGTGAGGAGGAGGATGTGGAGAGGAGGATGTGGAGAGGAGGATGTGGTGAGGAGGATGTGGTGAGGAGGATGTGGAGAAGAGGATGTGGAGAGGAGGATATGAGAGGATGTGGAGGGAGGATGTGGAGAGGAGGCTGTGGAGAGGAGGATTTGGAGAGGAGGATGTGGTGAGGAGGATGTGGAGAAGAGGATGTGGAGAAGAGGATGTGGAGAGGAGGATGGAGAGGAGGATGTGGTGAGGATGGAGAGGTAGGATGTGGAGAGGAGGATGTGGTGAGGAGGATGTGGAGGAGGATGTGGAGGAGGATGTGGAGAGGAGGCTGTGGAGAGGAGGATGTGGAGATGAGGATGTGGTGAGGAGGATGTGGAGGGAGATGGTGGAGGGAGGATGTGAGAGGGATGTGGATGGAGGATGTGAGGAGGAGGTTTTGGAGAGGAGGATGTGGAGATGAGGATGTGGTGAGGAGGATGTGGAGAAGAGGATGTGGAGGTAGGATGTGGAGAGGAGGATGTGGAGGGAGATGGTGGAGGGAGGATGTGGAGGGAGGATGTGGAGGAGGATGTGGTGAGGAGGATGTGGAGGAAAGATGTGGTGAGGAGGATGTGGAGAGGAGGAAGTGGAGGGAGAATGTGGTGAGGAGGATGTGGAGGGAGGATGTGGAGAAGAGGGTGTGGAGAGGATGGATGTGGAGAGGAGGATGTGGAGGATGTGGAGAGGATTGAGGAGGGTGTGGAGGGAGGATTTGGAGGGAGGATGTGAAGAGGAGGATGTGGAGGGAGGATGTGGAGAGGAGTTTGTGGGGAGGAGGATGTGGTGAGGAGGATGTGGAGGTAGGATGTGGAGAGGAGGATGTGGAGGGAGATGGTGGAGGGAGGATGTGGAGTTGAGGATGTGGAGGGAGGATGTGGAGGGAGATGTGGTGAGGAGGATGTGGAGAGGAGGAAGTGGAGAGGAGGATGTTGTGAGGAGGATGTGAAGAGGGAGGATGTGGAGAAAGAGGATGTGGAGAAAAGGATGTGTTTAGGAGGATGTTGTGGAGGAGGATGTGGTGAGGAGGATGTGGTTAGGAGGAAAAATATGGAGGGAGGATGTGGAGAGGAGGATGTGGAGGAGGATGTGGAGAGGAGGCTGTGGGGAGGAGGATGTGGTGAGGAGGATGTGAAGAGGGGGATGTGGTGAGGAGGATGTGGAGAGGAGGAAGTGGAGGGAGAATGTGGTGAGGAGTATGTGGAGGAGGATGTGGAGAAGAGGATGTGGAGAAAAGGATGTGTTTAGGAGGATGTGGAGAAGAGGATGTGGAGGGAGGATTTGGAAAGGAGGATGTGGTGAGGAGGATGTGGAGAAGAGGATGTGGATAAGAGGATGTGGAGGGAGGATGTGAAGGTAGGATGTGGAGAGAGGAGAGCTGAGAGAGGAGGATTTGGAGAGGAGGATGTGGAGATGAGGATGTGGTGAGGAGGATGTGGAGAAGAGGATGTGGAGGTAGGATGTGGAGAGGAGGATGTGGAGGAGATGGTGGAGGGAGGATGTGGAGGGAGGATGTGGATTGAGGATGTGGTGAGGAGGATGTGGAGGAAAGATGTGGTGAGGAGGATGTGGAGAGGAGGAAGTGGAGGGAGAATGTGGTGAGGAGGATGTGGAGGGAGGATGTGGAGAAGAGGATGTGGTGAGGAGGATGTGGTTAGGAGGATGAGGAGGGAGGATGAGGAGAGGAGGACGTCGTGAGGACGATGTGGAGGGAGGATATTGATGTGGTGAGGGTGTAGGGGATGGATGTGGAGAGGAGGATGTGGAGGGAGGATGTGGATTGAGGAGGATGGAGAGGAGTTTGTGGGGAGGAGGATGTGGTGAGGAGGATGTGGAGGTAGGATGTGGAGAGGAGGATGTGGAGGGAGGATGGAGAGAGGAGGATGTGGGAGGAGGATGTGGAGGGAGGATGTGGAGAGGAGATTTGGAGAGGAGGATGTGGAGATGAGGATGTGGAGAGGAGGATGTGAGGGAGGATGTGAAGAAGAGGATGTGGAGAGGAGAATGTGTAGGGAGGATGTGGAGGGAGTTTTTGGAGAGGAGGATGTGGAGATGAGGATGTGGTGAGGAGGATGTGGAGGATGTGGAGAGAAGGACGTGGAGGGAGGATTTGGAGGGAGGATGTGAGAGGAGGATGTGGAGGGAGGATGTGGAGAGGAGTTTGTGAGAGAGGATGTGGAGGAAAGATGTGTTGTGAGGAGTATGTGGAGAGGAGGAAGTGGAGGAGAATGTGGTGAGAGGATGTGGAGGGAGGATGTGGAGAAGAGGATGTGGTGAGGAGGATGTGGAGGGTGCATTTGGAGGGAGGATGGGGAGAGGAGGGGACGTGGTGAGGAGGATGTGGAGGGAGGATGTGGAGGAGGATGTTGAGTGAGGGTGTGGAGAGGATGGATGTGGAGAAGAGGATGTGGAGGGAGGATGTGGGAGGAGGAGAGGAAGGATGTGGATGGGAGGATTTGGAGGGAGAATGTGGTGAGGAGGATATAGAGGGAGGATGTGGAGAGGAGGCTGTTGAGAGGAGGAGTGGAGAGGAGGATGTGGAGGGAGGACGTGGAGGAGGATGTGGTGAGGAGGATGTGGAGGAAAGATGTGGTGAGGAGGATGTGGAGGGAGGAGAGGAGAAGAGAGGAGGGAGAATGTGGTGAGGAGGATGTGTAGGGAAGATGTGGGAGAAGAGGATGTGGAGAAAAGGATGTGTTTAGGAGGATGTGGAGAAGAGGATGTGGAGGGAGGATTTGGAGAGGAGGATGTGGTGAGGAGGATGTGGAGAAGAGGACGTGGATAAGAGGATGTGGAGGGAGGATGTGAAGGTAGGATGTGGAGAGGAGGCTGAGGAGAGGAGGATTTGGAGAGGAGGATGTGGTGAGGAGGATGTGGAGAAGAGGATGTGGATAAGAGGATGTGGAGGAAAGATGTGGTGAGGAGGATGTGGAGAGGAGGAAGTGGAGGGAGAATGTGGTGAGGAGGATGTGGAGGGAGGATGTGGAGAAGAGGATGTGGTGAGGAGGATGTGGTTAGGAGGATGAGGAGGGAGGATGGGGAGAGGAGGACGTCGTGAGGAGGATGTGGAGGGAGGATATTGAGTGAGGGTGTAGGGGGGATGGATGTTGAGAGGAGGATGTGGTGAGGAGGATGTGGAGAAGAGGATGTGGAGGGAGGATGTGGAGAGCAGGCTGTGGAGAGGAGGATTTGGAGAGGAGGGTGTGGTGAGGAGGGTGCGGAGAAGAGGATGTGGATAAGAGGATGTGGAGGGATGATGTGGAGGTAGGATGTGGAGAAGAAGATGTGGAGGGAGGATGTGGAGAGGAGGATGTGGAGGGAGAATGTGGAGGGAGAATGTGGTGAGGAGGATATAGAGGGAGGATGTGGAGAGGAGGCTGTTGAGAGGAGGGTGTGGAGAGGAGGATGTGGTGAGGAGGACTTGTAGGGAGGATGGAGGAGGATGTGGAGGGAGGATGTGAGGAGGAGGATGTGGAGGGAGATGTTGTAGGGAGGATGTGGAGGGAGGATGTGGAGAGAAGGATGTGGAGAGGAGGATGTGAGGGAGGATGTGGAGGGAGGATGTGAGGAGGAGGATGTGGAGGGAGATGTTGTAGGGAGGATGTGGAGGGAGGATGTGGAGGGAGGATGTGGTGAGGAGGATGTGGAGGAAAGATGTGGTGAGGAGGATGTGGAGAGGAGGAAGTGGAGGGAGAATGTGGTGAGGAGGATGTGGAGGGAGGATGTGGAGAGGAGGATGTGGTGAGGAGGATGTGGAGGGAGGATGTGGAGAGGAGGCTGTGGAGAGGAGGATGTGGAGAGGAGGATGTGGTGAGGAGGATGTGGAGAAGAGGATGTGGAGGGAGGATGTGGAGGGAGTACGTGGTGAGGAGGATGTAGAGGGAGGATGTGGAGAGGAGGCCGTGGAGAGGAGGATGGGGAGAGGAGGACATCGTGAGGAGGATGTGGAGGGAGGATGTGGAGGGAGGATGTGGAGTGAGGATGTGGAGGGAGGATGTGGAGAGAAGGATGTGGAGGTAGGATGTGAAGAGGAGGATGTGGAGGGAGGATGTGGGTTGAGGATGTGGAGAGGAGTTTGTGGGGAGGAGGATGTGGTGAGGAGGATGTGGAGAAGAGGATGTGAGGGAGGATGTGGAGGGAGGATGTGAAGAGGGGGACGTTGAGGGAGGATGTGAGGAGGAGTATATGGAGGGAGGATGTGGAGAGGAGGATGTGGTGAGGAGAATGTGGTGAGGAGGATGTGGAGAGGAGGATGTGGAGAGGAGGATGTGGAGATGAGGATGTGGTGAGGAGGATGTGGTGAGGAGGATGTGGAGGAAAGATGTGGTGAGGAGGATGTGGAGAGGAGGAAGTGGAGGGAGAATGTGGTGAGGAGGATGTGGAGATGAGGATGTGGAGAGGAGGATGTGGAGAGGAGGATGTGGAGAGGAGGAAGTGGAGGGAGAATGTGGTGAGGAGGATGTGTAGGGAGGATGTGGAGAAGAGGATGTGGAGAAAAGGATGTGTTTGGGAGGATGCTGTGAGGAGGAGGTTTTGGAGAGGAGGATGTGGTTAGGAGGAAGAATTTGGAGGGAGGATGTGGTGAGGAGGATGTGGTGAGGAGGATGTGAAGGGAGAATGTGGTGAGGAGAATGTGGAGAGGAGGATGTGGTAAGGAGGATGCGGAGGGAGGATGTGGAGAGGAGGCTGTGGAGAGGAGGATGTGGAGAGGAGGATGTTGTGAGGAGGATGTGGAGGTAGGATGTGGAGAGGAGGATGGGGAGAGGAGGACATCGTGAGGAGGATGTGGAGGGAGGATGTGGAGGGAGGATGTGGAGTGAGGATGTGGAGAGGAGGATGTGGAGGGAGGATGTGGAGAGAAGGATGTGGAGGTAGGATGTGAAGAGGAGGTTTTGGAGAGGAGGATGTGGTGAGGAGAATGTGGTGAGGAGGATGTGGAGGAAAGATGTGGTGAGGAGGATGTGGAGAGGAGGAAGTGGAGGGAGAATGTGGTGAGGAGGATGTGGAGAGGAGGATGTGGAGAGGAGGATGTGGAGATGAGGATGTGGAGATGAGGATGTGGTGAGGAGGATGTGGTGAGGAGGATGTGGAGGAATGATGTGGTGAGGAGGATGTGGAGGGAGGATGTGGAGAGAAGGATGTGGAGGGAGGATGTGAAGAGGAGGATTTGGAGGGAGGATGTGAAGAGGGGGATGTGGAGGGAGGATGTGGAGAGGAGAATGTGGAGGGAGGATGTGGAGAGGAGGTTTGGAGAGGAGGATGTGGAGATGAGGATGTGGAGAGGAGTTTGTGGGGAGGAGGATGTGGTGAGGAGGATGTGGAGAGGAGCATGTGAGGGAGGATGTGGAGGGAGGATGTGAAGAGGGGGATGTGGAGGGAGGATGTGGAGAGGAGAATGTGGAGGGAGGATGTGGAGAGGAGGTTTTGGAGAGGAGGATGTGGAGAAGAGGATGTGCAGGTAGGATGTGGAGGGAGGATGTGGAGGGAGGATGTGGTGGGAGGATGTGGAGAAGAGGATTTGGTGAGGAGAATGTAGAGGGAGGATGTGGAGGGTCCTTATGGAGGGAGGATGGGGAGAGGCGGACGTCGTGAGGAGGATGTGGAGGGAGGATGTGGAGGGAGGATGTTGAGTGAGGGTGTGGAGAGGAGGCTGTGGCGGATGTGGAGAGAAGGATGTGGAGAAGATGGATGTGGAGATGAGGATGTGGTGAGGAGGATGTGGTGAGGAGGATGATGAGGGAGAATGTGGAGGGAGGATGTGGTGAGGAGGATGTGGAGGAAGGATGAGGAGAGGAGGTTTTGGAGAGGAGGTTGTGGAGATGAGGATGTGGTGAGGAGGATGTGGTGAGGATGATGAGGAGGGAGAATGTGGAGGGAGGATGTCGTGAGGAGGATGAAGTGAGTAGGATGTGGAGGGAGGATGTGGAGGGAGAATGTGGAGAGGAGGATGTGTTGAGGATGTAAAGGTAGGATGTGGAGAGGAGGATGTGGTGAGGATGTGGAGAAGAGGATGTGGAGGGAGGATGTGGAGAGGAGGCTGTGGAGAGGATGATGTGGAGAGGAGGATGTGGTGAGGAGGATGTGGAGAAGAGGATGTGGATAAGAGGATGTGGAGGGAGAATGTGGAGGGAGAATGTGGTGAGGAGGATGTAGAGGGAGGATGTGGAGAGGAGGCTGTGGAGAGGATAGTGTGGTGAGGGGGATGTTGAAGTAGGATGTGGAGAGGAGGATGTGGGGGGAGATGGTGGAGGGAGGATGTGGAGAGGAGGATGTGGAGGGAGGATGTGGAGGGAGGATGTGGTGAGGAGGATGTGGAGGAAAGATGTGGAGAGGAGGAAGTGGAGGGAGAATGTGCTGAGGGGATGTGTAGGGAGGATGTGGAGGGAGGATGTGGTGAGGAGGATGTGGTGAGGAGGATGTGGAGGGAGGATGTGGAGGTAGGATGTGGAGAAGAAGATGTGGAGGCAGGATGTGGAGAGGAGGATGTGGAGGGAGGATGTGGTGAGGGGGATGTGGAGGTAGGATGTGGAGGGATGATGTTGAGTGAGGGTGTGGAGAGGATGGATGTGGAGAGGAGGATGTGGCGGATGTGGAGAGAAGGATGTGGAGATGAGGATGTGGAGGGAGGATGTGTAGAGGAGGATGTGAAGAGGAGGATGTTGAGGGAGGATGTGATGAGAAGGATGTGGTGAGGAGGATGTGGAGAGGAGGATGGGGAGAGGAGAGATGCGGAAGGGAGGATGTGGAGGGAGAATGTGGTGAGAAGGATGTTCTCTCTGTCTCTCTACATGTCTGTCTGTTTCTCTCTCTATCTCTCTACATGGCTGTCTGTTTCTCTCTCTCTCTCTCTACAAGGCTGTCTGTTTCGCTCTCTGTCTCCACATGGTTGTCTGTTTCTCTCTGTCTCTACATGAATGTCTGTTTCTCTCTGTCTCTCTACATGGCTGTCTGTTTCTCTCTGTCTCTCTACATGGCTCTCTGTTTCTCTCTGTCTCTCTCGACATGGCTGTCTGTTTCTCTCTGTCTCTCTACATGGCTGTCTGTTTCTCTCTGTCTCTCTCTACATGGCTGTCTGTTTCTCTCTGTCTCTCTACATGGCTGTCTGTTTCTCTCTCTGTCACTACATGGCTGTCTGTTCCTCTGTCTCTCTACATGGCTGTCTGTTTCTCTCTCTGTCTCTACATGGCTGTCTGTTTCTCTCTCTATCTCGCTACATGGCTGTCTGTTTCTCTCTGTCTCTCTACATGGCTGTCTGTTTCTCTCTGTCTCTACATGAATGTCTGTTTCTCTCTGTCTCTCTACATGGCTGTCTGTTTCTCTCTGTCTCTACATGAATGTCTGTTTCTCTCTGTCTCTCTACATGGCTGCCTGTTTCTCTCTGTCTCTCTACATGGCTGTCTGTTTCTCTCTCTCTCTACATGGCTGTCTGTTTCTCTCTCTCTCTACATGGCTGTCTGTTTCTCTCTCTCTCTCTACATGGCTGTCTGTTTCTCTCTCTCTACATGGCTGTCTGTTTCTCTGTCTCTCTCTACATGGCTGTCTGTTTCTCTCTCTCTCTACATGGCTGTCTGTTTCTCTCTCTCTCTACATGGCTGTCTGTTTCTCTCTCTCTCTCTACATGGCTGTCTGTTTCTCTCTCTCTCTACATGGCTGTCTGTTTCTCTCTCTCTCTCTACATGGCTGTCTGTTTCTCTCTCTCTCTACATGGCTGTCTGTTTCTCTCTGTCTCTCTGTACATGTCTGTCTGTTTCTCTCTGTGTCTCTCTACATGGCTGTCTGTTTCTCTCTGTCTCTCTCTACATGGCTGTCTGTTTATATCTGTCTCTCTGTACATGTCTGTCTGTTTATATCTCTGTCTCTCTACATGGCTGTCTGTTTCTCTCTGTCTGTCTCTCTGCATGGCTGTCTGTTTCTCACTGTCTGTCTCTACATGGCTGTCTGTTTCTCTCTGTCTGTCTCTCTGCACGGCTGTCTGTTTCTCTCTGTCTGTCTCTCTGCATGGCTGTCTGTTTCTCTCTGTCTGTCTCTACATGGCTGTCTGTTTCTCTCTGTCTGTCTCTCTGCATGGCTGTCTGTTTCTCACTGTCTGTCTCTACATGGCTGTCTGTTTCTCTCTGTCTCTCTCTACATGGCTGTCTGTGTCTCTCTGTCTGTCTCTAAATGGCTGTCTGTTTCTCTCTGTCTCTCTACATGGCTGTCTGTTTCTCTCTGTCTGTCTTTACATGGCTGTCTGTTTCTCTCTCTCTACATGGCTGTCTGTTTCTCTCTGTCTCTCTACATGGCTGTCTGTTTCTCTCTGTCTGTCTCTACATGGCTGTCTGTTTCTCTCTGTCTCTCTCTACATGGCTGTCTGTTTCTCTCTGTCTCTCTACATGGCTGTCTGTTTCTCTCTGTCTGTCTTTACATGGCTGTCTGTTTCTCTCTCTCTCTCTCTACATGGCTGTCTGTTTCTCTCTGTCTCTCTACATGGCTGTCTGTTTATATCTGTGTCTCTCTACATGGCTGTCTGTTTCTCTCTCTCTCTCTACATGGCTGTCTGTTTCTCTCTGTCTCTCTGTACATGTCTGTCTGTTTCTCTCTCTCTCTACATGACTGTCTGTTTCTCTCTCTCTCTACATGGCTGTCTGTTTCTCTCTCTCTCTACATGGCTGTCTGTTTCTCTCTCTCTCTACATGGCTGTCTGTTTCTCTCTCTCTCTCTACATGGCTGTCTGTTTCTCTCTCTCTCTACATGGCTGTCTGTTTCTCTCTCTCTCTCTACATGGCTGTCTGTTTCTCTCTCTCTCTACATGGCTGTCTGTTTCTCTCTGTCTCTCTCTACATGGCTGTCTGTTTATATCTGTCTCTCTGTACATGTCTGTCTGTTTATATCTCTGTCTCTCTACATGGCTGTCTGTTTCTCTCTGTCTGTCTCTCTGCATGGCTGTCTGTTTCTCACTGTCTGTCTCTACATGGCTGTCTGTTTCTCTCTGTCTGTCTCTCTGCACGGCTGTCTGTTTCTCTCTGTCTGTCTCTCTGCATGGCTGTCTGTTTCTCTCTGTCTGTCTCTCTGCATGGCTGTCTGTTTCTCTCTGTCTGTCTCTACATGGCTGTCTGTTTCTCTCTGTCTGTCTCTCTGCATGGCTGTCTGTTTCTCTCTGTCTCTCTACATGGCTGTCTGTTTCTCTCTGTCTGTCTTTACATGGCTGTCTGTTTCTCTCTCTCTACATGGCTGTCTGTTTCTCTCTGTCTCTCTACATGGCTGTCTGTTTCTCTCTGTCTGTCTCTACATGGCTGTCTGTTTCTCTCTGTCTCTCTCTACATGGCTGTCTGTTTCTCTCTGTCTCTCTACATGGCTGTCTGTTTCTCTCTGTCTGTCTTTACATGGCTGTCTGTTTCTCTCTCTCTCTCTCTCTCTCTCTCTACATGGCTGTCTGTTTCTCTCTGTCTCTCTACATGGCTGTCTGTTTATATCTGTGTCTCTCTACATGGCTGTCTGTTTCTCTCTCTCTCTCTACATGGCTGTCTGTTTCTCTCTGTCTCTCTCTACATGGCTGTCTGTTTCTCTCTGTCTCTCTACATGGCTGTCTGTTTCTCTCTGTCTCTCTTCATGGCTGTCTGTTTCTCTCTCTCTCTCTCTCGATGGCTGTCTGTTTCTCTCTGTCTCTCTACATGGCTGTCTGTTTCTCTCTGTCTCTCTTCATGGCTGTCTGTTTCTCTCTCTCTCTCTACATGGCTGTCTGTTTCTCTCTGTCTCTCTACATGGCTGTCTGTTTCTCTCTCTCTACATGGCTGTCTGTTTCTCACTGTCTCTCTACATGGCTGTCTGTTTATATCTGTCTCTCTCTACATGGCTGTCTGTTTCTCTGTCTCTCTCTACATGGCTGTCTGTTTCTCTCTCTCTCTACATGGCTGTCTGTTTCTCTCTCTCTCTCTACATGGCTGTCTGTTTCTCTCTCTCTCTACATGGCTGTCTGTTTCTCTCTCTCTCTACATGGCTGTCTGTTTCTCTCTCTCTCTACATGGCTGTCTGTTTCTCTCTGTCTCTCTACATGGCTGTCTGTTTCTCTCTCTCTCTCTACATGGCTGTCTGTTTATATCTGTCTCTCTACATGGCTGTCTGTTTCTCTCTGTCTCTCTACATGGCTGTCTGTTTATATCTGTCTCTCTCTACATGTCTGTCTGTTTCTCTGTCTCTCTCTACATGTCTGTCTGTTTCTCTGTCTCTCTCTACAAGTCTGTCTGTTTCTCTGTCTCTCTCTACATGGCTGTCTGTTTTTCTCTCTCTCTACACGGCTGTCTGTTTCTCTCTCTCTCTCTACATGGCTTTCTGTTTATATCTGTCTCTCTCTACATGTCTGTCTGTTTCTCTGTCTCTCTCTACATGACTGTCTGTTTCTCTCTGTCTCTCTACATGGCTGTCTGTTTCTCTCTCTCTCTCTACATGGCTGTCTGTTTATATCTGTCTCTCTACATGGCTGTCTGTTTATATCTGTCTCTCTACATGGCTGTCTGTTTATATCTGTCTCTCTACATGGCTGTCTGTTTATATCTGTCTCTCTCTACATGTCTGTCTGTTTCTCTGTCTCTCTCTACATGGCTGTCTGTTTTTCTCTCTCTCTACATGGCTGTCTGTTTCTCTCTGTCTCTCTACATGGCTGTCTGTTTATATCTGTCTCTCTCTACATGTCTGTCTGTTTCTCTGTCTCTCTCTACATGGCTGTCTGTTTCTCTCTGTCTCTCTACATGGCTGTCTGTTTATATCTGTCTCTCTCTACATGTCTGTCTGTTTCTCTGTCTCTCTCTACATGGCTGTCTGTTTTTCTCTCTCTCTCTCTCGATGGCTGTCTGTTTCTCTCTGTCTCTCTACATGGCTGTCTGTTTCTCTCTGTCTCTCTACATGGCTGTCTGTTTATATCTGTCTCTCTCTACATGTCTGTCTGTTTCTCTGTCTCTCTCTACATGGCTGTCTGTTTCTCTCTGTCTCTCTACATGGCTGTCTGTTTATATCTGTCTCTCTCTACATGTCTGTCTGTTTCTCTGTCTCTCTCTACATGGCTGTCTGTTTTTCTCTCTCTCTCTCTCGATGGCTGTCTGTTTCTCTCTGTCTGTCTTTACATGGCTGTCTGTTTCTCTCTCTCTCTCTCTCTCTCTCTCTACATGGCTGTCTGTTTCTCTCTGTCTCTCTACATGGCTGTCTGTTTATATCTGTGTCTCTCTACATGGCTGTCTGTTTCTCTCTCTCTCTCTACATGGCTGTCTGTTTCTCTCTGTCTCTCTCTACATGGCTGTCTGTTTCTCTCTGTCTCTCTACATGGCTGTCTGTTTCTCTCTGTCTCTCTTCATGGCTGTCTGTTTCTCTCTCTCTCTCTCTCGATGGCTGTCTGTTTCTCTCTGTCTCTCTACATGGCTGTCTGTTTCTCTCTGTCTCTCTTCATGGCTGTCTGTTTCTCTCTCTCTCTCTACATGGCTGTCTGTTTCTCTCTGTCTCTCTACATGGCTGTCTGTTTCTCTCTCTCTACATGGCTGTCTGTTTCTCACTGTCTCTCTACATGGCTGTCTGTTTATATCTGTCTCTCTCTACATGGCTGTCTGTTTCTCTGTCTCTCTCTACATGGCTGTCTGTTTCTCTCTCTCTCTACATGGCTGTCTGTTTCTCTCTCTCTCTCTACATGGCTGTCTGTTTCTCTCTCTCTCTACATGGCTGTCTGTTTCTCTCTCTCTCTACATGGCTGTCTGTTTCTCTCTCTCTCTACATGGCTGTCTGTTTCTCTCTGTCTCTCTACATGGCTGTCTGTTTCTCTCTCTCTCTCTACATGGCTGTCTGTTTATATCTGTCTCTCTACATGGCTGTCTGTTTCTCTCTGTCTCTCTACATGGCTGTCTGTTTATATCTGTCTCTCTCTACATGTCTGTCTGTTTCTCTGTCTCTCTCTACATGTCTGTCTGTTTCTCTGTCTCTCTCTACAAGTCTGTCTGTTTCTCTGTCTCTCTCTACATGGCTGTCTGTTTTTCTCTCTCTCTACACGGCTGTCTGTTTCTCTCTCTCTCTACATGGCTTTCTGTTTATATCTGTCTCTCTCTACATGTCTGTCTGTTTCTCTGTCTCTCTCTACATGACTGTCTGTTTCTCTCTGTCTCTCTACATGGCTGTCTGTTTCTCTCTCTCTCTCTACATGGCTGTCTGTTTATATCTGTCTCTCTACATGGCTGTCTGTTTATATCTGTCTCTCTACATGGCTGTCTGTTTATATCTGTCTCTCTACATGGCTGTCTGTTTATATCTGTCTCTCTCTACATGTCTGTCTGTTTCTCTGTCTCTCTCTACATGGCTGTCTGTTTTTCTCTCTCTCTACATGGCTGTCTGTTTCTCTCTGTCTCTCTACATGGCTGTCTGTTTATATCTGTCTCTCTCTACATGTCTGTCTGTTTCTCTGTCTCTCTCTACATGGCTGTCTGTTTCTCTCTGTCTCTCTACATGGCTGTCTGTTTATATCTGTCTCTCTCTACATGTCTGTCTGTTTCTCTGTCTCTCTCTACATGGCTGTCTGTTTTTCTCTCTCTCTACACGGCTGTCTGTTTCTCTCTCTCTCTCTACATGGCTTTCTGTTTATATCTGTCTCTCTCTACATGTCTGTCTGTTTCTTTGTCTCTCTCTACATGACTGTCTGTTTCTCTCTGTCTCTCTACATGGCTGTCTGTTTCTCTCTCTCTCTCTACATGGCTGTCTGTTTATATCTGTCTCTCTACATGGCTGTCTGTTTATATCTGTCTCTCTACATGGCTGTCTGTTTATATCTGTCTCTCTCTACATGTCTGTCTGTTTCTCTGTCTCTCTCTACATTGCTGTCTGTTTCTCTCTGTCTCTCTACATGGCTGTCTGTTTCTCTCTCTCTCTACATGGCTGTCTGTTTCTCTCTGTCTCTCTACATGGCTGTCTGTTTCTCTCTCTCTCTCTACATGGCTGTCTGTTTATATCTGTCTCTCTACATGGCTGTCTGTTTCTCTCTGTCTCTCTACATGGCTGTCTGTTTATATCTGTCTCTCTCTACATGGCTGTCTGTTTCTCTCTCTCTACATGGCTGTCTGTTTCTCTCTCTCTACATGGCTGTCTGTTTCTCTGTCTCTCTCTACATGGCTGTCTGTTTCTCTCTCTCTCTACATGGCTGTCTGTTTCTCTCTCTCTCTACATGGCTGTCTGTTTCTCTCTGTCTCTCTGTACATGTCTGTCTGTTTCTCTCTCTCTCTACATGACTGTCTGTTTCTCTCTCTCTCTACATGGCTGTCTGTTTCTCTCTCTCTCTACATGGCTGTCTGTTTCTCTCTCTCTCTACATGGCTGTCTGTTTCTCTCTCTCTCTCTACATGGCTGTCTGTTTCTCTCTCTCTCTACATGGCTGTCTGTTTCTCTCTCTCTCTCTACATGGCTGTCTGTTTCTCTCTGTCTCTCTGTACATGTCTGTCTGTTTATATCTGTGTCTCTCTACATGGCTGTCTGTTTCTCTCTGTCTCTCTCTACATGGCTGTCTGTTTATATCTGTCTCTCTGTACATGTCTGTCTGTTTATATCTCTGTCTCTCTACATGGCTGTCTGTTTCTCTCTGTCTGTCTCTCTGCATGGCTGTCTGTTTCTCACTGTCTGTCTCTACATGGCTGTCTGTTTCTCTCTGTCTGTCTCTCTGCACGGCTGTCTGTTTCTCTCTGTCTGTCTCTCTGCATGGCTGTCTGTTTCTCTCTGTCTCTCTACATGGCTGTCTGTTTCTCTCTGTCTGTCTCTACATGGCTGTCTGTTTCTCTCTGTCTCTCTCTACATGGCTGTCTGTTTCTCTCTGTCTCTCTACATGG
>NC_060181.1:80284485-80285310 GCF_021184085.1 Oncorhynchus gorbuscha | reverse complement strand
AAGTCGATCTGGTGTGACCTGGCTGGTGTGTGTGACATATCTCCAAGATGGAGATATGGATGGCAAGCAGGATGGCAAGCAGATGGAAAGTGCTTTTTTTGTAGCACACACTTTACTATGAATAGTTGGTTTATTTACAGTAGTTGAAGTATTACTTGTTACCATAAATGTAAGGTAGAGCAAAACTTGCCTGGCTACCCAGATCTTTGCTCCGGCCAAACACTATGCGAGACCCACAAACGTAAGTTTATTCTCCGCAATGAGTCTGGATCAGAGTACCTCTCCAACTCTTCACTGAACGCAAACACATTCGGGCCATCTGATTGGTCAAGAATCCATTGGGTTGGGCCAGAGCCAGAACACACATAGGTATAGTGGTGGTTTTGATACTCTGATTGGTTAGAGACAATCCAATCGCTGATGACTTTGTTTTGTACAATGCCCTTTTGCCCCTCGTTACCGCAAACGACCTCAAGGATGGCAGTCTCAGAATAAAGTCTGTAGCGAATGACAGAGCAGCGGAAGTGTGTGAGTTGTCAGGCTAGAGGAAAACCCCAATCTAGAATTTCAGCTCTTTGTGAAGGGTTTGATCTCTGCAGTCTATCTATAATGCCTCTGTAAAAATAACAGGTGCACTTCTGCACAGGTGCAAATGCCTTGATGTAATGGCCTTGACGTTTCTCACTGACTTGTGATCAGGTGGGATGTGAAGCACAGTACAAAGGGTTTGTGTGTGTGTGTGTGTGTGTGTGTGTGTGTGTGTGTGTGTGTGTGTGTGTGTGTGTGTGTGTGTGTGTGTGTGTGTGTGTGTGTGTGTGTGTGTGT
>NC_060181.1:80271874-80284385 GCF_021184085.1 Oncorhynchus gorbuscha | reverse complement strand
GTGTGTGTGTGTGTGTGTGTGTGTGTGTGTGTGTGTGTGTGTGTGTGTGTGTGTGTGTGTGTGTGTGTGTGTGTGTGTGTGTGTGTGTGTGTGTGTGTGTGTGTGTGTGTGTGTGTGTGTGTGTGTGTGTGTGAGTGCAGGTGGGGTGAGGTGCTGTGTGTCAAATGTGTGTATGTGTCCAGGCTGTATATCTGAGAGTGTGTGTTGTCACATGTCATGACGGGCTCTTTGAAGTACCTTGTTATCACATACAGATGAAAGGCTGGATCTGCTTTCACTAGGTGGTCCTCACTTCCTGACTGACACTGGAGTGAGGGGTCAGGGGGTTAGTAAAGGAGCCTTTCTGCACCACTGACAGACGCTGGCTCAGGTGTCAGGTTGTTCTCATACCAGAATTGTGTAGTCTGGTGTGTGTCTGTGTGTCTGTGTTCATGTGTTTGTCAACTTATCTTGACCTGTGTTTCCTTTGCCGGTCACTCAACATAACATACTATGGAGAGTCAACGACCAATCAAATTCACCTGAAGAAAACTGAAATCATGCCCAATGGGCCAATGGATGCCGTGTCCGTCCTCAGAATCCCAGCTTTCCTGGCTCCAATGCCGGGCTCACATTCATTTCCTAAATTCTTCAGCTCATGTAGGAAGAACATGTCACGAATTTATCAACTTTTCAAGCACTACGAGATTTGGCTCGACTTAGGTGTCTGTTCATAGGGAGAGAGTACTCATGTCTGAAGGTGTTTTGGGTCTTGGTATCGGTTTTGTGTTTGCTAAAAACCTAACTACTTTCTGATTTAATGCTTCCTTACTTGTGTAAGATTTGTGTTGGCTGAAACCAACAACTTTCTGCTCTGCTTGTGTAGCCAGTGCCTTGCTTGAGTAAGATTTGTGTGAGGCGACTTAGGGATTTTCGAGCCACAGCAGTGGTCGAGTTGATTTGGCTGTCATCCCAGCCGAATGAGATTCCGGTTTCGCTGGCTGTCTTCAGAGTCCGGATTCCGTGGATGATATACTATCCCTGGTTGGGACTGGAGAAATTTCAGAGAGTGACTCATCCGCCTTAGATGGATCTGTGTTGTAGGGTGGCATATCACCTGGCAATGGATTGGCCATATTCTCCCCTGCATCAGAGATCCTCCAGGAACTCCCCCACAGCCTAAATCCCTGGCTTTGGACTCGGCAGGGGAGAGTGAACCATTGGTGTTTAACACGCCTTTGATGGAGCTGTGGCATAGGGAGGCAGGTTACCTGAGTGTTTGGGGGAAGATATTTACCTCCTGTCCCTGCAGTGGTGAAGAGTCGCTTACCCCTGTTTAAGGATATATCCAATGAGCTAAAGGACACCTGGGATTTCCCTCATTCAGCCAGGCTGGTGCTGGCAGGTTATGGCGAGTTAATGAATGTAGAGGGTATGTAGGAGACGAGGGCTTGTTTGCACACCGTCAAGGGATGGAAATCTTACGAGCTGATTCTTCTGCGGCATGGAGAAGGAGCAGACGTCGCGACCCTAGCTGGAGGCTGAGGGAGGGGTCTTGCTCTTGGGGATCGCTGTGCGTGGGCCACTCAATTTGGTTAACAGTGGTCTCTCTCTCCTTAACCTGGCCTGTTATCTGCTCATGTAGCAATGGACATTTCCTGTTGCTCAGGGTGACGTATCTTCCCGGATCTCAAAACGTGGGTGCAGATCTACTTTCCTGGGGCAGATCGGATTCTTGGGGTATTGTTCAGGGAATGACGCATGATGATATCTCTGCTGTGGCGAGTTGAGGTTTTATTGCTTGGACGTAACTGCTCCCAGTGCTACTCATAGTGTTCTTATGGCTGGGTCCCGGAGCAGGTGTTAGGCAGCGTGCAGGTTGCTCATTTATCCAAGTTACCATAGTTTCCCTGTGGTTTGAGACTTGGGCTCCCATGATTCGTCGATGAGGTGGCATGCAAATGCGTATTATCAAGTGTCAACAGGTGTCCTGTTGTTTTGGACTTGCGGTTCCTTGTGTGAGTTCTGAAATTCCAGACTCCTTGGGTCTCTGTGACACGCCTTGGTCATTGTATTTTGTGTTTTTGTTATATGTTTGGGTAGGCCAGGGTGTGACATGGGTTTATATGTTGTTTTCGTATTGGGGTTTGTATTATTTGGGATCGCGGCTGATTAGGGGTGTTGTATAGGCTTGGCTGCCTGAGGCGATTCTCAATCAGAGTCAGGTGATTCTCGTTGTCTCTGATTGGGAACCGTATTTAGGGAGCCATAGTTTCGCTTTGTATTTCGTGGGTGATTGTTCCTGTCTTTGTGTAGTGTTCACCAGATAGGCTGTAATAGGTTTCTCGTTCCGTTTGTTGTTTTTGTATTTAGTATCAGTTATTTCATGTATCGTCACTTTTCATTCATTAAAGATCATGAGTAACAAACACGCTGCATTTTGGTCCGACTCTCTTCCTTCAACAGACGAACGCCGTTACACTCTGTGTAAGCCTTTTTGGAACTGGTAGGATCTGTGAGCGTGCGCCGCCGTGTTGGTCATTTTGTTACCACAGTTCTCTGTGGGTTTGAGCCTTCGTCTGCCGTGGTTAGAGATGAACAGCTAAACTAACTAATCGTAGATTCAGCAATGTGTCAATTGGGAAGACCCGGAATGATTTTTAAATCAAGAATTGGTGGTCTTGCTATCCAGTTTTGTTACCTGATTGCGTTTTACGCCATTGCATTGGCTTGGCTGGAGAAAAGTTGTGCCCAACTCGTTTGAAGGTAACATATTTAACAACATCTGATGAAAAAAGGTGCATTCTGTTGATGTGATTGTTTATATAATTAGCTGCATGCAGTGTCTGTTTACCTAGATAACTTTCTCTTGCCACTTTCCCTTTCCATATTGTGATGCACCATTGGGGTTGGTGTTACCAGTTACAATTAGAAGCTAAATTATTTTACTGTACAATTGACCAAGCCTAAAAACAACCTGAACCAGCACTGAAATTTGAGCAGAGGTTATTTTCTCCCCCCTTGTCTCTGCCTGATCCAGGTTGACGGACATCACACCCTGACACCCTGCGGATGTAAATAACTTGGTGTGAAACTCCCAGGCACCAGGAAATAACCATATCCAAGGATATTATTCAGAACACCACAATGTTAGATAGAAATAGATTTGATTATCATGCATATTTGTTAGGCCATTGTAATGTATGATGTGCATTCTAAACTGGAGATGTGATTTCTGTCCCAGGGAATAGCATTGTGTGCAACTTTTCAATTCGGATCACAATTAGTTGAATTAGGTGTTACTGAAGGGCTGGAACAAAAATGCACAGATACAGGAAAACCTATAAAAATGTTAAGATTATTCTAAATTGTAAGTGTTGATGTCTCCACGTTTCTGGTTTTGAGGCTTGGGCATCTGGTATCTGCAGTTCATCTGTCTAATCCCCTGCAAGGAGAGAAAGGCATCAATACTATTACAATGCTCTATTCATTTGATTGAATGTATTCGTGTTTTATATGCATTCATATAATTTTATTAGATATATTATCCTTCATCAAATGCCAGTATTTGTTTTGTATCCAAAGCATCTAGTTTATATTAGGATGAAGTAGCCTAGGCCTCTAATCTAGTTAGATTGCATCATATCACTTTTCAATAAATATCAAACCATGTAATCTTGATCATCAGTGTGATTTAATCATATTTGATAGTATGAATGAATCATAATGCAAGACTCCTCATTAGAAAACAACAGCTCTAATGCAATCGTAGCTTCACAGTGAAAAATCACTATTATGGCTATGAATCATTCTTAAATAGTCAGTAAAATAGATTTAGCTATGTAAAAACATGGTAGCCTGTATGGTATCATGCATGGCAGCTTACCTGTTATGCCCACAGTGTTGGAGCAGCAGACTAAGCAATTAGCGAGAGGAGGATCCTATACCGCAGGATACTTGTATTGTGGAGATTGGTAGTGTGGAGATTGATTCACTTGTAGTGTGGAGATTGATTCAGTTACTTGATTATTTGTGTCAGATATCTTCATTTTGGGATAGTTCTTCATTGAATTGCTAGCACTAGTTGCTCACACCACTTCAGTGGCCACAATGTGGCAACGAACATTTTGTGCTCGGTGAAATGCGAATGCTTTATCTCGTGATGCTGCATTCAAATCCCGTCCGAAAAGGTAGTAACCTACTGGAAAAGCCTGTGGATTGGTTAAATAATAACAGTATGCTAAACCAACATTAGTTTCTATCAAGGCTCAGGAGAAGACCCAGATGCAGACAGTTTTGAAGTAACAAAGGTTTATTACAGAAACAGGGGGCAGGCAAATGACAGGTCAGAGGTCAGTAGTCCAGAGTCCGAAAGGTACAGAACGGCAGTCAGGGTCAGGGCAGGCAGAATGGTCAAAAACCGATAAAACAGGAACTAGAGAAAGACAGGAGCACAGGAAAATGCTGTGAGTCTTGACGAAACAAAATGAACTGGCAACAGACAAACAGAGAACACAGGTACAAGTACACTGGGGATAATGAGGAAGATGGGCGACACCTGGAGGGGGGTGGAGGCAACCACAAAGACAGGTGAAACAGATCATTGTGAACTGCACTACTGATGTTCACAATGTTCTAGCAAGTCATTGGAATACTTGATGGTATGCACCAACTGGTTGAATCAATGTTGTTTCCACGTCATAATAAATTTAAAAAATGAAAATAAAGGTATGTTGAATCAACGTAGAAAACTGTTTGGAATTGTGTATCAATTTATGTAATCAATGTATTTAATAATGTAAAGGAGTTTGGGATTTGGATAAATTTTGATAAACTTTTCACCGAACATTTTTGTTGATTTCACATTGATTTCATGTTAGTTTTGATTTACATTTGATTAAGTTGTCAACTATCAGCCAGAGAGAACAGTGTGTGTTGTGTGTATGTGTACATCCATGCATGCTAGGTTGCATATGTGTTTGTGTGTTTGTGTGTGTGTACGTATGTGTGTGTGTGTGTGCACGCGCATGTGCGTTTGTTCATTGGTGCGTGAATGCGTGTTTCACGTCTCACTTTCTTTTTTAATTTGATCATCCAACCCTTTTGTCCTATCTCTGTCTCTCTGTCTCTCTGTCTCTCTCTCTCTGTGTTGTATATTCATAAGGTCATTATCTCCAGCTTCTCTCTGTCTCATTGTGTATAAGCTAGGAGCTGACTGACTCTAGGTTCAGGCCCGTTCACTCAGTACAATAGGGCTGTGGCTGTCTCTGTTTGGTTACCATGGTGATGAGGTTGTTTTAGGTGATGTAGCTTCTCATGTTGACTTTCCTTGATGGTCTATAATCTCTTTACGTACAGTTTGTGTGCCTAAGCACTTGCTTCTCAGTGTGTTTGTGTGGATGGTGACTACTTTCCCCTTAGGCTCAGCAGGCCAGCAGTTCCCTCTCCCCCCCACCCCCCAGGAGGTGCCCCCTACTGGCTCAGATGGGGTGTGAACGGACTCAAATATAGATCAGACACCTGGGCAAACAGCACGGGGTCCTGGCCCTGTGGCCTGCAGCAAAGGCTTTATTGACAGGCACTGTGCTGGCCTGCCAATATCACAGCAGCAGCCAGGGACCCAGTGGCTGTCATTTAGTCATGGAGTATGTGTATATTTGATGTGTGTGTGTGTGTTTTTGTGTCTTTGTGTGTGTGTGTGACAGAGAGATGAGTTAGTCATCTCCCACTCATTTCCATTATCCACTTCCTGTCCTTTCCCTCTTTTTCCCTCCCTTTTCTCTTTCAGTCTTTATCTCCTTGTCTTCCTTCCCCTCTGTGCAGGGAGAGTGAATTGGCCTGTTAGGACACCTCTTCCCATCGGCCCTCTCTACCAAGGGACTCATGTCACTCACACACAAATATCAGAGTGTGAGAGAGATAGAGTGATAGAAGGAGAGAGAGGGGGAGAGGGAGGGAGAGAGAGTTCCCTGGAGCGTGTGTACACTGGAGTGTTTTCTGTGGGGTTCTACTGTACTGCCCTATTAAGGTAGATGCTTGAAGTTACTGTGTAGCAGTTTCAAATACTTATTTTACTGTGTGTTTCCAGGAATGTGAGGCAGAGTGACACATGTGAGATACAGTGAATGTCAGTAGTGGTTCCACAAGACAGGAAGGTCTTTTGTTTTGTGGCAGTACAAGGATTGATTCTATTCTCGAGGCTTCCCTCCAGATATGAATAATTATAAGGATCAGTGCTGTTTTACAACCAGAGAGCACTGTGTGTGTGTGTGTGTGTGTGTGTGTGTGTGTGTGTGTGTGTGTGTGTGTGTGTGTGTGTGTGTGTGTGTGTGTGTGTGTGTGTGTGTGTGTGTGTGTGTGTGTGTGTGTGTGTGTGTGCATGCGTGCATGCGTGCATCTGTGCGTGCTAGCTTGCGTGTGTGTGAATATGTGTGTGTGTGTGTGTGTGTCAGGAGGTCTCGTCAATCAGGCGCCTGCAAGTCAAAGATAAATGCAAGGCATTATGGAGCTGTGCATTTGGATAATGTGTGTCGTAGGTACACATTAATGTTCTGTCACTGGGTGTCTGTATATGAGTCTGGGAAATAACAAGTGTCATCTCTATGGTAAGTCAGAGCTGCCTGTGTGTCTCAACAAACAATATCATCTCTGTTTACAGGCAGACATGAACAGTGGCAGGCATAACAGATTCACTTGGTCGCTGTGTGAAAGAACAGGACAGGTATGAAATGATGGGCAGAACAACAGAGAGGAAGAACGACAGAGAGGAAGAACGACAGAGAGGAAGAACGACAGAGAGGAAGAACGACAGAGAGGAAGACCGACAGTGGAAGAATAAGAAGGTCAGGCATGAATTAGAGGAGTGTGAGAGAAGACAACAACCAAAAGGAAGAGGGGAGGATGATAAAGTGGTTATTCATATTTTATTAGTTCATTAAGGGTCTAGCGGTGTTCTATGGGTGTACGCTGTAGTTTCAGGCTGCCTGCACTGCGTGCAAAGTCGTGATGCTTGGAGTCAGTGTAAAAATAAACAAATCATTTGTTTAGACCACTGTGCTCTAGAAAGCCTGAGACTACTTAATGAAAGTTGATAGAAACAGAGCATTATTATTTAACTATTTTATCTTAAGCCTTCCCCAAACCCTAACCTTAACCACTCAGAATTCATGCCTAAACTGTTAACCTTTGAGTTGGTTCTGTTTTAACCCTGTAACCACGCGGAATTAATGCGTAAAAAATAGACATTCATCCATAATATGTAGAATTTAATAATAATACATAGAAGGGAAACTATGAGATCTTGTTGCAGCTTCACACAAACAAACATGCGTACACACAGGAATAAACACAGTAATAAACACAGGAATAAACACAGGAATAAACACAGTAATAAACACAGTAATAAACACAGGAATAAACACAGGAATAAACACAGGAATAAACACAGGAATAAACACAGGAATAAACACAGGAATAAACACAGTAATAAACACAGTAATAAACACAGGAATAAACACAGGAATAAACACAGGAATAAACACAGGAATAAACACAGGAATAAACACAGGAATAAACACAGGAATAAACACAGGAATAAACACAGGAATAAACACAGGAATAAACACAGTAATAAACACAGTAATAAACACAGTAATAAACACAGGAATAAACACAGGAATAAACACAGGAATAAACACAGGAATAAACACAGGAATAAACACAGGAATAAACACAGGAATAAACACAGGAATAAACACAGGAATAAACACAGTAATAAACACAGTAATAAACACAGGAATAAACACAGGAATAAACACAGTAATAAACACAGTAATAAACACAGGAATAAACACAGTAATAAACACAGTAATAAACACAGTAATAAACACAGGAATAAACACAGGAATAAACACAGGAATAAACACAGGAATAAACACAGTAATAAACACAGTAATAAACACAAGAATAAAACACAGTAATAAACACAGGAATAAACACAGGTATAAACACAGGAATAAACACAGTAATAAACACAGGAATAAACATAGGAATAAACACAGATATAAACACATTAATAAACACAGGTATAAACACAGGAGTAAACACAGGAATAAACACAGATATAAACACATTAATAAACACAGGTATAAACACAGGAGTAAACACAGGAATAAACACAAAGACTTTTCACGCCATGTGGAAGCCATAGAGAATGGAATCTGGTTGATATCCCTTTAAATGGAGAGAAGGCATGCAATGGAACAGGGAGATTCGTTTCTCATAGGCACTTCCTTGTTGGATTTTCTTCAGGTTTTCGCCTGCAGTATCAGTTCTGTTATACTCAGAGACAATATTTTGACAGTTTTGGAAACTTTAGAGTGTTTTCTATCCTAATCTTACAATTATATTCATATTCTATATTCTGGGCCTGAGAACTAGGCAGTGTCATTTGGGTATGTTTTTCATCCAAACATCAAAATACTGCCCCCTACACTCAAACGGGTTAAAGAAGGCCAGTTTTATTGCTTATTTCATCAGGACAACAGATTACAGCTGTGCTAACATAATTGCAAAAGCGTTTTCTAATGATCAATTAGCCTTTTAAAATTATACAATGGTGGAACAAACTCCCTCACGACGCCAGGACAGCGGAGTCAATCACCACCTTCCGGAGACACCTGAAACCCCACCTCTTTAAGGAATACCTAGGATAGGATAAAGTAATCCTTCTCACCCCCCCCCCCTTAAAATATTTAGATGCACTATTGTGAAGTGGTTGTTCCACTGGATGTCATAAGGTGAATGCACCTTATTAAGTCGCTCTGGATAAGAGCGTCTGCTAAATGACTTAAATGTAATGTAAATGATTAGCTAACACAATGTGTCATTGAAACACAATAGTGATGGTTGCTGATAATTGGTCTCTGTATGCCTATGTAGATATTCCATTCAAAATCAGTAGAGAGAGAGAGAGAGAGAGAGAGAGAGAGAGAGAGAGAGAGAGAGAGAGAGAGAGAGAGAGAGAGAGAGAGAGAGAGAGAGAGAGAGAGAGAGAGAGAGAGAGAGAGAGAGAGAGAGAGAGAGAGAGAGAGAGAGAGAGAGAGAGAGAGAGAGAGAGAGAGAGAGAGAGAGAGAGAGAGAGAGAGAGAGAGAGATGCTAGGCGTATATTAACCCCTGCTGTACCAAACTAAATGATAGGCTTATATTAACCCCTGCTGTACCAAACTAAATGATAGGCTTATATTAACCCCTGCTGTACCAAACTAAACGCTAGGCTTATATTAACCCCTGCTGTACCAAACTAAATGATAGGCTTATATTAACCCCTGCTGTACCAAACTAAACACTAGGCTTATATTAACCCCTGCTGTACCAAACTAAACGCTAGGCTTATATTAACCCCTGCTGTACCAATCTAAACGCTAGGCTTATATTAACCCCTGCTGTACCAAACTAAATGCTAGGCTTATATTAACCCCTGCTGTACCAAACTAAATGATAGGCTTATATTAACCCACGCTGTACCAAACTAAACGCTAGGCTTATATTAACCCCTGCTGTACCAAACTAAATGATAGGCTTATATTAACCCCTGCTGTACCAAACTAAACGCTAGGCTTCTATTAACCCACGCTGTACCAAACTAAACGCTAGGCTTATCTTAACCCACGCTGTACCAAACTAAACGCTAGGCTTCTATTAACCCACGCTGTACCAAACTAAACGCTAAGCTTATCTTAACCCATGCTGTACCAAACGAAATGCTAGGCATATATTAACCCCCGCTGTCACGCCTTGGTCATTGTATTTTGTGTTTTTGTTATATGTTTGGGTAGGCCAGGGTGTGACATGGGTTTATATGTTGTTTTCGTATTGGGGTTTGTATTATTTGGGATTGCGGCTGATTAGGGGTGTGGTATAGGTTTGGCTGCCTGAGGAAAGCATTCAGACCCCTTGACTTTTAGCACATTTTGCTACGTTAAACTCTTATTCTAAAATTGATTAAAAGAACTACCTCATCAATCTACAAACAATACCCCATAATGACAAAGCAAAAAACGGTTTTTAGACATTTTTTCTATGAGACTGGAAATTGAGCTCAGGTGCATCCTGTTTCCATTGATGGAGTTGTAAACAGGATGCACCTGAGGTGGAGTCCACCTGTGGTAAATTCAATTGATTGGACATGATTTGGAAAGCCACACACTTGTCTGTATAATTATTTTTTTTCCATCAATTTTAGAATAAGGCTGTAAGGTGAAAAAATATTTATTTCCAAATCCTCTTTATGACTAGGATTGTGCTTTTGGCTACTGGACAATGAAAGAATGTGGACATAAAATAACTGCATTCACAGATATGGTCTGATTCTGGCTCGGCTACATTGAAGCACAGTAAAACATAAAAATGCGTACTGTCTCCAGCTCATTACAATGTGGTGTGTGACACGATGATGAAGCCTGCTTTCCATTGCATATCCATGAGCTGTTTGAGATGTAGCAGCAGCTCTCACTCTCTGACAGATTCTCCACTCAAAGGCTTTGTATCTGTATGATACATAACAAATATACCGTACAAACTCACCAATTTAAAACCAGTAATTTATACGATTGAACTTATAGACTGACAAGCATGTCTAGTGAAATGTATTTCCATCGCCTGGTATTTACATTAATAAATAGGTCAAAAGTATTATTTCTCAATGGGATTGTTTTCTTCTTCTCCCGGACAATTGGCCACTCAAATTATTATTGATTTTTTTATCTGCCCCAAAACCTCTATTATTGGCTAATGGAATCCATGGTGTGTGTGTGTTTTATCTTGCCACAATGTTGTTCTAGATTTAATTAAAGCCTTTGAAATGTGCCAGTGGTAGACTGAGTCAATGTAGGTGACCCTATTCAGCATGTGTGTGTGTGTGTGTGTGTGTGTGTGTGTGTGTGTGTGTGTGTGTGTGTGTGTGTGTGTGTGTGTGTGTGTGTGTGTGTGTGTGTGTGTGTGTGTGTGTGTGTGTGTGTGTGTGTGTGTGTGTGTGTGTGTGTGTGTGTGTGTGTGTGTGTGTGTGTGTGTGTGTGCGTGTGTGCGTGTGTGCGTGCGTGCTAGATGCTAGGTGTTAATGATGAGCAGGTAGAAGTGTGGAAGCGTGACCTCTCTCGATTTCAAATCAATTTCAATTGAAAGGCTTTATTGGCAAGGGAAACATATGTTAACATTGCCAAAGCAAGTGAATAGATAATAAACAAAGTGGAATAAACAATACAAATTTTACAATAAACATTACACTCACAAAAATGCCAAAATAATGATATTTCAAATGTCATATTATGCCTGTATACAATGTTGTAACTATGTGCAAATATTTAAAATAAAAAAACATAAATATGGGTTGTATTGACAATGGTGTTTGTTCTTCACTGGTTTCCCTTTTTTTGTGCCAACAGGTCACTAATCTTGCTGCTGTGATGGCACACTTTGGTATTTAACCCAATAGATATGGGAGTTTATCAAAACTAGATTTGTTTTCGATTTCTTTGTGGATCTGTGTAATCTGAGGGAAATATGTGTCTCTAATATGGTCATACATATGGCAGGAAGTTAGGAAATGCAGGTCAGTTTCAAACTAATTTTGTGGGCAGTGCTTCTCTTGAAAGCCAGATCTGCCTACGGAGGCCTTTCTCACTAGCAAGGTAATGCCTGTACATAGTCAACAATTTCCTAAAAGTTTGGGTCAGTCACAGTGGTCAGGTGTTCTGCCTCTATGTACTCTCTGTTTAGGGCCAAATAACATTCCAATTTGTTCAATTTTTTTGTTTAATTGTTTCCAATGTGTCAAGTAATTCTCTTTTAGTTTTCTCCTGATTTGGTTGGGTGTAATTGTGTTGCTGTCCTGGGGCTCTGTGGGGTGTGTTGGTGTTTGTGAACAGAGCCCCAAGGACCAGCTTTCTTAGGGGACACGTCTCCAGGTTCATGTTGTTGCATATGCAAGGGTAGTTATTGGGGTTACATTTGTCTCCACTTTTGTCGATTGAGGTGATCAAACCTGGGTTTCCAAATATTGGGGAAGATGCCAGAGATGAGGATGATATTAAGAGTAAGTACAGCAATTTGGAATTTGTGGTCTGTATATTTTATAATTTAATTTAGGATACCATTAACACCACAGGCCTTTTTTGGGTTGGAGGGTCTGTATTTTGTCCTGTATTTCATTCAATGTAAGTAGTCTTTAATAGTTGATTCTTAAATTTGTATTTGATCATGCAAATGTTTTTTTGTTTGAGCTTTGTTATAGTTCAAAAAAGTTTGGAGAAGTGGTTTATCCATACATCTTTATTTTGGATAGATTACTCTTTGCGTTGTTATTTGTTTAGTGTGGTCCAAATTCCCCAGAATTGATTAGATTCTTTAATTGCTTCAGCTGATTTCTGACCTGCTGTTCATTCTTTTCCTAAGTGTATTTCTTTATTGTTTAAGTTATTCACCATAGTGAGAGGTGTTGGCTCATGTTTTCTGACAGTGTACTGTTTGTTTCTC
>NC_060181.1:80251007-80271774 GCF_021184085.1 Oncorhynchus gorbuscha | reverse complement strand
TCCAAAGCCCGTAACAAAGGAGACAACGTGGAGATAAGGAGTAACAAAAGATATATTTATTAACTAAAGCAACTAAGGAAAATATCCAATGGTGTGTGTAATCAGTAGTCCGTAGTGTAAGTGAGTGTTTTGCATGCATGAATGTGATAATGCAGGGTGTTGAAAGGTGCCAAAGCAAACAAACAAAAGGCCACCAAGAACCACACCACAATCTACAACAGGTGTCTGCATGGAGAGAGTCTCCTCCATGAATGTTGAAGAGGTCTATTTATCCTGGGAGACACCTGGCCCAGGTGTTTCCCATGTAGCTGACGACCCTCTCAACTCCGCCCACCGGCATCCTAATAAGAAAACAAGAACAAAGACAGAATACGGCAGACAGAGTGGGAGGGTCGTCACATTCCCCCCATAAAACCGGGGACCAACAAGGACCCCGGAACAACATACCAGCCTCCCGTCCCAAATTGACACAGGCCTCTGCGTCCCAAATTGACACAGGCCTCTGCGTCCCAAATTGACACAGGCCTCTGCGTCCCAAATTGACACAGGCCTCTGCGTCCCAAATTGACACAGGCCTCTGCGTCCCAAATTGACACAGGCCTCTGCGCCCCAAATTGACACAGGCCTCTGCGCCCCAAATTGACACAGGCCTCTGCGCCCCAAATTGACACAGGCCTCTGCGCCCCAAATTGACACAGGCCTCTGCGCCCCAAATTGACACAGGCCTCTGTGCCCCAAATTGATGAGGGTTTACGTGTTCACACTTACAATTTGCCCCAGCCAACCTCCTCCCCAGACCTCAGCAACCTTCGCACAGGAAGCAACATTTAAGAGGAAAGAAAAAAACAAGACCAGGAGGGAGCAGACAGGACAGAGAGAACATGACAATACGAAACAATGGTTAGTCACGTAAACATTAGGAACAGGGCGCACGAGAGAGCGCATCAGCAATCACGTTTTCAGTCCCCCCCGGATGTGCCTCACATCGAGATGGAATGATTGTAAAAATAAACACCATCGCATTATCCTCTGGTTTGGACACATCATGGACCTCAAAAAAGTGAGGGGGTTATGGTCGGTGTAGACCACAATAGGTACTACCCCCGACCGACATACACTTCGGAAGTGTTGTAGCGCCCAAATGAGTGCTAGCGCTTCCTTTTCAATAACCGAATAGTTCAACTGATAATCGTTAAACTTTTAGAAAAGAAACTAACAGGCTTCTCAATCCCAGACACATCTGCTTGCAGCAAAACTGCACCTGCCCCCACATGACTAGCATCCACCTGCAAGGTAAATGACAAATCCATGCGAGGAGCAGCCAGCACTGGAGTTGAGGTAAGCAACCTCTTTGAATCTTCAAAAGCGTGTTGACAACGAGTAGACCAAACGTAAACAGCCTTAGCTTTCAGCATATCTGTCAAGGAGCGACCACAGTAGAGAAGTTATTACAAAAACTACGGTAATAACCAATCATGCCCAAGAAACGCATCAGTTCCTTTTTAGTAGTTGGTGGTGGAAAAGCATCAATAGCCACCACTTTAGCCCGAACAGGACGCACTTCACCCTGCCCAACCACTTTTCCAAGGTATGTAACGGTCGCCTGAGCAAACTCACATTTTGCCAGATTGATTGTGAGGCGACCTGCAGCCAGACGTTCAAACAAGGCTTGAATACGGGACAGATGTTCTTCCCAAGTATCTGCATAGATCACTACATCGTCCAAATAAACAGCGCACCCGGTCAGACCGGCGACAACCCTGTTCATAAGTCGCTGAAAAGTGGCAGGTGCATTGCGCAGACCGAAACTCATAACTGAATACGAGTACAGACCAAAGGGTGTAATAAAGGCAGAGATTTCACGTGCCCTACTCGTCAGTGGCACCTGCCAATAGCCTTTTAACAGGTCAAATTTGCTCACAAACTTAGCTGCACCGACTTGATCAACACAGTCCTCCATCCGAGGAAGAGGAAATGAATCTGGCTTTGTGACACTGTTTACCTTACGGTAGTCCGTACAAAAACGGTTTGTTCCATCCGGTTTACTGACCAAGATACAGGGAGAAGCCCAACTGGAGAAAGAAGGCTCTGCTATCTTACTCTCCAGCATGTACTTGACCTCAGCATCCAGACAACGTAGTTTCTCTGAAGAAACTCTATAGAACCGCTGACGAATGGGGTCAGCACCTCCAATGTCAATATCATGTTCTATTAAGTTTGTACGTGTAGGTGTATCAGAAAATAAACCTGGAAATCTCTGAATCAGACCAACCATCTCTTTCCGCTCATCAACAGGTAGGTGAGTGAGAAGACTGTCTAAAATATCCAGTGTTTCTGAATTTTTCAATCTACCCTGCAATATACAATCGTCAGGACCAGGAACATCTTCCTCCTCATGCACAGATCTAGCACGACAAGAACCCAAGGAAACAACGGTATCAGCCAAAAGAACAGGTTTACCGTCCTCTGTAGAATCCCACTGTTCAGTCTCTCAGAGGAACGTGCATAATAGGGTTTTAACAGATTTACATGGCACAGCTGGTGTGCTTTCCTCCGTTCTGGAGTGGCAACTAGATAATTTTGCTCAGTGTACTGGCGCACCACTGTATATGGACCTTGAAACTTGGCTTGAAAAGGAGAACCAACAATTGGCAGCAGAGCAAGAACCTGGTCACCTGGACTAAAGTGACGAGGCTCAGTTCGGCGATCAAATATGCCCTTCATCCTATCCTGTGAAGATGATAACTTCTCTTTAGCCATTTCACCAGCGGCATACAGCCGTCGCCGGAAATCACACACATACGAACACAGGGACTGAGGAGGCTCGGGAGACTTCCAGTCATCCTGGAGAACAGATAAAAGTCCACGCACCCTATGTCCAAACACAAGGTCATTTGGACTGAAACCTGTGCTCTCCTGTGAAACTTCCCTAGCGGCTAACAGTAACCAAGGCAACCCCTCCTCCCAATCCTTATCCATCTCAGTACAATAAGCTCTCAACAAAGACTTAAGTGTTTGATGGAAACGTTCCAGTGCTCCTTGACTTTGCGCGTGATAGGCGCTAGACACATTGTGTTTAATATGAAGCTGTTGAAGAACCTGACCAAACAGATTAGAGGTAAAATTAGATCCTTGATCACTCTGAATGACCTTAGGGATTCCAAACAATGAGAGAAACTGAGTCAAAGCTTTTAACACCGATTTAGTCGTGATAGATCGGAGAGGATAGGCAGCAGGAAACCTAGTGGTCTGACACATCACAGTGAACAGGTAACTGCTACCCTTTTAGAATGAGGCAGAGGACCCACACAGTCAATAATTAGATACTCAAAAGGTTGGCTGAGTACAGGAATAGGAAACAATGGTACTGGTTTAATAGCTTGATTAGGCTTACCAGTTAATTGACAGGTGTGACAAGTTTTGATAAAATCAGAAACATCCCTCTTTAATCTAGGCCAAAAGAAATGTCTTAATATGCGATTGTAGGTTTTCCTCACCCCCATATGTCCAGCAACGTCACTGTGAGAAGTTTCCAACACCAACTCACGAAGCTTAACTGGTACAACAACCTGACTAATTGCCTCCCCCAGAAAAACACTATCATGAGACACCCACTTTCTCATCAGGACATCCTCTTGGAGAAAATAGCCATGGGCGACATCTCCCAACTGTTCTATAGGCACAATTTGATCACGCAACTCTTCCAACGTGGGGTCATCCCGTTGAGCATTGATTAGATCTGAGCGGGTTACAGATAACGGGATAACAGGGAAAACAGTGACATACTTTGTATTATTATCATTAGTCGGCGCAGTGACTAGTTCGCCACGGCTCATAGAACGTGTCACTGCACACGCAGAGAACACCTCTGGGAAACTCTGTACACTCTCATCAGGAATCCCAACAAATGACGGCTTAGTGGAAACCACTAGAGATGGAAACACAACTGGCCATACCCGCTCACCTGCTAAGTTATTCCCAAGGATAACGTCGATACCCTCAATAGGCAATGAAGGACGCACCCCCACAACAACTTCACCCTTCACCAGCCCACAATCCAACATCAGTTTATGCAATGGAACTGACAGAGTGTTCAAACCTATTCCCTAATTAGAACACTATTCCCGAATCAGTCTCAGCAGAAAAGGGTAACACAGACTCCAACACAAATGATTCAGAGGCACCTGTGTCTCTCAGGATCTTCACTGGCACTAGGTCTTTACTTCCTAACATAGACACAAAACCTTCTGTAATGAAAGGTAAATAGTCTGGATCAATATGGACTTTCACATTCTCCTGGGCCTGAGGAAATGAGTCAAGAATGAACTGATGTGGAACAGGTGCAGCTAACGCAGCAGGCTTAGATTTAGCGTAAGCACCCTTTGACCTGAGAAGTGGACATTCGTTTTTCCAATGACCTGAACCTTGACAGTAGTGACACTCCTGCCCAAAGTCAGCCTTACCATGGGAGTCAGGTTCAACCCTAGTTGAATAGAACTCTGCCCGAGAATCAAAGTATCTCGGTGAGCGAAGCCCAAATCTATCCGAACACCCCCACTCTTTCCGAATACGGGGTTTTGCAAAGACACTTTTGTGAGTCAACACATACTCGTCCGCCAAAACCGCAGCTTCAGCAACATTCTTTACTTTCTGTTCATTAATATAAGTGGCAATACGATCAGGAATTGTGTCCTTAAATTGCTCTAACATAATCAGATCACACAGCCCTTGGAAAGTCACAACTGCAGAGGCAGAACACCAGCGATTAAACTGTAAAGATAACTGTCGCGCAAACTCAACATGAGTCTGGTTATCGTCCCTTTTTAAAGTTCTAAATCGTTGGCGGTAAGCCTCAGGGACCAATTCATAAATCTGTAACACAGCTGTTTTAACTTTATCATAACTGGCACTGTCGTGTACACTAAGAGCTGAATATGCTTCCTGCGCTTTACCAGTCAGCACACACTGCAACATTAAAGTGCGGTCAGAATCAGGCCAACTCCTAGCGTCAGCAACCCGCTCAAACAACGAAAAGAATGTCTCGGGGTCCCTTTCATTAAACCGAGGCAATAACCGCAAGTTCCCAACAATATCAAATGTCTCTGGGGCATGACCAAAAGCGGAACTACCCCTAGGTAAATCTGGGTCACCTTCCCAAAACAAACTCTCCCCTGAGATCTTTCCTTCCCTAACCAACTCTATACGTTCTTGTTGCAACTTGATTTTAGCACGCTCCATATCTTGTTTAAATGCCAATTCCTTTTCATATTTCACACGATCATGCTCTAGCTTCTCACGATCATGCTCTAGCTTCTCACGATCATGCTCTAGCTGTAACAAAAGCAGTTCTTTCTGCTGTTCAAAAAGAAGGCTACTAGGACTAACCGATGGAATGGCCATTGTAACGTTATGGGGAGACAACAAATCCTCAGCAGAGGCTGGCCCGGTGGTAACTTCAAGAATACCACTCTCCATCAGATTGGCTTTCAATATCAACCTAATAGAATTCTTTAGACGTTTATCACTAATCTCAACCTTGTAGTGTTCCGCGACCTTCAACAGCTGTTCTTTAGTACCTAAATCTAACAATTCCTCTGATGGAGAGCGAATGAACTTATCTACATAAGACGCCATAATCACACAAAAAACAATTCTCGCTCTTCCCTTCTGCTGAGCACACCAGAACACAACCCGAGAATTGACAATCACCCTGAGCACCACAGAAGAGAGATGAGATATGGAGCTTCCCCAAAACCTACAATAACTCAACCCTAGTCTTCGTGCAGATTTGCGGTGGGAATTTACGCACTGTAGCCCGCTGGCAAGGAAATAGAACTCCCCAGCATGCTGGCAAATTCCACCAAGCCACGGATGTGCCCCCGAGACAACTGCTCAGTCCACAGACACCACACAAAAATAACAAACATTAACCATGCCCAACATATTCCAAAAAATGAAACACGTCGCTAAACCTATCAGGGGAAAAAGGCTATAGCTCCGGGTAGCAAGTTCCACTACCCTACCCAAATCTCCCACCGAGGTACACAGCAGATTACTCACTTCAGACTGACGTCCCAACAGAAAGTAGAACAAGAGTTCAGGCTAGGCAGGGCCTGGAAACTAACCATTATACTCTCTCCAACGCAGCACACAAACCAAACAACAAAGGCAACCAATACTGGGCCGATCACACTCAAACACTATTCAAACCAAACACGTACCTCCACGGTCTCCCAAACCAATAGTTCAAAGATCCCGGATGAGCCCCCACTTGTCACGAACCGGCTCAAAGCCCGTAACAAAGGGAGACAACGTGGAGATAAGGAGTAACAAAAGATATATTTATTAACTAAAGCAACTAAGGAAAATATCCAATGGTGTGTGTAATCAGTAGTCCGTAGTGTAAGTGAGTGTTTTGCATGCATGAATGTGATAATGCAGGGTGATGAAAGGTGCCAAAGCAAACAAACAAAAGGCCACCAAGAACCACACCACAATCTACAACAGGTGTCTGCATGGAGAGAGTCTCCTCCATGAATGTTGAAGAGGTCTATTTATCCTGGGAGACACCTGGCCCAGGTGTTTCCCATGTAGCTGACGACCCTCTCAACTCCGCCCACCGGCATCCTAATAAGAAAACAAGAACAAAGACAGAATATGGCAGACAGAGTGGGAGGCTTGTCACGAACCGGCTCAAAGCCCGTAACAAAGGGAGACAACGTGGAGATAAGGAGTAACAAAAGATATATTTATTAACTAAAGCAACTAAGGAAAATATCCAATGGTGTGTGTAATCAGTAGTCCGTAGTGTAAGTGAGTGTTTTGCATGCATGAATGTGATAATGCAGGGTGTTGAAAGGTGCCAAAGCAAACAAACAAAAGGCCACCAAGAACCACACCACAATCTACAACAGGTGTCTGCATGGAGAGAGTCTCCTCCATGAATGTTGAAGAGGTCTATTTATCCTGGGAGACACCTGGCCCAGGTGTTTCCCATGTAGCTGACGACCCTCTCAACTCCGCCCACCGGCATCCTAATAAGAAAACAAGAACAAAGACAGAATACGGCAGACAGAGTGGGAGGGTCGTCACATTCCCCCCATAAAACCGGGGACCAACAAGGACCCCGGAACAACATACCAGCCTCCCGCGTCCCAAATTGACACAGGCCTCTGCGTCCCAAATTGACACAGGCCTCTGCGTCCCAAATTGACACAGGCCTCTGCGTCCCAAATTGACACAGGCCTCTGCGTCCCAAATTGACACAGGCCTCTGCGTCCCAAATTGACACAGGCCTCTGCGCCCCAAATTGACACAGGCCTCTGCGCCCCAAATTGACACAGGCCTCTGCGCCCCAAATTGACACAGGCCTCTGGCCCCAAATTGACACAGGCCTCTGCGCCCCAAATTGACACAGGCCTCTGTGCCCCAAATTGATGAGGGTTTACGTGTTCACACTTACAATTTGCCCCAGCCAACCTCCTCCCCAGACCTCAGCAACCTTCGCACAGGAAGCAACATTTAAGAGGAAAGAAAACAAGACCAGGAGGGAGCAGACAGGACAGAGAGAACATGACAATACGAAACAATGGTTAGTCACGTAAACATTAGGAACAGGGCGCACGAGAGAGCGCATCAGCAATCACGTTTTCAGTCCCCGGATGTGCCTCACATCGAGATGGAATGATTGTAAAAATAAACACCATCGCATTATCCTCTGGTTTGGACACATCATGGACCTCAAAAAAGTGAGGGGGTTATGGTCGGTGTAGACCACAATAGGTACTACCCCGACCCGACATACACTTCGAAGTGTTGTAGCGCCCAAATGAGTGCTAGCGCTTCCTTTTCAATAACCGAATAGTTCAACTGATAATCGTTAAACTTTTTAGAAAAGAAACTAACAGGCTTCTCAATCCCAGACACATCTGCTTGCAGCAAAACTGCACCTGCCCCCACATGACTAGCATCCACCTGCAAGGTAAATGACAAATCCATGCGAGGAGCAGCCAGCACTGGAGTTGAGGTAAGCAACCTCTTTGAATCTTCAAAAGCGTGTTGACAACGAGTAGACCAAACGTAAACAGCCTTAGCTTTCAGCATATCTGTCAAGGGAGCGACCACAGTAGAGAAGTTATTACAAAAACTACGGTAATAACCAATCATGCCCAAGAAACGCATCAGTTCCTTTTTAGTAGTTGGTGGTGGAAAAGCATCAATAGCCACCACTTTAGCCCGAACAGGACGCACTTCACCCTGCCCAACCACTTTTCCAAGGTATGTAACGGTCGCCTGAGCAAACTCACATTTTGCCAGATTGATTGTGAGGCGACCTGCAGCCAGACGTTCAAACAAGGCTTGAATACGGGACAGATGTTCTTCCCAAGTATCTGCATAGATCACTACATCGTCCAAATAAACAGCGCACCCGGTCAGACCGGCGACAACCCTGTTCATAAGTCGCTGAAAAGTGGCAGGTGCATTGCGCAGACCGAAACTCATAACTGAATACGAGTACAGACCAAAGGGTGTAATAAAGGCAGAGATTTCACGTGCCCTACTCGTCAGTGGCACCTGCCAATAGCCTTTTAACAGGTCAAATTTGCTCACAAACTTAGCTGCACCGACTTGATCAACACAGTCCTCCATCCGAGGAAGAGGAAATGAATCTGGCTTTGTGACACTGTTTACCTTACGGTAGTCCGTACAAAAACGGTTTGTTCCATCCGGTTTACTGACCAAGATACAGGGAGAAGCCCAACTGGAGAAAGAAGGCTCTGCTATCTTACTCTCCAGCATGTACTTGACCTCAGCATCCAGACAACGTAGTTTCTCTGAAGAAACTCTATAGAACCGCTGACGAATGGGGTCAGCACCTCCAATGTCAATATCATGTTCTATTAAGTTTGTACGTGTAGGTGTATCAGAAAATAAACCTGGAAATCTCTGAATCAGACCAACCATCTCTTTCCGCTCATCAACAGGTAGGTGAGTGAGAAGACTGTCTAAAATATCCAGTGTTTCTGAATTTTTCAATCTACCCTGCAATATACAATCGTCAGGACCAGGAACATCTTCCTCCTCATGCACAGATCTAGCACGACAAGAACCCAAGGAAACAACGGTATCAGCCAAAAGAACAGGTTTACCGTCCTCTGTAGAATCCCACTGTTCAGTCTCAGAGGAACGTGCATAATAGGGTTTTAACAGATTTACATGGCACAGCTGGTGTGCTTTCCTCCGTTCTGGAGTGGCAACTAGATAATTTTGCTCAGTGTACTGGCGCACCACTGTATATGGACCTTGAAACTTGGCTTGAAAAGGAGAACCAACAATTGGCAGCAGAGCAAGAACCTGGTCACCTGGACTAAAGTGACGAGGCTCAGTTCGGCGATCAAATATGCCCTTCATCCTATCCTGTGAAGATGATAACTTCTCTTTAGCCATTTCACCAGCGGCATACAGCCGTCGCCGGAAATCACACACATACGAACACAGGGACTGAGGAGGCTCGGGAGACTTCCAGTCATCCTGGAGAACAGATAAAAGTCCACGCACCCTATGTCCAAACACAAGGTCATTTGGACTGAAACCTGTGCTCTCCTGTGAAACTTCCCTAGCGGCTAACAGTAACCAAGGCAACCCCTCCTCCCAATCCTTATCCATCTCAGTACAATAAGCTCTCAACAAAGACTTAAGTGTTTGATGGAAACGTTCCAGTGCTCCTTGACTTTGCGCGTGATAGGCGCTAGACACATTGTGTTTAATATGGAGCTGTTGAAGAACCTGACCAAACAGATTAGAGGTAAAATTAGATCCTTGATCACTCTGAATGACCTTAGGGATTCCAAACAATGAGAGAAACTGAGTCAAAGCTTTTAACACCGATTTAGTCGTGATAGATCGGAGAGGATAGGCAGCAGGAAACCTAGTGGTCTGACACATCACAGTGAACAGGTAACTGCTACCCTTTTTAGAATGAGGCAGAGGACCCACACAGTCAATAATTAGATACTCAAAAGGTTGGCTGAGTACAGGAATAGGAAACAATGGTACTGGTTTAATAGCTTGATTAGGCTTACCAGTTAATTGACAGGTGTGACAAGTTTTGATAAAATCAGAAACATCCCTCTTTAATCTAGGCCAAAAGAAATGTCTTAATATGCGATTGTAGGTTTTCCTCACCCCCATATGTCCAGCAACGTCACTGTGAGAAGTTTCCAACACCAACTCACGAAGCTTAACTGGTACAACAACCTGACTAATTGCCTCCCCCAGAAAAACACTATCATGAGACACCCACTTTCTCATCAGGACATCCTCTTGGAGAAAATAGCCATGGGCGACATCTCCCAACTGTTCTATAGGCACAATTTGATCACGCAACTCTTCCAACGTGGGGTCATCCCGTTGAGCATTGATTAGATCTGAGCGGGTTACAGATAACGGGATAACAGGGAAAACAGTGACATACTTTGTATTATTATCATTAGTCGGCGCAGTGACTAGTTCGCCACGGCTCATAGAACGTGTCACTGCACACGCAGAGAACACCTCTGGGAAACTCTGTACACTCTCATCAGGAATCCCAACAAATGACGGCTTAGTGGAAACCACTAGAGATGGAAACACAACTGGCCATACACGCTCACCTGCTAAGTTATTCCCAAGGATAACGTCGATACCCTCAATAGGCAACGAAGGACGCACCCCCACAACAACTTCACCCTTCACCAGCCCACAATCCAACATCAGTTTATGCAATGGAACTGACAGAGTGTTCAAACCTATTCCCCTAATTAGAACACTATTCCCCGAATCAGTCTCAGCAGAAAAGGGTAACACAGACTCCAACACAAATGATTCAGAGGCACCTGTGTCTCTCAGGATCTTCACTGGCACTAGGTCTTTACTTCCTAACATAGACACAAAACCTTCTGTAATGAAAGGTAAATAGTCTGGATCAATATGGACTTTCACATTCTCCTGGGCCTGAGGAAATGAGTCAAGAATGAACTGATGTGGAACAGGTGCAGCTAACGCAGCAGGCTTAGATTTAGCGTAAGCACCCTTTGACCTGAGAAGTGGACATTCGTTTTTCCAATGACCTGAACCTTGACAGTAGTGACACTCCTGCCCAAAGTCAGCCTTACCATGGGAGTCAGGTTCAACCCTAGTTGAATAGAACTCTGCCCGAGAATCAAAGTATCTCGGTGAGCGAAGCCCAAATCTATCCGAAATGCCCCCACTCTTTCCGAATACGGGGTTTTGCAAAGACACTTTTGTGAGTCAACACATACTCGTCCGCCAAAACCGCAGCTTCAGCAACATTCTTTACTTTCTGTTCATTAATATAAGTGGCAATACGATCAGGAATTGTGTCCTTAAATTGCTCTAACATAATCAGATCACACAGCCCTTGGAAAGTCACAACTGCAGAGGCAGAACACCAGCGATTAAACTGTAAAGATAACTGTCGCGCAAACTCAACATGAGTCTGGTTATCGTCCCTTTTTAAAGTTCTAAATCGTTGGCGGTAAGCCTCAGGGACCAATTCATAAATCTGTAACACAGCTGTTTTAACTTTATCATAACTGGCACTGTCGTGTACACTAAGAGCTGAATATGCTTCCTGCGCTTTACCAGTCAGCACACACTGCAACATTAAAGTGCGGTCAGAATCAGGCCAACTCCTAGCGTCAGCAACCCGCTCAAACAACGAAAAGAATGTCTCGGGGTCCCTTTCATTAAACCGAGGCAATAACCGCAAGTTCCCAACAATATCAAATGTCTCTGGGGCACGACCAAAAGCGGAACTACCCCTAGGTAAATCTGGGTCACCTTCCCAAAACAAACTCTCCCCTGAGATCTTTCCTTCCCTAACCAACTCTATACGTTCTTGTTGCAACTTGATTTTAGCACGCTCCATATCTTGTTTAAATGCCAATTCCTTCGACCGGGATCTTTGAACTATTGGTTTGGGAGACCGTGGAGGTACGTGTTTGGATTGAATATTGTGTTTGAGTGTGATCGGCCCAGTATTGGTTGCCTTTGTTGTTTGGTTTGTGTGCTGTGTTGGAGAGAGTATAATGGTTAGTTTCCAGGCCCTGCCTAGCCTGAACTCTTGTTTTACTTTCTGTTGGGACGTCAGTCTGAAGTGAGTAATCTGCTGTGTACCTCGGTGGGAGATTTGGGTAGGGTAGTGGAACTTGCTACCCGGAGCTATAGCCTTTTTCCCCTGATAGGTTTAGCGACGTGTTTCATTTTTTGGAATATGTTGGGCATGGTTAATGTTTGTTATTTTTGTGTGGTGTCTGTGGACTGAGCAGTTGTCTCGGGGCACATCCGTGGCTTGGTGGAATTTGCCAGCATGCTGGGGAGTTCTATTTCCTTGCCAGCGGGCTACAGTGCGTAAATTCCCACCGCAAATCTGCACGAAGACTAGGGTTGAGTTATTGTAGGTTTTGGGGAAGCTCCATATCTCATCTCTTCTGTGGTGCTCAGGGTGATTGTCAATTCTCGGGTTGTGTTCTGGTGTGCTCAGCAGAAGGGAAAAGCGATAAAAAAATTTTTTTTGTGATTATGGCGTCTTATGTAGATAAGTTCATTCGCTCTCCATCAGAGGAATTGTTAGATTTAGGTACTAAAGAACAGCTGTTGAAGGTCGCGGAACACTACAAGGTTGAGATTAGTGATAAACGTCTAAAGAATTCTATTAGGTTGATATTGAAAGCCAATCTGATGGAGAGTGGTATTCTTGAAGTTACCACCGGGCCAGCCTCTGCTGAGGATTTGTTGTCTCCCCATAACGTTACAATGGCCATTCCATCGGTTAGTCCTAGTAGCCTTCTTTTTGAACAGCAGAAAGAACTGCTTTTGTTACAGCTAGAGCATGATCGTGAGAAGCTAGAGCATGATCGTGAGAAGCTAGAGCATGATCGTGTGAAATATGAAAAGGAATTGGCATTTAAACAAGATATGGAGCGTGCTAAAATCAAGTTGCAACAAGAACGTATAGAGTTGGTTAGGGAAGGAAAGATCTCAGGGGAGAGTTTGTTTTGGGAAGGTGACCCAGATTTACCTAGGGGTAGTTCCGCTTTTGGTCATGCCCCAGAGACATTTGATATTGTTGGGAACTTGCGGTTATTGCCTCGGTTTAATGAAAGGGACCCCGAGACATTCTTTTCGTTGTTTGAGCGGGTTGCTGACGCTAGGAGTTGGCCTGATTCTGACCGCACTTTAATGTTGCAGTGTGTGCTGACTGGTAAAGCGCAGGAAGCATATTCAGCTCTTAGTGTACACGACAGTGCCAGTTATGATAAAGTTAAAACAGCTGTGTTACAGATTTATGAATTGGTCCCTGAGGCTTACCGCCAACGATTTAGAACTTTAAAAAGGGACGATAACCAGACTCATGTTGAGTTTGCGCGACAGTTATCTTTACAGTTTAATCGCTGGTGTTCCGCCTCTGCAGTTGTGACTTTCCAAGGGCTGTGTGATCTGATTATGTTAGAGCAATTTAAGGACACAATTCCTGATCGTATTGCCACTTATATTAATGAACAGAAAGTAAAGAATGTTGCTGAAGCTGCGGTTTTGGCGGACGAGTATGTGTTGACTCACAAAAGTGTCTTTGCAAAACCCCGTATTCGGAAAGAGTGGGGGCATTCGGATAGATTTGGGCTTCGCTCACCGAGATACTTTGGTTCTCGGGCAGAGTTCTATTCAACTAGGGTTGAACCTGACTCCCATGGTAAGGCTGACTTTGGGCAGGAGTGTCACTACTGTCAAGGTTCAGGTCATTGGAAAACGAATGTCCACTTCTCAGGTCAAAGGGTGCTTACGCTAAATCTAAGCCTGCTGCGTTAGCTGCACCTGTTCCACATCAGTTCATTCTTGACTCATTTCCTCAGGCCCAGGAGAATGTGAAAGTCCATATTGATCCAGACTATTTACCTTTCATTACAGAAGGTTTTGTGTCTATGTTAGGAAGTAAAGACTTAGTGCCAGTGAAGATCCTGAGAGACACAGGTGCCTCTGAATCATTTGTGTTGGAGTCTGTGTTACCCTTTTCTGCTGAGACTGATTCAGGGAATAGTGTTCTAATTAGGGGAATAGGTTTGAACACTCTGTCAGTTCCATTGCATAAACTGATGTTGGATTGTGGGCTGGTGAAGGGTGAAGTTGTTGTGGGGGTGCGTCCTTCGTTGCCTATTGAGGGTATCGACGTTATCCTTGGGAATAACTTGGCAGGTGAGCGTGTATGGCCAGTCGTGTTTCCATCTCTAGTGGTTTCCACTAAGCCGTCATTTGTTGGGATTCCTGATGAGAGTGTACAGAGTTTCCCAGAGGTGTTCTCTGCGTGTGCAGTGACACGTTCTATGAGCCGTGGCGAACTAGTCACTGCGCCGACTAATGATAATAATACAAAGTATGTCACTGTCTTCCCTGTTATCCCGTTATCTGTAACCCGCTCAGATCTAATCAATGCTCAACGGGATGACCCCACGTTGGAAGAGTTGCGTGATCAAATTGTGCCTATAGAACAGTTGGGAGATGTCGCCCATGGCTATTTCCTCCAAGAGGATGTCCTGATGAGAAAGTGGGTGTCTCATGATAGTGTTTTTCTGGGGGAGGCAATTAGTCAAGTTGTTGTACCAGTTAAGCTTCGTGAGTTGGTGTTGGAAACTTCTCACAGCGACGTTGCTGGACATATGGGGGTGAGGAAAACCTACAATCGCATATTAAGACATTTCTTTTGGCCTAGATTAAAGAGGGATGTTTCTGATTTTATCAAAACTTGTCACACCTGTCAATTAACTGGTAAGCCTAATCAAGCTATTAAACCAGTACCATTGTTTCCTATTCCTGTACTCAGCCAACCTTTTGAGTATCTGATTATTGACTGTGTGGGTCCTCTGCCTCGTTCTAAAAAGGGTAGCAGTTACCTGTTCACTGTGATGTGTCAGACCACTAGGTTTCCTGCTGCCTATCCTCTCCGATCTATCACGACTAAATCGGTGTTAAAAGCTTTGACTCAGTTTCTCTCATTGTTTGGAATCCCTAAGGTCATTCAGAGTGATCAAGGATCTAATTTTACCTCTAATCTGTTTGGTCAGGTTCTTCAACAGCTCCATATTAAACACAATGTGTCTAGCGCCTATCACGCGCAAAGTCAAGGAGCACTGGAACGTTTCCATCAAACACTTAAGTCTTTGTTGAGAGCTTATTGTACTGAGATGGATAAGGATTGGGAGGAGGGGTTGCCTTGGTTACTGTTAGCCGCTAGGGAAGTTTCACAGGAGAGCACAGGTTTCAGTCCAAATGACCTTGTGTTTGGACATAGGGTGCGTGGACTTTTATCTGTTCTCCAGGATGACTGGAAGTCTCCCGAGCCTCCTCAGTCCCTGTGTTCGTATGTGTGTGATTTCCGGCGACGGCTGTATGCCGCTGGTGAAATGGCTAAAGAGAAGTTATCATCTTCACAGGAGAGGATGAAGGGCATATTTGATCGCCGAACTGAGCCTCGTCACTTTAGTCCAGGTGACCAGGTTCTTGCTCTGCTGCCAATTGTTGGTTCTCCTTTTCAAGCCAAATTTCAAGGTCCATATACAGTGGTGCGCCAGTACACTGAGCAAAATTATCTAGTTGCCACTCCAGAACGGAGGAAAGCACACCAGCTGTGCCATGTAAATCTGTTAAAACCCTATTATGCACGTTCCTCTGAGACTGAACAGTGGGATTCTACAGAGGACGGTAAACCTGTTCTTTTGGCTGATACCGTTGTTTCCTTGGGTTCTTGTCGTGCTAGACCTGTGCATGAGGAGGAAGATGTTCCTGGTCCTGACGATTGTATATTGCAGGGTAGTACCTATTGTGGTCTACACCGACCATAACCCCTCACTTTTTTGAGGTCCATGATGTGTCCAAACCAGAGGATAATGCGATGGTGTTTATTTTTACAATCATTCCATCTCGATGTGAGGCACATCCGGGGACTGAAAACGTGATTGCTGATGCGCTCTCTCGTGCGCCCTGTTCCTAATGTTTACGTGACTGACCATTGTTTCGTATTGTCATGTTCTCTCTGTCCTGTCTGCTCCCCTCCTGGTCTTGTTTCTTTCCTCTTAAATGTTGCTTCCTGTGCGAAGGTTGCTGAGGTCTGGGGAGGAGGTTGGCTGGGGCAAATTGTAAGTGTGAACACGTAAACCCTCATCAATTTGGGGCACAGAGGCTGTGTCAATTTGGGACGCAGAGGCCTGTGTCAATTTGGGACGCAGAGGCCTGTGTCAATTTGGGACGCAGAGGCCTGTGTCAATTTGGGACGCAGAGGCCTGTGTCAATTTGGGACGCAGAGGCCTGTGTCAATTTGGGACGCAGAGGCCTGTGTCAATTTGGGACGCAGAGGCCTGTGTCAATTTGGGACGCGGGAGGCTGGTATGTTGTTCCGGGGTCCTTGTTGGTCCCCGGTTTTATGGGGGGGAATGTGACGACCCTCCCACTCTGTCTGCCGTATTCTGTCGTTGTTCTTGTTTCCTTATTAGGATGCCGGTGGGCGGAGTTGAGAGGGTCGTCAGCTACATGGGAAACACCTGGGCCAGGTGTCTCCCAGGATAAATAGACCTCTTCCACATTCATGGAGGAGACTCTCTCCATGCAGACACCCGTTGTAGATTGTGTTGTGGTTCTTGGTGGAGTACACATACAGAACCTGGGAGTACATATACACAACCTGGGAGTACACATACAGAACCTGGGAGTACATATACACAACCTGGGAGTACACATACAGAACCTGGGAGTACACATACAGTACCTGGGAGTACACACACAGAACCTGGGAGTACACATACAGAACCTGGGAGTACACATACAGAACCTGGGAGTACATATACAGAACCTGGGAGTACACATAAAGAACCTGGGAGTACACATACAGAACCTGGGAGTACACACACAGAACCTGGGAGTACACACACAGAACCTGGGAGTACATATACAGAACATGGGAGTACACACACAGAACCTGGGAGTACACATACAGAACCTGGGAGTACACACACAGAACCTGGGAGTACACATACAGAACCTAGGAGTACACACACACAACCTGGGAGTACATATACACAACCTGGGAGTACATATACACAACCTGGGAGTACACACACACAACCTGGGAGTACATATACAGAACTTGGGAGTACACATACAGAACCTGGGAGTACATATACACAACCTGGGAGTACACATACAGAACCTGGGAGTACATATACACAACCTGGGAGTACACATACAGAACCTGGGAGTACACATACAGTACCTGGGAGTACACACACAGAACCTGGGAGTACACATACAGAACCTGGGAGTACACATACAGAACCTGGGAGTACATATACAGAACCTGGGAGTACACATAAAGAACCTGGGAGTACACATACAGAACCTGGGAGTACACATACAGAACCTGGGAGTACACACACAGAACCTGGGAGTACACATACAGAACCTGGGAGTACACACACACAACCTGGGAGTACATATACACAACCTGGGAGTACATATACACAACCTGGGAGTACACATACAGAACCTGGGAGTACACACACACAACCTGGGAGTACATATACACAACCTGGGAGTACATATACAGAACCTGGGAGTACACACACACACAACCTGGGAGTACATATACACAACCTGGGAGTACATATACACAACCTGGGAGTACATATACACAACCTGGGAGTACACATACAGAACCTGGGAGTACACACACACAACCTGGGAGTACATATACACAACCTGGGAGTACATATACAGAACCTGGGAGTACACACACACACAACCTGGGAGTACATATACACAACCTGGGAGTACATATACACAACCTGGGAGTACATATACAGAACCTGGGAGTACACACACACACAACCTGGGAGTACATATACACAACCTGGGAGTACATATACACAACCTGGGAGTACATATACACAACCTGGGAGTACATATACACAACCTGGGAGTACATATACACAACCTGGGAGTACATATACAGAACTATTGTCTCTACCATGTTCTTCTATTCATGTTTATTTTTTATCTTGTTCTGTAATTGTTCAATTGATTATTTAATAAATGGCAAACAAAGGCCATTGTGAACATGTCAGATTACTAGGTGGTAGTTGCCTGTAAGCACAGATCTAGGATCAGCTCCCTCTCTCCCAGTCCTATTCTCAACCATCAGAGTTTATGTTAAACTGACCTTAGATCAGTGGTCAGGGGCAAATCCACCAGTAGGGTGAGAGCAGTAAGTCCTGTTTTCAGTCAGAAGGAAAGGGACACCTGCATGTTCCAGTTGAACACACACACACACGCACAGGTTACTCTCTCTCACTTCCTCTTACTGTGTGTGTGTGTGTGTGTGTGTGTGTGTGTGTGTGTGTGTGTGTGTGTGTGTGTGTGTGTGTGTGTGTGTGTGTGTGTGTGTGTGTGTGTGTGTGTGTGTGTGTGTGTGTGTGTGTGTGTGTGTGTGTGTGTGTGTGTGGACCTGTTTAACGATTATAAAAATAAAAAATAACCTTTATTTTACTAGGCAAGTCAGTTAAGAACAAATTCTTATTTACAATGACGGCCTAGGAACACTGGCTTAACTGCCTGTTCAGGGGCAGAACGACAGATTTGTACCTTGTCAGCTCAGGGGTTGGAACTTGCAACCTTCCGGTTACTAGTCCAACGCTCTAACCACTAGGCTACCACATAAAGAGCAGTAAACAAACAAAAAATTGGACAAATTGGGGATATTTTGTTTGTCCCCACGAGGTCAAATGCTGTTTCTAGGGGGTTAAGGTTAGAATTAGTTTTAGGGTTAGAATTACATTAAAGGTTAGAGTTAGGAGCTAGGGTTAGTTTTGGGGTTAGGGGTTAAGGTTGGGTTAAGGTTAAGGTAAGAGTATGGGTTAAGGGTTAGGGAAAAAATAGGATTTTGAATGGGACTGAATTGTGTGTCCCCACAAAGTTAGCTGTACAAGACTGTGCGAGTGTGTCCAACACTGATCTCTATAGAGAAGTGACCCCTGCTGGTGGTGTTGGGAACAACACCCTAGTCATCTCATCTGACAAAACTTACAGCGGTACAACACAAACCTCCTTATCCGTTTCTAATGGACATAACCTATTGTCTCATACCATTATGTTGTGTTGTACTGAGAAAACGTAACACAAACTGAGTCTGTATCAATGGCATAGCCTGGATATAGCCTGTGTATAGACTGGATAACGCCTGTGTATAGCCTGTGTATAGCCTGGATAAAGCCTGTGTATAGCCTGTGTATAGCCTGGATATAGCCTGTGTATAGCCTGGATATAGCCTGTGTATAGCCTGTGTATAGCCTGGATATAGCCTGTGTATAGCCTGGATAAAGCCTGTATAAAGCCTGTGTATATCCTGGATAAAGTCTGTGTATAGCCTGGATATAGCCTGTGTATAGCCTGGATAAAGCCTGTGTATAGCCTGGATAAAGCCTGTGTATAGCCTGTGTATAGCCTGGATAAAGCCACGTTATGATCTTCTGATTATTACAGCTCTACATTAATGAGTCATAGGCTAAAAACTGCTATGGAAAAACATTCCTACAGGTGTTTAAAGCCTCAGTTGTGTTGAATGCTCCAGGGTGAAGTTTCTCCTCTGTGCAGATCTAGGATCAGTTCCCCTCCCCCAATCCTAACCTTAACCATTAGCGGGGGGAAATGTCAAACTGACCCCAGATCAGCGTTTATGGTCAGTTGGGCCAGTGTTGAGCGAACAGTGGTCTTTAGTCATCAACACCTCTCATCGCCTTCCTGTGTGCCTCTGTACTTCCTGTTTCAGTGTTGCGCCACACACACATCGGTCCTCCCTTGCATCACTTCCCCTCACGCCTGTGGTTCCTCTCTGTGGTTAGAGCTGTAGCAAACACCCAGAGAGGAGGGAGGGATGGGCGGGGAGTGTGTTTGAGAGAGAGAGAGATGCTTAGAACTGTGCAAACACCCAGAGAGGAGGGAGGGATGGGAGTGTGTTTGAGAGAGAGAGAGAGAGAGGCTTAGAACTGTGCAAACACCCAGAGAGAGAGAGAGGCTAAGAACTGTGCAAACACCCAGAGAGAGGTGGAGAGGGTGAAGGGCACCCAGAGAGAGGGGAGAGGGTGAAGGGCAGAGAGAGGGGGAGAGGGTGAAGGGCAGAGAGAGGGGGAGAGGGTGAAGGGCAGAGAGAGGGGGAGAGGGTGAAGACCAGAGAGAGGGGGAGAGGGTGAAGGGCAGAGAGAGGGGGAGAGGGTGAAGGGCAGAGAGAGGGGGAGAGGGTGAAGGGCAGAGAGAGGGGAGAGGGTGAAGGGCAGAGAGAGGGGGAGAGGGTGAAGGCAGAGAGAAGAGGAGCAAACACCCAGAGAAGGGGAGAGGGTGAAGGGCAGAGAGAGGTGGAGAGGGTGAAGGGCAGAGAGAGGGGAGAGGGTGAAGGGCAGAGAGAGAAGGGGAGAGAGGGGGTGAAGGGCAGAGAGAGGGGGAGAGGGTGAAGGGCAGAGAGAGGGGGAGAGGGTGAAGGGCAGAGAGAGGGAGAGGGTGAAGGGGAGAGAGGGGGAGAGGGTGAAGGGCAGAGAGAGGGGGAGAGGGTGAAGGGCAGAGAGAGGGAGAGGGTGAAGGGCAGAGAGAGGGGGAGAGGGGGAGAGGGTGGGCAGAGAGAGGGGAGAGGGTGAAGGGCAGAGAGAGGGGGAGAGGGTGAAGGGCAGAGAGA
>NC_060181.1:80230927-80250907 GCF_021184085.1 Oncorhynchus gorbuscha | reverse complement strand
ATACACAGTTGTTTCAGGTTGGCTAGATGTCCTTTGGGTGGTAGACCATTCTGAATACACACGGGAAACTATTGAACGTGAAAAACACAGCAGCGCTGCAGTTCTTTGACATAAACCTTAGCGCCTGGCACCTTCTACCATACCTTGTTCAAAGACATTTACATTTCTTGTCTTGCCCATTCACCCTCTGAATGGCACACATATAGTCCATGTCTCAATGTCTCAAGGCTTAAAGATCCTTCTTTAACAAGCAACCCATCTATACAGTCAACTAATATGACCAGACCCAGCTGCTAATGCATTTAGTGCCTATTGGAGAGCCACCCCACTATTAAGCAGACCAGAAATGCCAATTTTTTCCATTGGTAAACGGCCTGAGTGGAACATAATTTCTCAACAGTCTTTGGTTGCATTGCAGTAGACTGTCAGCCAATAATCAGGGTGCTCTTGTGGGGGGTAGGGACCAATGGGAACATGACCAAAGACGGCACTGACACTGTATACAGTCAGGAATTTACATATACAGGTTGAAGTCATTAAAACTCTTTATCAACCACTCCACAAATTCCTTGTTAAAAAACTATTGATTTGGCAAGTCCGTTAGGACATCTACTGTGTGCATGACACAAGTCATTTTTCCAATAACTGTTTAGACAGACTTCACTTACAATTCACTGCATCACAATTCCAGTGGGTCAGAAGTTCACATACACTAAGTTGACTGTGCCTTTAAACAGCTTGGAAAATTCCAGAAAACGATGTCATGGATTTAGAGGCTTCTGATAGGCTAATTGACATAATTGTAGACAATTGGAGGTGTACCTGTGGATGTATTTCAAGGCCTACCTTCAAACTCAGTGCCTCTTTGCTTGACATCATGGGAAAATCAAAGGAAATCAGCCAAGACCTCAGAAAAAGAAATTGCAGACCTCCACAAGTCTGGTTCATCCTTGGGAGCAATTTACAAACGCCTGAAGGCACCAAGTTCATTTGTACAAACAATAGTACACAGCCATCATACCACTCAGGAAGGAGATGCATTCTGTCTCCTAGAGATGAATGTACTTTTGTGCGAAAAGTGCAAATCAATCCCAGAACAACAGCAAAGGACTTTGTGAAGATGCTGGAAGAAACAGGTACAACAGTATCTATATCCACAGTAAAACAAGTCCTATATCGACATAACCTGAAAGGCCGTTCAGCAATGAAGCCACTGCTCCAAAACCGCCATAAAAAAAGCCAGGCTACGGTTTGCAACTGCACATGTGGATAAAGATCATACTTTTTGGAGAAATGTCCTCTGGTCTGATGAAACAAACATAGAACTGTTTGGCCATAGTGACCATGGTTATGTTTGGGGGGAAAAGGGGGAGGCTTGCAAGCCAAAGAACACCATCCCAACCGTGAAGCACGGGGGTGCTTTGTTGCAGGAGGAACTGGTGCACTTTACAAAATAGATGGCATCATGAGGCCCTGACCTCAATCCCATTGGACATTTGTGGGCAGAACTGAAAAAGCATGTGCGAGCAAGGCGGCCTACAAACCTGACTCAGTTACACCAACTCTGTCAGGATTAATGGGCCAAAATTCACCCATTGTGGGAAGCTTGTGGAAGGCTACCCAAAACATTTCACCCAAGTTAAACCATTTAAAGGGAACGCTACCAAATACTAATTGAGTGTATGTAAACTTCTGACCCACTGGGAATGTGATGAAATAAATAATTCTCTACTATTATTCTGACATTTCACATTCTTGAAATAAAGTGGTGATCCTAACTGACCTAAAACAGGGAATTTTTACTTGGATTAAATGCCAGGAATTGTGTAAAACGGAGTTTACATTTATTTGGCTAAGGTATATGTAAACTTCCGACTTCAGGTGTGTATATATATATATATATATATATATATATATATATATATACACACACATGAATGTGATAGGAGGCTCTGACTTACCAATGTATAGTACAATGTATACACATTTTAGTTTGTAAGTGTCATTTGGTGGTTAGAAGCATGGCCAGGAAGAACTCTGGTTGGCGTCTGGCTTGATACATATTGAATCGAGCCAGTGTATCGCCGAAGATCAGCACTATGGAGTGCTTGAAATTTGAAAGCAATTTCCTATTGAGCCGACATATACCAGAAAAGAGTAGAGCCCTAGTTCACCTGTTATGTCTGGTCCCACTCAGTTAATCTTCTATCAGATTAATGCTGTGGGAATGAAATCCCAGAGTCAACAGAAGACCCAACAGCAACAGGAATCAGAAATGGCACAAACTGTCTGGGGAAGAGTTGAAATGGGAGAAAGAAGACACTACATTTTTATCAATGTTTGTGCTTTTTTAATAATACCATTATCTCTATGAGGTCATAGTTTGGTTTGTTATACAATGGATTTAAAGGAAATGAAAAGACAAAAATGAAAATATCCCACCAATGGTAAACAGTACTGTTCTTTAGAGTGGCATCCCTCCCCCAATGAAAAGGTGGGTAAGAGAGCTTAGAGGTCACTGATAGAATTCCTATACATACTTACAACACAAAACACACACCGTCGCAGGCTCGTACCCACACACACACACACACACACAGGACAGAAATAGTCAAAACGATGGAGCTAGAGAAGATATAATTCCATTACTCTTCACAAAATACGATTTTATTTCACAAAGTCTTTTTATTCCATTTTTAAGTTCCTTGTCCTTTGCTGGGAAACTCCGTTGTTGATTTTGTTTACTGATTTGAAAAAGTTGATTTACAGCTAGCTAGCGGTACAGTCCTCCAAGGTGGTTTATCTCATTCCTCTTCGACACTCAAACCTTGTAGTCAGAGATTTAACACAAAAAAACACTTGAGGAACAGTTTAATTGTGACATTGAAGCACAACAATCCCATACATTCAGACATTTCTGAAGAGACCAAATTAAATGCTTGTGGCAAAAGAGAAGTACTGGGGCCATGTAGACCCCCCCACAAGCCATGAACGGCATCACTCCTCTCAGATACATGTTTCATGCCAGAGTACCAATCTCTGTCTGTCATTCCTTACTTTCTATGTTTTAATCCATCTCTCCCTTTTCTGCCGTGACACATTCCATCCAATTCTGTATATGAGCTCACAACATTCGAGGTCCATGGTTCTATTAGTTGTGTGTTAGAACATTCCAGGCCCTGGGCTGAACCCCATGTCCATGTCCATGCCACGTTGCCTCATCTGCCCCCCCATCATCATCATCGTCGTCTGCTGGGGGGGGACGCCCATGCCTTGCAGAGACATCATCATGTTGGGCGACCCCCCAGGCCCAGGGTGGTTGTAGAGTACCCCCCTCTCCTTTCCCTGCATCATGCCCGCTGGACCCCCCTGTGACATCATCCGGTGCTGAGGTCCCATCATGCCCTGACCCATGAACCCTGGGGGCCCATGTGCCCTCATAGGATTATGGGAAGGGTTTCCCATGGGCATATCCTGGGGGCCCATAGTGCCTCCCGGCCCGCCAGGCATCCCCCCCAGCCCCTGCATGGGCATGCCCATCCTTGGGGGGCCCTCCCCCATCATCCCCTGCATCATTCCCTGCATGTGTGGAGGTTTACCCCCTGGGCCGGGGCCATCTCCTCCTCCCCTAGGAAAGTAGGACAGCGTCTGGCTGGGCTTTTCTGATGGGATGATCCTGGACAGGTCAAACTCTGGCATACCGGATGCTCCGGTTCGCATCACCTCATGCAGGTCTACATCACTGAACTCTCCGTGCATGTTGAACTGTGGTCCTCCAGGGTTGTTGGGCCTACCTCCATCGCCTCCACCTCCAGGAGGCATGTTCCCCATCCGACCCCCCATAGGACCCCCTTCTCCCTGGAAGCCCATGGGGTGTCCTGGGAAGCCCTGGGGCACAGGGCCATTGTGGGGGGAGTAGGCACCCTGCTGGGAGGGGGACTGGGGGAGGGGGTAGCCCTGCCCTCTGTGGGGGTAGCCCATGCGCCCCTGGGGCATCATCTGGGGGTTACCCATGCCTTGGTCCTGGGGGTTGGGATGCATCATCATGCCATGAGGCATCATGCCAGGGCCCATGTTGGGGGGGTTTGGGGAGGGCATCTGCTGGGGCATACCGTGGGAGAGAGGCTGTGAGCCCACGGGGGTCATACCCAGGGGACTGAGGACAGGCATGGGGCCAGAGGAGCTGGGGCCCATCATGCGAGGAGGACCTTGGTGGTGGTTCATTCCCATACCTACAGAGGGCCACAGAGAGAGAGAGAGAGGGACATTAGTGCACAGACAGCATGTTATAATTTAATTATTCTTCAATCATGTCAGGTAAACCATAAAGTGAAAGCTCTAAGAAAAAGTGTTACAGAATATATACATTAAATCTCAAAATAGTTATTTATTTACAAGATATTTGAATACGGTATAACATGACATCTAATCTCCGTCCACTCACCGTTGTTGTTCATGGAGGGCAGGTTCGGGGAGCGCGCAGGGGGCGAGTCGTCATCTGAGCTCGCCACGGTCTTGATGGCGTCATGATAGAGGGGGGTGGAGCTGGGCATGGCGAACTTGGACATGCGTGACATCATGATGGAGAGGGGGTTCTGGGATAGCGTAGGTTCGGGGGGTAGGGAGTAAGGGCTGCCGGTCGGGGCGCTGCCTGGACCCCCCTGGAGGGGCATGGAGCCAGACTGGGCTCCTGACGAGGGGGGGGCCGAGAGGGGGCCATTACCACCTGTGGAGAGGTGAGAAATATGAAAGTAAACTCTTTACATGAGTCCTATTCATTAAGTAGCTAAAAATACCCTGGTTTACCCTGGTTACTTGAAAGAAGGGACAATGTGTCAAACATGTTTCAGATTGACATACAATACATGTCAATTGTAAATAATGACTTTAATTCATTTAGATACAGTGAAGTTACATGGCCACAAGGGGGAGCAATTTACCTGAAATGGGGAAATGGGGAAATGTGTTTACATGGATGAGAATGATGCTTTCAATTGACTTATTGACTTATAAATGATTTGATTTGAAGCTGATGGAGACAAATTCTAGCCTGTACTCCCAGATATACAACAGAGATCTGTTTAGACTGCCTGGACAACAGACAGAGTGCTGCAGGAGGAGGGACATTACAAAACAACCCTCTATTCAAGACATGATGTCATCTTCACCCAATCATGCATCTCCATCAGGTAGTAAGTTTTTTTTTTTTACTCTCAAAATGAATATTATTTCTGTCTTGAACTCAACATTAGTAATGTTGTTTATCACATCAGGTAAGAGAAGTGGAGGGAGAAAGAAGAGAAAGGAGAGCGAGAAGAGAGCAGTGGAGGGAGAAAGAAGAGAAAGGAGAGCGAGAAGAGAGCAGTGGAGGGAGAAAGAAGAGAAAGGAGAGAGCAGTGGAGGGAGAAAGAAGAGAAAGGAGAGCGAGAAGAGAGCAGTGGAGGGAGAAAGAAGAGAAAGGAGAGCAAGAAGAGAGCAGTGGAGGGAGAAAGAAGAGAAAGGAGAGCGAAGAAGAGAGCAGTGGAGGGAGAAAGAAGAGAAAGGAGAGCAAGAAGAGAGCAGTGGAGGGAGAAAGAAGAGAAAGGAGGGAGAAAGAAGAGAAAGAGAGCAGTGGAGGGAGAAAGAAGAGAAAGGAGAGCAAGAAGAGAGCAGTGGAGGGAGAAAGAAGAGAAAGAGAGCAAGAAGAGAGCAGTGGAGGGAGAAAGAAGAGAAAGGAGAGCAGAGAGCAGTGGAGGGAGAAGAGAAAGGAGAGCAAGAAGAGAGCAGTGGAGGGAGAAAGAAGAGAAAGGAGAGCGAGAAGAGAGCAGTGGAGGGAGAAAGAAGAGAAAGGAGAGCAAGAAGAGAGCAGTGGAGGGAGAAAGAAAGAGAGAAGGAGAGCAAGAAGAGAGCAGTGGAGGGAGAAAGAAGAGAAAGGAGAGAGCAGAAGAGAGCAGTGGAGGGAGAAAAGAGAAAGGAGAGCAAGAAGAGAGCAGTGGAGGGAGAAAGAAGAGAAAGGAGAGCGAGAAGAGAGCAGTGGAGGGAGAAAGAAGAGAAAGGAGCGAGAAGAGAGCAGTGGAGGGAGAAAGGAGAGCGAGAAGAGAGCAGTGGAGGGAGAAAGAGCGAGAAGAGAGCAGTGGAGGGAGAAAGGAGAAAGAGAGCAGGAGGGAGAAAGGAGAGAAGAGAGCAGTGGAGGGAGAAAGAAAGAAGAGAAAGGGAGAGCAAGAAGAGAGCAGTGGAGGGAGAAAGAAAGAAGAGAAAGGAGAGCAGAGAGCAGTGGAGGGAGAAAGGAGAGCGAGAAGAGCAGTGGAGGGAGAAAGGAGAGAAGGGAGAAAGGAGAGCAAGAAGAGAGCAGTGGAGGGAGAAAGAAGAGAAGAAAGGAGAGCAGAAGAGAGCAGTGGAGGGAGAAAGAAGAGAAAGGAGAGCGAGAAGAGCAGTGGAGGGAGAAAGGAGAAAGGAGAGCAAGAAGAGAGCAGTGGAGGGAGAAAGGAGAGCGAGAAGAGAGCAGTGGAGGGAGAAAGAAGAGAAAGGAGAGCAGAAGAGAGCAGTGGAGGGAGAAAGGAGAGCGAGAAGAGAGCAGTGGAGGGAGAAAGAAGAGAAAGGAGAGCGAGAAGAGAGCAGTGGAGGGAGAAAGGAGAGCGAGAAGAGAGCAGTGGAGGGAGAAAGAAGAGAAAGGAGAGAGAGCAGTGGAGGGAAGAGAGCAGTGGAGGGAGAAAGAAGAGAAAGGAGAGCGAGAAGAGAGCAGTGGAGGGAGAAAGAAGAGAAAGGAGAGCAAGAAGAGAGCAGTGGAGGGAGAAAGAAGAGAAAGGAGAGCAAGAAGAGAGCAGTGGAGGGAGAAAGAAGAGAAAGGAGAGCAAGAAGAGAGCAGTGGAGGGAGAAAGAAGAGAAAGGAGAGCGAGAAGAGAGCAGTGGAGGGAGAAAGAAGAGAAAGGAGAGCAAGAAGAGAAGCGAGAAGAGAGCAGTGGAGGGAGAAAGAAGAGAAAGGAGAGCGAGAAGAGAGCAGTGGAGGGAGAAAGAAGAGAAAGGAGAGCGAGAAGAGAGCAGTGGAGGGAGAAAGAAGAGAAAGGAGAGCGAGAAGAGAGCAGTGGAGGGAGAAAGAAGAGAAAGGAGAGCAAGAAGAGAGCAGTGGAGGGAGAAAGAAGAGAAAGGAGAGCGAGAAAGAAGAGAGAGCAGTGGAGGGAGAAAGAGAGCGAGAAAAGAGCAGTGGAGGGAGAAAGAAGAGAAAGGAGTGGAGGGAAAAGAAGAGAAAGGAGAGCAGAAGAGAGCAGTGGAGGGAGAAAGGAGAGAAAGGAGAGCAAGAAGAGAGCAGTGGAGGGAGAAAGAAGAGAAAGGAGAGCAAGAAGAGAGCAGTGGAGGGAGAAAGGAGAGCGAGAAGAGAGCAAGGGAGAAAGGAGAGCAAGAAGAGAGCAGTGGAGGGAGAAAGAAGAGAAAGGAGAGCGAGAAGAGAGCAGTGGAGGGAGAAAGAAGAGAAAGGAGAGCAAGAAGAGAGCAGTGGAGGGAGAAAGAAGAGAAAGGAGAGCAAGAAGAGAGCAGTGGAGGGAGAAAGAAGAGAAAGGAGAGCGAGAAGAGAGCAGTGGAGGGAGAAAGAAGAAGAGAAGAGAGCAGTGGAGGGAGAAAGAAAGAAGAGAAAGGAGAGCAAGAAGAGAGCAGTGGAGGGAGAAAGAAGAGAAAGGAGAGCGAGAAGAGAGCAGTGGAGGGAGAAAGAAGAGAAAGGAGAGAGCAGTGGAGAGAAAGGAGAGCGAGAAGAGAGCAGTGGAGGGAGAAAGAAGAGAAAGGAGAGCAAGAAGAGAGCAGTGGAGGGAGAAAGAAGAGAAAGGAGAGCAGTGGAGGGAGAAAGAAGAGAAAGGAGAGCAAGAAGAGAGCAGTGGAGGGAGAAAGAAGAAAAGAGAAAGAGAGTGGAGGGAGAAAGAAGAGAAAGAGAGCAGTGGAGGGAGAAAGAAGTGGAGAAGAGAAAGGAGAGCGAGAAGAGAGCAGTGGAGGGAGAAAGAAGAGAAAGGAGAGCAGTGGAGGGAGCAGTGGAGGAGAAAGAAAGGAAGAGAGAAGAGAGCAGTGGAGGGAGAAAGAAAGAAAGGAGAGCGAGAAGAGAGCAGTGGAGGGAGAAAGAAGAGAAGAAGCAGTGGAGAGAAGGAGAGCGAGAAAGAGAGCAGTGGAGGGAGAAAGAAGAGAAGGAGGGAGAGCGAGAGAGAAGAGAGCAGTGGAGGGAGAAAGAGAGAGAAGAGTGGAGAAAGAGAGCAGTGGAGGGGAGAAGAAGAGAAAGGAGAGCAGAGAGCAGTGGAGGGAGAAAGAAGAGAAGTGGAGGAGAGCAGAAGAGAGCAGTGGAGGGAGAAAGAAGAGAAAGCAGTGGAGGGAGAAAGAAGAGAAAGAGCAAGAAGAGAGCAGTGGAGGGAGAAAGAAGAGAAAGGAGAGCAAGAAGAGAGCAGTGGAGGGAGAAAGAAAGAAAGGAGAGCGAGAAGAGAGCAGTGGAGGGAGAAAGGAGAGAGAGCAAGAAGAGAGCAGTGGAGGGAGAAAGAGAGGAGAGCGAGAAGAGAGCAGTGGAGGGAGAAAGAAGAGAAGGAGAGCAAGAAGAGAGCAGTGGAGGGAGAAAAAGAGAAAGAGAAAGAAGAGAGCAGTGGAGGAGAAAGGAGAGCAGAGAGCAGTGGAGGGAGAAAGAAGAGAAAGGAGAGCAAGAAGAGAGCAGTGGAGGGAGAAAGAGAGAGCGAGAAGAGGAGAGCAAGAAGAGAGCAGTGGAGGGAGAAAGAGAGAGCGAGAAGAGAGCAGTGGAGGAGAGAAAGAAGCGAAAGAGCAGTGGAGGGAGAAAGGAGAGCGAGAAGAGAGCAGTGGAGGGAGAAAGGAGGAGAGCGAAGAAAGCAGTGGAGGGAGAAAGAAGAGGAAAGGAGAGCAACAAGAGAGCAGTGGAGGGAGAAAGAAGAGAAAAGAGAGCAAGAAGAGAGCAGTGGAGGGAGAAAGAAGAGAAAGGAGAGCAAGAAGAGAGCAGTGGAGGGAGAAAGAAGAGAAAGGAGAGCGAGAAGAGAGCAGTGGAGGGAGAAAAAGGAGAGCAGTGGAGGGAGGGAGAAAGAAGAGAAAGGAGAGCAAGAAGAGAGCAGTGGAGGGAGAAAGAAGAGGAGAGCAAGAAGAGAGCAGTGGAGGGAGAAAGAAGAGAAAGGAGAGCAAGAAGAGAGCAGTGGAGGGAGAAGTGGAGAAGAGAAAGGAGAGCAAGAAGAGAGCAGTGGAGGGAGAAAGAGGAGTGGAGAGAGCAGTGGAGGAGAAAGAAGAGAAAGGAGAGCGAGAAGAGAGCAGTGGAGGGAGAAAGAAGAGAAAGGAGAGCGAGAAGAGAGCAGTGGAGGGAGAAAGGAGAGCGAGAAGAGAGCAGTGGAGGGAGAAAGAAGAGAAAGGAGAGCAAGAAGAGAGCAGTGGAGGGAGAAAGAAGAGAAAGGAGAGCAAGAAGAGAGCAGTGGAGGGAGAAAGAAGAGAAAGGAGAGCGAGAAGAGAGCAGTGGAGGGAGAAAGAAGAGAAAGGAGAGCAAGAAGAGAGCAGTGGAGGGAGAAAGGAGAGAAAGGAGAGCAAGAAGAGAGCAGTGGAGGGAGAAAGAAGAGAAAGGAGAGCAACAAGAGAGCAGTGGAGGGAGAAAGAAGAGAAAGGAGAGCAAGAAGAGAGCAGTGGAGGGAGAAAGGAGAGCGAGAAGAGAGCAGTGGAGGGAGAAAGGAGAGCGAGAAGAGAGCAGTGGAGGGAGAAAGAAGAGAAAGGAGAGCAACAAGAGAGCAGTGGAGGGAGAAAGAGAGAAAGGAAGCAAGAGAAGAGAGGAAGGAGAGAAAGAGAGAGAAAGGAGAGCAAGAAGAAGAGCAGTGGAGGGAGAAAGAAGAGAGAGAGGGAGAGTGGAGGGAGAAAGGAGAGAGAGAAGAGAGCAGTGGAGGGAGAAAGAAGAGAAAGGAGAGCAAGAAGAGAGCAGTGGAGGGAGAAAGAAGAAGAGCAACAAGAGAGCAGTGGAGGGAGAAAGAGAAAGGAGAGCGAGAAGAGAGCAGTGGAGGGAGAAAGAGAGAAAGGAGAGCAAGAAGAGAGCAGTGGAGGGAGAAAAGGAGAGCGAGAAGAAAGCAGTGGAGAGGAGAAAGAGAGCAGTGCAGTGGAGGGAGAAAGAAGAGAAAGGAGAGCAACAAGAGAGCAGTGGAGGGAGAAAGAAGAGAAAGGAGAGCAAGAAGAGAGCAGTGGAGGAGAAAGAAGAGAAAGGGAGAGCGAAGAAGAGAGCAGTGGAGGAGAAAGAAGAGAAAGGAGAGCAAGAAGAAGCAGTGGAGGGAGAAAGGAGAGAAAGAGAGAGCAAGAAGAAAGCAGTGGAGGGAGAAAGGAGAAAGGAGAGCAAGAAGAGAGCAGTGGAGGGAAAGAAAGAGAAAGGAGAGCAAGAAGAGAGCAGTGGAGGGAGAAAGAAGAGAAAGAGAGCAAGAGAGAGCAGTGGAGGAGAAAGAAGAGAAAGGAGAGCAAGAAGAGAGCAGAGGGAGAAAGAAGAAAGAGAGCAAGAGAAGAGAGCAGTGGAGGGAGAAAGAAGAGAAAGGAGAGCGAACAAAGAGCAGTGGAGAGAAAGAGAGAGGAGAGCAGAAGAGAGCAGTGGAGGGAGAAAGAGAGAAAGGAGAGCAAGAAGAGAGCAGTGGAGGGAGAAAGAAGAGAAAGGAGAGCAAGAAGAGAGCAGTGGAGGGAGAAAGAAGAGAAAGGAGAGCAAGAAGAGAGCAGTGGAGGGAGAAAGAAGAGAAAGGAGAGCAAGAAGAGAGCAGTGGAGGGAGAAAGGAGAGCGAGAAGAGAGCAGTGGAGGGAGAAAGGAGAGCGAGAAGAGAGCAGTGGAGGGAGAAAGAAGAAAGCAGAGGGAGAAAGAAGAGAAAAGGAGAAAGAAGAGAAAGTGGAGGGAGAAAGGAGAGCAAGAGAAGAGAGCAGTGGAGGGAGAAAGAAGAGAAAGGAGAGCAAAAGAGAGCAGTGGAGGGAGAAAGGAAGAGAAAGGAGAGCAAGAAGAGAGCAGTGGAGGGAGAAAGAAGAGAAAGGAGAAGAGAAGAGAGCAGTGGAGGGAGAAGAAGAAGAGAGCAGTGGAGGGAGAAAGAGAGAAAGGAAGCAAGAAGAGAGCAGTGGAGGGAGAAAGAAAGAAGAGAAGCAGTGGAGGAGAGCAAGAAGAGAGCAGTGGAGGGAGAAAGGAGAGAAAGGAGAGCAACAAGAGAGCAGTGGAGGGAGAAAGAGAGAAAGGAGAAAACAGTGGAGGGAGAAAGAAGAGAAAGAGAGCAGTGGAGGAAGAGAGCAGTGGAGGGAGAAAGAAGAGAAAGGAGAGCAACAAGAGAGCAGTGGAGGAGAAAGGAAGAAAGAGTGGAGGGAGAAAGGAGAGCAAGAAGAGAGCAGTGGAGGGAGAAAGGAGAGCGAGAAGAGAGCAGTGGAGGGAGAAAGGAGAGAAAGGAGAGCAAGAAGAGAGCAGTGGAGGGAGAAAGAAGAGAAAGGAGAGCAACAAGAGAGCAGTGGAGGGAGAAAGAAGAGAAAGGAGAGCAAGAAGAGAGCAGTGGAGGGAGAAAGGAGAGAGAGCAGAGAGAGCAGTGGAGGGAGAAAGGAGAGCAACAGAGAAGAGAGCAGTGGAGGGAGAAAGGAAGAGAGCAGTGGAGGAGAAAGAAGAGAAAGGAGAGCAGTGGAGGGAGAGAGAAGAGCAGTGGAGGGAGAGGAGAAGAAGAGAGCAGTGGAGGGAGAAAGGAAGCGAGAAGAGAGCAGTGGAGGGAGAAAGGAAAAGAGAGCGAGAAGAGAGCAGTGGAGGGAGAAAGGAGAGAGAAGAGGAGAGCAATAAGAGAGGGAAAAGAGAAAGAGAGCAGTGGAGGGAGAAAGGAGAGCGAGAGAGAGAGCAGTGGAGAGAAAGGAGAGAAGAAGCAGGGAGGGAGAAAGGAGAGCAAGAAGAGAGCAGTGGAGGGAGAAAGAGAAGAAGAGAGCAGTGGAGAGAAAGGAGAAGAAAGGGAGAGAGCAAGAAGAGAGCAGTGGAGGGAGAAAGGAGAAGAGAGAGAGAGCAGTGGAGGGAGAAAGGAGAGCGAGAAGAGAGCAGTGGAGGGAGAAAGAGAGAAAGGAGGAGAAGAGAGCAGTGGAGAGAGAAAGAGAGCGAGAAGAGAGCAGTGGAGGGAGAAAGAAGAGAAAGGAGAGCAAGAAGAGAGCAGTGGAGGAGAGAGAAGAGAGCAGTGGAGGGAGAAAGAGAAGAGAGTGGAGGGAGAAAGGAGAGAGCGAGAAAGAGAGCAGTGGAGGGAGAAAGAGAGCGAGAAGAAAGCAGTGGAGGGAGGAGAGAAAGGAGAGCAAGAAGAGAGCAGTGGAGGGAGAAAGGAGAGCGAGAAGAGAGCAGTGGAGGGAGAAAGAGAGAAACAGAAGAGCAGTGGAGGGAGAAGGAGAAGAGAAGAAAGCAGTGAGAGCAGAGAAAGAAGAGAGCAGTGGAGGAGAAAGGAGAGAGAAGAGAGAGCAGTGGAGGGAGAAAGAAGAGCGAGAAGAAGCAGTGGAGGGAGAAAGAAGAGAAAGGAGAGCAAGAGAGAGCAGTGGAGGGAGAAAGAAGAGAAAGAAAGCAGTGGAGGGAGAAAGAGAGCGAGAAGAGAGCAGTGGAGGGAAAAGAAGAGAAAGGAGAGAAAAGCAGAGGGAGCAGTGGAGGGAGAAAGAAGAGAAAGGAGAGCAAGAAGAGAGCAGTGGAGGGAGAAAGGAGAGAAAGGAGAGCAAGAAGAGAGCAGTGGAGGGAGAAAGAAGAGAAAGGAGAGCAAGAAGAGAGCAGTGGAGGGAGAAAGAAGAGAAAGGAGAGCAAGAAGAGAGCAGTGGAGGGAGAAAGGAGAGAAAGGAGAGCAAGAAGAGAGCAGTGGAGGGAGAAAGGAGAGCGAGAAGAGAGCAGTGGAGGGAGAAAGGAGAGCGAGAAGAGAGCAGTGGAGGGAGAAAGAAGAGAAAGGAGAGCAAGAAGAGAGCAGTGGAGGGAGAAAGAAGAGAAAAGGAGAGCAAGAGAGAAAGGAGTGGAGAGAAGTGGAGGAGAAAGGAGAGCAAGAAGAGAGCAGTGGAGGGAGAAAGAGAGAAAGAGAGCAAGAAGAGAGCAGTGGAGGGAGAAAGGAGAAGGAGAGAGAAGAGAGCAGAAGAGGAGAAAGAGAGAAAGGAGAGCAAGAGAGCAGTGGAGGGAGGGAGAAAGAAGAGAGAAAGAAGAAGAGAGCAAGAAGAGAGCAGTGGAGGGAGAAAGGAGAGAGAAGAGAAGTGGAGGGAGAAAGGAGAGAGAAGAGAGCAGTGGAGGGAGAAAGGAGAGCGAGAAGAGAGCAGTGGAGGGAGAAAGAAGAGAAAGGGGAGCAAGAAGAGAGCAGTGGAGGGAGAAAGGAGAGAAAGGAGAGAAAGGAGAGCAAGAAGAGAGCAGTGGAGGGAGAAAGGAGAGCGAGAAGAGAGCAGTGGAGGGAGAAAGGAGGCGAAAGAGAGCAGTGGAGGGAGAAAGAAAGGAGAGCAAGAAGAGAGCAGTGGAGGGAGAAAGGAGAGCGAGAAGAGAGCAGTGGAGGGAGAAAGGAGAGAAAGGAGAGAAAGGAGAGCAAGAAGAGAGCAGTGGAGGGAGAAAGGAGAGCGAGAAGAGAGCAGTGGAGGGAGAAAAGAAAGAAAGGAGAGCAAGAAGAGAGCAGTGGAGGGAGAAAGGAGAGAAAGGAGAGCGAGAAGAGAGCAGTGGAGGGAGAAAGGAGAACGAGAAGAGAGCAGTGGAGGGAGAAAGGAGAGCGAGAAGAGAGCAGTGGAGGGAGAAAGAAGAGCGAGAAGAAAGCAGTGGAGGGAGAAAGAAGAGAAAGGAGAGCAAGAAGAGAGCAGTGGAGGGAGAGAGGAGAGCGAGAAGAGAGCAGTGGAGGGAGAAAGAAGAGAAAGGAGAGCAAAGAAGAGAGCAGTGGAGGGAGAAAGAAGAGAAAGGAAGAGAGCAGTGGAGAAAGAGAGAAAGGAGAGCAAGAAGAGAGCAGTGGAGGGAGAAAGAAGAGAAAGGAGAGCAAGGAGGGAGAGAAAGCAGTGGAGGGAGAAGTGGAGGGAAAAGGAGAGCAAGAAGAGAGCAGTGGAGGGAGAAAGGAGAGCAGTGGAGGAAGAAAGCAAAGAAAGCAGTGGAGGGAGAAAGGAGAAAAGAGAGCAGTGGAGGGAGAAAGAGAAAGGAGAGCAACAGAAGCAGTGGAGGGAGAAAGAAGAGAAAGCAAGAAGAGAGCAGTGGAGGGAGAAAGAAGAGAAAGGAGAGCAAGAAGAGAGCAGTGGAGGGAGAAAGGAGAGCGAGAAGAGAGCAGTGGAGGGAGAAAGAAGAGAAAGGAGAGCAAGAAGAGAGCAGTGGAGGGAGAAAGAAGAGAAAGGAGAGCAAGAAGAGAGCAGTGGAGGGAGAAAGAAGAGAAAGGAGAGCAAGAAGAGAGCAGTGGAGGGAGAAAGAAGAGAAAGGAGAGCAACAAGAGAGCAGTGGAGGGAGAAAGAAAGAGAGAAAGGGAGAGCAAGAAGAGAGCAGTGGAGGGAGAAAGAAAGAGAAAGGAGAGCAAGAAGAGAGCAGTGGAGGGAGAAAGAAGAGAGAGAGAGAGCAGTGGAGGGAGAAAGAGAGAAAGGAGAAACAAGAGAGCAGTGGAGGGAGAAAGAAGAGAAAGGAGAGCAAGAGGAGAGAAAGTGGAGGGAGAAAGAAGAGAAAGGAGAGCAAGAAGAGAGCAGTGGAGGGAGAAAGGAGAAAGAGAGAGCAGTGGAGGGAGAAAGGAGAAGAGCGAGAAGAGAGCAGTGGAGGGAGGGAGAAAGGAGAGCAAGAAGAGAGCAGTGGAGGGAGAAAGAAGAGAAAGGAGAGCAGTGGAGGGAGAAAGAAGAGAAAGGAGAGCAAGAAGAGAGCAGTGGAGGGAGAAAGGAGAGAGAGAAGAGAGCAGTGGAGGGAGAAAGGAGAGCGAGAAGAGAGCAGTGGAGGGAGAAAGGAGAGCGAGAAGAGAGCAGTGGAGGGAGAAAGGAGAGCGAGAAGAGAGCAGTGGAGGGAGAAAGAAGAGAAAGAGAGAAGAGCAAGAGAGGGAAAGAGAGCAGTGGAGGGAGAAAGGAGAGCGAAAGTGGAGGGAGAAAGGAGAGCAGTGGAGGGAGAAGAAGAGAAAGGAGAGCAGAGGAGAAAGAGAGCAGTGGAGGGAGAAAGAAGAGAAAGGAGAGCAAGAAGAGAGCAGTGGAGGGAGAAAGAAGAAAGGTGGAGGGAGCAAGAAGAGAGCAGTGGAGGGAGAAAGAGAAGGAGAGCAAGAAGAGAGCAGTGGAGGGAGAAAGGAGAGCAGAAGAGAGCAGTGGAGGGAGAAAGGAGAGAGAGAAAGAGAGAGCAGTGGAGGGAGAAAGGAGAGGCGAGAAGAGAGCAGTGGAGGGAGAAAGAAGAGAAAGGAGAAGAAGAGAGCAGTGGAGGGAGAAAGAAGAGAGTGGAAGGAGAGCGAGAAGAGAGCAGTGGAGGGAGAAAGAGAGAAAGAGAGCAAGAAGAGAGCAGTGGAGGGAGAAAGAAGAGAAAGGAGAGCAAGAAGAGAGCAGTGGAGGGAGAAAAGAGAGCAGAGGGAGAAAGGAGAGCAAGAAGAAAGCAGTGGAGGGAGAAAGAAGAGAAAGGAGAGCAAGAAAGAGAGCAGTGGAGGGAGAAAGAAGAGAAAGGAGAGCAAGAGAAAGGAGAGCAGTGGAGGGAAAGAAGAGAAAGGAGAGCAAGAAGAGAGCAGTGGAGGGAGAAAGAGAGAAAGGAGAGCAAGAAGAGAGCAGTGGAGGGAGAAAGGAAGAGAAAGGAGAGCAAGAAGAAAGCAGTGGAGGGAGAAAGAAGAGAAAGGAGAGCAAGAAGAGAGCAGTGGAGGGAGAAAGAAGAGAAAGGAGAGCAAGAAGAGAGCAGTGGAGGGAGAAAGAAGAGAAAGGAGAGCAAGAAGAGAGCAGTGGAGGGAGAAAGAAGAGCAAAGAGAAGGGAGGAGCAAGAAAGAGAGAGCAGTGGAGGGAGAAAGGAGAGCAGAGGGAAAAGAGAGAAAGGAGAGCGAGAAGAGAGCAGTGGAGGGAGAAAGAAGAGCGAGAAGAGAGCAGTGGAGGGAGAAAGAAGAGAAAGGAGAGCAAGAAGAGAGCAGTGGAGGGAGAAAGGAGAGCGAGAAGAGAGCAGTGGAGGGAGAAAGGAGAGCGAGAAGAGAGCAGTGGAGGGAGAAAGGAGAGCGAGAAGAGAGCAGTGGAGGGAGAAAGGAGAGAAAGGAGAGCAAGAAGAGAGCAGTGGAGGGAGAAAGGAGAGCGAGAAGAGAGCAGTGGAGGGAAAGAGAAAGGAGAGCAAGAAGAGAGCAGTGGAGGGAGAAAGGAGAGAAAGAGAAAGAGAGAGCAGTGGAGGGAGAAAGGAGAGCGAGAAGAGAGCAGTGGAGGAGAAAGGAGAGAAAGAAGAGAAAGGAGAGCAAGAAGAGAGTGGAGAGAGCAGTGGAGGGAGAAAGGAGAGAGAAAGAAGAGAGCAGTGGAGGGAGAAAGGAGAGCGAGAAGAGAGCAGTGGAGGGAGAAAGGAGAGAAAGGAGAGAAAGGAGAGCAAGAAGAGAGCAGTGGAGGGAGAAAGGAGAGCGAGAAGAGAGCAGTGGAGGGAGAAAGAAGAGAAAGGAGAGCAAGAAGAGAGCAGTGGAGGGAGAAAGAAGAGAAGAGAGCAGTGGAGGGAGAAAGGAGAGCGAAGTGGAGGGAGGAGAGAAAGGAGAGGGAGAAAGAAAGAAAGCAGTGGAGGGAGAAAGAAGAGAGCAAGAAGAGAGCAGTGGAGGGAGAAAGGAGAAGAGAGCAGTGGAGGGAGAAAAAGAGAAAGGAGAGCGAGAAGAAAGCAGTGGGGAGAAAGGAGAAAGAGAAGGGAGAAAGAAGAGAAAGGAGAGCAAGAAGAGAGCAGTGGAGGGAGAAAGAAGAGAAAGGAGAGCAAGAAGAAAGCAGTGGAGGGAGAAAGAAGAGAAAGGAGAGCAAGAAGAAAGCAGTGGAGGGAGAAAGAAGAGAAATCCAGAAAAGTACTGTACCTTGCTCCATATTTCCCATCATATTAGGTGAGGTCATACTGAGGGGGGTTTTACCCCCTTGCTGCTGAGGGATTCCTGGGCTGGGCATGGGGGGTTTTGGGGAAGAGGCCCACCCTGGAGAAGGGTTGGGGAGGGACGGGGACCTCATATTTACAGGGGAGGCACCAGCAGACCCCATCATAGAGTGAGGAGACTTCAATGGAGCCGAGTTGGCAGTGTTAGGGGGGCCATTGGGTCCCGGAGTGCCGGAGAGCATACCAGCCAGCTGGGAGGGGGTCTGGGGGGACTTGAGGTTCCCAGAGGGAGAGCCCATCATGGGGGACTGCACCTGCCTCAAAGGAGGGGACTTGAGGGGGTTAATACTGGGTGAGCTGCCCCCTCCTGGCTGGATGATCAGCTCTGCAGGCTTACGTCCCCTCTGGCCCTGGGGGGGTCCGGCGGAGGGCGGGTGGTGGTTGAGGCGGCCATTGCCCCCCGTAGGGGTGGTCCTGTGCTCCGGGCCAGCATAGACCTGCTCTCCATGAGGGCCCCTCATACCGCCAGGACCACCAGGGAAGGGCCGTGCGGGTCCCATGGGGAAGTCCCCTGGCTGGGGCTGGTCTGTGAAGTGCATCTGCCTTCCCTGGGGCCCCATGTTGTCCATTGGATGCCCTCTCATTCTCATCATCTCGTCTGGGCTCATGTTCATAGGCCCCTCTCGTAGCTGGGGGTTCCCATGGGGGCCCATGCCAAACTCAGGGCCCATGTCCCGGCTCCCCATCACAACCAGTCTGGAAGAGGGGCTCATGGAGCCCTCGCCGGGCATCCTGGGAAACATCATCCCGCCCCCGTTACCTGGCTCCATGCCACCTCTTTGGTGTCCCATCATCCTTTGCATCTCCATCATCATCTGTGGAGGAAGGCCCGGTCCCTTGTCGCCTCCCATGCCCTGGTGAAACATGGCCTCCTGGACTGACTGGGGGTTGGGGAAGCGCTCTCCCCGTACCCCTGGACCTCCGAACATACCCCCTGGCCCTCCTGGAAACCCCCGGCCGTCCCCCATCCTCGGGGGCATGTCTTCAGGCCAGCCCATCCCGGGCCTGGGGGGTCCCTCCATGTCAGGGTTCATCATGCCCTGGGGGAACCCAGGCATCCTCTGCATGTGAGGAGGCATCCCTCTGGGGCCCATGGCCATGCGATCGTGATAGTGCTCTGGTGGCCCTCCTGGCCCCCCTGGAACCCACACCTCTCCAGGGCCCATCTGGTAGGGTGGTGGGGGCCCTCGCATCATGCCGCGCGGCCCGTGGGGGTGCATCATCATGTCGGGAGGAAGTGGGCGGTGATGCATTTCCTGTTTCCTCTTCTTCTCCTCGTAGAACTCCTGCTGCAGCTTCAGCCAGGCCACCTGCTCCGGGGTCATGTGATCTCCATCCCCACACCCTCCAGGACCCATCATGTGGCCCAGCTCATCTGGGAAAGGGGGCATGTCTCTGGGGTGACCATGTGGGGGGCCAAATGGGGTTCCCTGGGATCGGGACCCTCCCGAACCCCCTGGTGGACCTAGGCTCTGGGATTGGGCCATCATGGCCTGGAGAGGGCCCTGCTCCGGCCTCCTGGGCCCCCCATCGGGCATGCCGTCGTGGGACTGGGGGAGTCCCCCAATAGGACCGGGTGGCGGTGGGGCATCGCGGTCATCTGGGAAGAGCATGCGCTGTATGTCTCGCAGGGTCTGGAGGGAGCGCTGGCGGTGCTCTAGTTGTTCCTGGGACAGGCCCTCTGTGTTGGCCTCCATGTTGAGAAGTTCCTGGGCCAGTTGCTGCTGTTGCTGCTGGGGGGTCAGACCAGGCTGACCCATCCCTATGGGCCCCAGCCCTCCTCCTTCACCAGGCTGAGGGGGGTTCAGAGGAGGCATGCCCTGCTCAGACTGGGGCTGGGACCCAGGGGTCTGGTCACCTGGACCCATGGTATTACCAGGGCTGCTGCCATGGAGGTTCTTTGGGTCCATGTCTGCTGAGGAGGCCCCATCCTGGGTGAGTGAACCAGGCTTTACCCCCTGGGGAGGGGGCTGTGGTGGCGCTTGATCAGTCGGGCCAGGTTTAGACCCTGTCTGGTGGTTCTTGTCTGAGGAATGAGATGAGGACTGCTGGGAGGGCTTGGAGTCTCCTCGGAGGGGTCTTGCCTGATCGTTCTAAAAGCGATAAAGGCAGCAGGATAAGAAATGAGGTTTGAGTAAATGAGGGTTTGTAAATCAAGTATTTATCAAAGCTGACTGTATGCCAAGTTACATGTCTAGTTATCACATCATGGCAGTGTGTGCGTGTGTTATTACCAGGGGTGGGAGGGGGATCTTGTCCTTGCTGTTGGAGATGTTTCTCATGTGGAAGTTGATGATGTTTTCTGAGTGGCCTGTTAGAACAGCATCAGCAGCCCTGAGGAACAGAGACCAGACAGTCACATTTGTGTCTGTGTCTGTGGCAGCAGAATGAGGGCAGTGTTAGCAGAGGGCATGAAGGAAATGCCGAGGTCGACAGACTAAACAAACAGTTTCACACACATCTTCCACTTTCATCTCCTTTTCCGTTCAGAGGACAGTGTAAATCGGAGACAACTGAAACATGAACACACTTTCAGGCAAGCACACTGAAAACAAGGCATAACTGCAGGCTTTCACATGTTAGGAGGAGAGCCAGATTTCTGGATTTGATAACTCCATAACTCTCAGGTGTGTGTGGTCTATCCAAACCAAGCTCAGAATAGCCTGGTGTGTGGAACACTGAGTTTGCTGAGGGTTCACGTCACACACTGCAACTACAATTACTACAGCTCAATCACTAACACATCATGGGCAATTAGGACCATAAACATGGTTTCCCTGCGATCTCTCTTACTTGTTGGCCATCTCTGTAGTGAAGACGTAAACCACTTTAGAACCAGCCTTCTGACCACCTGCCTCTGACGCTGCGCCCTGGCCTCCTAGTGCATTGTGGGAGGGTGTGGAGGAGCGGCTGAGTCCGGCGTTGGGGGGAGGATGGGAGTTGGAGTCCTGGGGCTTCACGTCACTGGAGTTACAGTCTGGGGAGGGACAGACGATCATATTACTGTAGTTTACAGTAGCAGG